>NW_027184617.1:927423-1236564 GCF_032405125.1 Capricornis sumatraensis | reverse complement strand
CATCGTGCTTCCTCTCGAGTGGAGACGGGTATGGCGGTGAACTTCTTGAGTTGCAGCAAGGGTGTGAAAGACCCTTTCGAAGTTCCAGAGGTTAGGTGTCATTAGTCTCCAGAAGCCTCATCGGAAATAGGCCTCATCTAGCCTGGAAGGGAGAACTTCCTGAATTTTCTCGAGGTGCGGCAGGTGTTCTCGAGTTACGACGGGTACCACAGGGACCCGCCCTGATGGCCTCAGGAACGGCCAGTCTCCATGCGAGTTGCTAGGGGGCCTCTCGGGATTCCTCTCCCGTCGATACCGGGGCCAAAAACCTTGTGTGGAGTCAGGGTCGGAACCGAGGATTCCTCTCAGGGGCTGACATTGATCTTTGGGTACTTCTAGAGTCTCCCCAGGGGAGTCAGGCCTCGTCTCGAGTGGGGGCATGCACCTGCGCTTTCCTTCCAGGCTGTAGCAGCAATGTCACGCTTCCCGTCTTGTGGATCAAAGGATCTGTGGTTTTCCCTCGAGGCTTTCCCTCGAGGCTTTCCCACAGGGCTGTCCCACGTGCCACCGTGGTGTGAGTCGATCCTCGGCGTGAAAGATGAGCCAGTGCAGGGCAAAGAGGTTCCTCTGGAATGGACTGAGACATCTGGGGGACTCTTGGAATGGTGGTACGACCATGGAGTTCCTCTCGCCTTTCCTGTTAAGAGTGCCTCCTCTTGAGATGCGACGGGAATGCCGGGAATTCTTTCCCGTTGAATGCAGGGAAAGGATCCCTCATCTCGAGCTCCGAGGGGGAAACGGGGCTCCTCTGGATGTGGGTGGGACCATCGTGCTTTCTCTCGTGTGGAGACGGGTATGGCGGTAAACTTCTTGAGTTGCAGCAAGGGTGTGAAAGACCCTTTCGAAGTTCCAGAGGTTAGGTGTCATTAGTCTCCAGACGCCTCATCGGAAATAGGCCTCATCTCGCCTGGAAGGGAGAACTTCCCGGATTTTCTCGAGGTGCGGCCGGTGTTCTCGAGTTACGACGGGGACCTCAGGGACCCGCCCTGGTGGCCTCAGGAGAGGCCAGTCCCCATGCAAGTTGCTAGGGGGCCTCTCGGGATTCCTCTCCCGTCGATACCGGGGCCAAAAACCTTGTGTGGAGTCAGGGCTGGAACCGAGGATTCCTCTCAGGAGCTGACATGGATCTTTGGGTACTTCTGGAGTCCCACCAGGGGAGTCAGGCCTCTTCTCGATTGGGGGCATGCACGTGTGCTTTCCTTCCAGGCTGTAGCAGCAATGTCACGCTTCCCGTCGCGTGGATCGAAGGATCTGTGGTTTTCCCTCGAGGCTTTCCCACAGGGCTGTCACACGTGCCACCGTGGTGTGAGTCGATCCTCGGCGTGAAAGATGAGCCAGTGCAGGGCCAAGAGGTTCCTCTGGAATGGACTGAGACATCTGGGGGACTCTTGGAATGGTGGTACGACCATGGAGTTCCTCTCGCCTTTCCTGTTGAGAGTGCCTCCTCTTGAGATGCGACGGGAACGCCGGGAATTCTTTCCCGTTGAAAGCAGGGAAAGGATCCCTCATCTCGAGCTCCGAGGGGGAAATGGGGCTCCTCTGGATGTGGGCGGGACCATCGTGCTTCCTCCCGAGTGGACACGGGTATGGCGGTGAACTTCTTGAGTTGCAGCAAGGTTGTGAAAGACCCTTTCGAAGTTCCAGAGGTTAGGTGTCATTAGTCTCCAGACGCCTCATCGGAAATAGGCCTCATCTCGCCTGGAAGGGAGAACTTCCTGGATTTTCTCGAGTTGCGGCAGGTGTTCTCGAGTTACGACGGGGACCTCAGGGACCCGCTCTGGTGGCCTCAGGAGAGGCCAGTCCCCATGCGAGGTGCTAGGGGGCCTATCGGGATTCCTCTCCCGTCGATACCGGGGCCAAAAACCTTGTGTGCAGTCAGGGCCGGAACCGAGGATTCCTCTCAGGGGCTGACATGGATCTTTGGGTACTTCTGGAGTCTCCCCAGGGGAGTCAGGCCTCGTCTCGAGTGGGGGCATGCACGTGCGCTTTCCTTCCAGGCTGTAGCAGCAATGTCACGCTTCCCGTCGCGTGGATCAAAGGATCTGTGGTTTTCCCTCGAGGCTTTCCCACAGGGCTGTCCCACGTGCCACCGTGGTGTGAGTCGATCCTCGGCGTGAAAGATGAGCCAGTGCAGGGCAAAGAGGTTCCTCTGGAATGGACTGAGACATCTGGGGGACTCTTGGAATGGTGGTACGACCATGAAGTTCCTCTCGCCTTTCCTGTTGAGAGTGCCTCCTCTTGAGATGCGACGGGAACGCCGGGAATTCTTTCCCGTTGAATGCAGGGAAAGGATCCCTCATCTCGAGCTACGAGGGGGAAACGGGGCTCCTCTGGATGTGGGCGGGACCATCGTGCTTCCTCTCGAGTGGAGACGCATATGGCGGTGAACTTCTTGAGTTGCAGCAAGGGTGTGAAAGACCCTTTCGAAGTTCCAGAGGTTAGGTGTCATTAGTCTCCAGACGCCTCATCGGAAATAGGCCTCATCTCGCCTGGAAGGGAGAACTTCCTGGATTTTCTCGAGTTGCGGCAGGTGTTCTCGAGTTACGACGGGGACCTCAGGGACCCGCCCTGGTGGCCTCAGGAGAGGCCAGTCCCCATGGGAGTTGCTAGGGGGCCTCTCGGGATTCCTCTCCCGTCGATACCGGGGCCAAAAGCCTTGTGTGGAGTCAGGGCCGGAACCGAGGATTCCTCACAGGGGTGACATGGATCTTTGGGTACTTCTGGAGTCTCCCCAGGGGAGTCAGGCCTCGTCTCGAGTGGGGGCATGCACGTGCGCTTTCCTTCCAGGCTGTAGCAGCAATGTCACGCTTCCCGTCGCGTGGATCAAAGGATCTGTGGTTTTCCCTCGAGGCTTTCCCTCGAGGCTTTCCCACATGGCTGTGCCACGTGCCACCGTAGTGTGAGTCGATCCTCGGCGTGAAAGATGAGCCAGTGCAGGGCAAAGAGGTTCCTCTGGAATGGACTGAGACATCTGGGGGACTCTTGGAATGGTGGTACGACCATGGAGTTGCTCTCGCCTTTCCTGTTGAGAGTGCCTCCTCTTGAGATGCGACGGGAATGACGGGAATACTTTCCCGTTGAAAGCAGGGAAAGGATCCCTCATCTCGAGCTACGAGGGGGAAACGGGGCTCCTCTGGATGTGGGCGGGACCATCGTGCTTCCTCTCGAGTGGAGACGGGTATGGCGGTGAACTTCTTGAGTTGCAGCAAGTGTGTGAAAGAACCTTTCGAAGTTCCAGAGGTTAGGTGTCATTAGTCTCCAGACGCCTCATCGGAAATAGGCCTCATCTCGCCTGCAAGGGAGAACTTCCTGGATTTTCTCGAGTTGCGGTAGGTGTTCTCGAGTTACGACGGGGACCTCAGGGACCCGCCCTGGTTGCCTCAAGAGGCCAGTCCCCATGCGATTTGCTACGGGGCCTCTCGGGATTCCTCTCCCGTCGATACCGGGGCCAAAAACCTTGTGTGGAGTCAGGGCCGTAAGCGAGGATTCCTCTCAGGGGCTGACATGGATCTTTGGGTACTTCTGGAGTCTCCCCAGGGGAGTCAGGCCTCGTCTCGAGTGGGGGCATGCACGTGCGCTTTCCTTCCAGGCTGTAGCAGCAATGTCACGCTTCCCGTCGCGTGGATCAAAGGATCTGTGGTTTTCCCTCGAGGCTTTCCCACAGGGCTGTCCCACGTGCCACCGTGGTTTGAGTCGATCCTCGGCGTGAAAGATGAGCCAGTGCAGGGCAAAGAGGTTCCTCTGGAATGGACTGAGACATCTGGGGGACTCTTGGAATGGTGGTACGACCATGGAGTTCCTCTCGCCTTTCCTGTTGAGAGTGCCTCCTCTTGAGATGCGACGGGAACGCCGGGAATTCTTTCCCGTTGAAAGCAGGGAAAGGATCCCTCATCTCGAGCTCCGAGGGGGAAACGGGGCTCCTCTGGATGTGGGCGGGACCATCGTGCTTCCTCTCGAGTGGACACGGGTATGGCGGTGAACTTCTTGAGTTGCAGCAAGGTTGTAAAAGACCCTTTCGAAGTTCCAGAGGTTAGGTGTCATTAGTCTCCAGACGCCTCATCGGAAATAGGCCTCATCTCGCCTGGAAGGGAGAACTTCCTGGATTTTCTCGAGTTGCGGCAGGTGTTCTCGAGTTACGACGGGGACCTCAGGGACCCGCTCTGGTGGCCTCAGGAGAGGCCAGTCCCCATGCGAGGTGCTAGGGGGCCTATCGGGATTCCTCTCCCGTCGATACCGGGGCCAAAAACCTTGTGTGCAGTCAGGGCCGGAACCGAGGATTCCTCTCAGGGGCTGACATGGATCTTTGGGTACTTCTGGAGTCTCCCCAGGGGAGTCAGGCCTCCTCTCGAGTGGGGGCATGCACGTGCACTTTCCTTCCAGGCTGTAGCAGCAATGTCACGCTTCCCGTCGCGTGGATCAAAGGATCTGTGGTTTTCCCTCGAGGCTTTCCCACAGGGCTGTCCCACGTGCCACCGTGGTGTGAGTCGATCCTCGGCGTGAAAGATGAGCCAGTGCAGGGCAAAGAGGTTCCTCTGGAATGGACTGAGACATCTGGGGGACTCGTGGAATGGTGGTACGACCATGGAGTTCCTCTCGCCTTTCCTGTTGAGAGTGCCACCTCTTGAGATGCGACGGGAACGCCGGGAATTCTTTCCCGTTGAAAGCAGGGAAAGGATCCCTCATTTCGAGCCACGAGGGGGAAACGGGGCTCCTCTGGATGTGGGCGGGACCATCGTGCTTCCTCTCTAGTGGAGACGGGTATGGTGGTGAACTTCTTGAGTTGCAGCAAGGGTGTGAAAGACCCTTTCGAAGTTCCAGAGGTTAGGTGTCATTAGTCTCCAGACGCCACATAGGAAATAGGCCTCATCTCGCCAGGAAGGGAGAACTTCCTGGATTTTCTCGAGTTGCGGCAGGTGTTCTCGAGTTACGACGGGGACCTCAGGAACCCGCCCTGGTGGCCTCAGGAGAGGCCAGTCCCTATGCGAGTTGCTAGGGGGCCTCTCGGGATTCCTCTCCCGTCGATACCGGGGCCAAAAACCTTGTATGGAGTCAGGGCCGGAACCCAGGATTCCTCTCAGGGGCTGACATGGATCTTTGGGTACTTCTGGAGTCTCCCCAGGGGAGTCAGGCCTCGTCTCGAGTGGGGGCATGCACGTACACTTTCCTTCCAGGCTGTAGCAGCAATGTCAGGCTTCCCGTCGCGTGGATCAAAGGATCTGTGGTTTTCCCTCGAGGCTTTCCCACAGGGCTGTCCCACGTGCCACCGTGGTGTGAGTCGATCCTCGGCGTGAAAGATGAGCCAGTGCAGGACAAAGAGGTTCCTCTGGAATGGACTGAGATATCTGGGGGACTCTTGGAATGGTGGTACGACCATGGAGTTCCTCTCGCCTTTCCTGTTGAGAGTGCCTCCTCTTGAGATGCGACGGGAACGCCGGGAACTCTTTCCCTTTGAAACCAGGGAAAGGATCCCTCATCTCGAGCTACGAGGGGAAAACGGGGCTCCTCTGGATGTGGGCGGGACCATCGTGCTTCATCTCGAGTGGAGACGGGTATGGCGGTGAACTTCTTGAGTTGCAGCAAGGGTGTGAAAGACCCTTTCGAAGTTCCAGAGGTTAGGTGTCATTAGTCTCCAGACGCCTCATCAGAAATAGGCCTCATCTCGCCTGGAAGGGAGAACTTCCAGGATTTTCTCGAGTTGCGGCAGGTGTTCTCGAGTTACGACGGGGACCTCAGGGACCCGCCCTGGTGGCCTCAGGAGAGGCCAGTCCCTATGCGAGTTGCTAGGGGGCCTCTCGGGATTCCTCTCCCGTCGATACCGGGGCCAACAACCTTGTGTGGAGTCAGGGCCGTAACCGAGGATTCCTCTCATGGGCTGACATGGATCTTTGGGTACGTCTGGAGACTCCCCAGTGGAGTCAGGCCTCGTCTCGAGTGGGGGCATGCACGTGCGCTTTCCTTCCAGGCTGTAGCAGCAATGTCACGCTTCCCGTCGCGTGGATCAAAGGATCTGTGGTTTTCCCTCGAGGCTTTCCCTCGAGGCTTTCCCACAGGGCTGTCCCACGTGCCACCGTGGTGTGAGTCGATCCTCGGCGTGAAAGATGAGCCAGTGCAGGGCAAAGAGGTTCCTCTGGAATGGACTGAGACATCTGGGGGACTCTTGGAATGGTGGTACGACCATGGAGTTCCTCTCGCCTTTCCTGTTGAGAGTTCCTCCTCTTGAGATGCGACGGGAACGCCGGGAATTCTTTCCCGTTGAAAGCAGGCAAAGGTTCCCTCATCTCGAGCTACGAGGGGGAAACGGGGCTCCTCTGGATGTGGGCGGGACCATCGTGCTTCCTCTCGAGTGGAGACGGGTATGGCGGTGAACTTCTTGAGTTGCAGCAAGGGTGTGAAAGACTCTTTCGAAGTTCCAGAGGTTAGGTGTCATTAGTCTCCAGACGCCTCATCGGAAATAGGCCTCATCTCGCCTGGAAGGGAGAACTTCCTGGATTTTCTCGAGTTGCGGCAGGTGTTCTCGAGTTACGACGGGGACCTCAGGGACCCGCCCTGGTGGCCTCAGGAGAGGCCAGTCCCCATGCGAGTTGCTAGGGGGCCTCTCGGGATTCCTCTCCCGTCGATACCGGGGCCAAAAACCTTGTGTGGAGTCAGGGCCGGAACCGAGGATTCCTCTCAGGGGCTGACATGGATCTTTGGGTACTTCTGGAGTCTCGCCAGGGGAGATAGGCCTCGTCTCGAGTGGGGGCATGCACGTGCGCTTTCCTTCCAGGCTGTAGCAGCAATGTCACGCTTCCCGTCGCGTGGATCAAAGGATCTGTGGTTTTCCCTCGAGGCTTTCCCTCGAGGCTTTCCCACAGGGCTGTCCCACGGGCCTCCGTGGTGTGAGTCGATCCTCGGCGTGAAAGATGAGCCAGTGCAGGGCAAAGAGGTTCCTCTGGAATGGACTGAGACATCTGGGGGACTCTAGGAATGGTGGTACGACCATGGAGTTCCTCTCGCCTTTCCTGTTGAGAGTGCCTCCTCTTGAGATGCGACGGGAACGCCGGGAATTCTTTCCCGTTGAAAGCAGGGAAAGGATCCCTCATCTTGAGCTACGAGGGGGAAACGGGGCTCCTCTGGATGTGGGCGGGACCATCCTGCTTCCTCTCTAGTGGAGACGGGTATGGAAGTGAACTTCTTGAGTTGCAGCAAGGGTGTGAAAGACCCTTTCGAAGTTCCAGAGGTTAGGTGTCATTAGTCTCCAGACGCCTCATCGGAAATAGGCCTCATCTCGCCTGGAAGGGAGAACTTCCTGGATTTTCTCGAGATGCGGCAGGTGTTCTCGAGTTACGACAGGGACCTCAGGGACCCGCCCTGGTGGCCTCAGGAGAGGCCAGTCCACATGCGAGTTGCTAGGGGGCCTCGCGGGATTCCTCTCCCGTCGATACCGGGGCCAAAAACCTTGTTTGGAGTCAGGGCCGGAAACGAGGATTCCTCTCAGGGGCTGACATGGATCTTTGGGTACTTCTGGAGTCTCCGCAGGGGAGTCAGGCCTCGTCTCGAGTGGGGGCATGCACGTGCGTTTTCTTTCCAGGCTGTAGCAGCAATGTCACGCTTCCCGTCGCGTGGATCAAAGGATCTGTGGTTTTCCCTCGAGGCTTTCCCACAGGGCTGTCCCACGTTCCACCGTGGTGTGAGTCGATCCTCGGCATGAAAGATGAGCCAGTGCAGGGCAAAGAGGTTCCTCTGGAATGGACTGAGACATCTGGGGGACTCTTGGAATGGTGGTACGACCATGGAGTTCCTCTCGCCTTTCCTGTTGAGAGTGCCTCCTCTTGAGATGCGACGGGAACGCCGGGAATTCTTTCCCGTTGAAAGCAGGGAAAGGATCCCTCATCTCGAGCTCCGAGGGGGAAACGGGGCTCCTCTGGATGTGGGCGGGACCATCGTGCTTCCTCTCTAGTGGAGACGGGTATTGCCGGGGTCCAGCCCTGGTGGATCCAGGGAATTCGAAGGGTGGACGGCGTTGGCGTGGAAAGACTTGTTTATTTATTAATATAAGATTAGATTAAGAAACTGTAGTGCAGTAGGAAGATTAAGTGGAGAAAGAGGGCTGAATAGCTTGGTTTACGCGGAAGACCAATAAAATTCCAGACAAGGAATTTGCACCATCTACGTTGGGCCACCGGTGCCCGCTTGAATATCTAAGGGTGCCTCGCCTTAAGCTCCCTTTCTCGCGGATCTTAATAACCAGGGCAAATAAGTAGACCTGGCGAGCCTCCGCGCCCCAGATGGAAATTCAGCCTGAAATTAAAGTAAAGAGCAGAGGGAAGAAAAGGGAGAGAAAAAGAGAGAGAGAGAGAGACACGGGGGGAGCCATATTCCCAAGACACCAGGCCGAGACTAGTCCGAGAAACTGGTCTGAGAATCTGGTCCCGTCCTTTATTGTTCAGAAGGCCTTTTATACTTTTGATAAAACATGGAGATCAATGGGTAACACAAAGTTATGCAGCGTTAGCAGTCCAGACTCTTATCAAAACCAGGCTTTTCTCTCTGCATACCTAATTGTATACACAAGTCTTAGGTAATTTACATCATCTTCCAACCAAAAGGGCCAATTAACATTTTACAGCCTTTTTTCTGATAAGGGTTTGTCAACCACAAGACTTATTTGTGTTGATCTTCCCAAGGTCTGGTGCCACTCTCGGAAAGCACTAAAGAAAGTTACATTCTTAGACAGCAAGGATACAGCAACTTATAACAAGTAGAGGGAGTGCAGTGATTTATAGCAAAAGAGAAGCAATTAACTCAAAAGTCTAGTGTTGCTAACATCAAAACTACTATGTATCTTTTTCTACATCCTGCTTACATTAACATCCTTCCAGGTGCCTAAAAGATAAAGAATAAGGAGGTCTGGCAGCAATCCTTGAGTCAACAGTGAAAACCCTCTACCAATATAATTTTTAACTCTTTAGAAAAGGCTCTGTATCTTTAAGATGCTTTTAAGCTTTGTGCCTCCCGCGGTTGGGGGGCTGTAAGCAATTCACAAGCTGTAAGCTTTGTGCCTCTCGCGGTTGGGGGGCTGTAAGCAATTCACAAGCTGTAAGAGGTCTGGGGAACCTGTTAGGCAGACTAGAGAGCTATCAGAGGGGTTTAACTGAAACATCCCTTTCAAATGCAGAAGACTAAAACCCTGAATTGACTTTTTTCCAGAGAATATCAGAAAAGTGGAAAAGCAGAGCACAAAAGCCAGCAGATTTTTGCTGGGGTACATGCTTAGGAATATCCAGAGGGGTCCCTGAAGTCTGAGCACGCATTGCGTATGTCAGCTTCCTTCCTCATGACCTTGTCACGGGCGGGATTCCTCACACTGGCTTCCGGCAGGGTATGGTGGTGAACTTCTTGAGTTGCAGCAAGGCTGTGAAAGACCCTTTCGAAGTTCCAGAGGTAAGGTGTCATTAGTCTCCAGACGCCTCATCGGAAATAGGCCTCATCTCGCCTGGAAGGGAGAACTTCCTGGATTTTCTCGAGTTGCGGCAGGTGTTCTCGAGTTACGACGGGGACCTCAGGGACCCGCCCTGGTGGCCTCAGGAGAGGCCAGTCCCTATGCGAGTTGCTAGGGGGCCTCTCGGGATTCCTCTCCCGTCGATACCGGGGCCAAAAACCTTGTGTGGAGTCAGGGCCGGAACCGAGGATTCCTCTCAGGGGCTGACATGGATCTTTGGGTACTTCTGGAGTCTCCCCAGGGGAGTCAGGCCTCGTCTCGAGTGGGGGTATGCACGTGCACTTTCCTTCCAGGCTGTAGCAGCAATGTCACGCTACCTGTCGCGTGGATCAAATGATCTGTGGTTTTCCCTCGAGGCTTTCCCACAGGGCTGTCCCACGTGCCACCGTGGTGTGAGTCGATCCTCGGCGTGAAAGATGAGCCAGTGCAGGGCAAAGAGGTTCCTCTGGAATGGACTGAGACATCTGGGGGACTCTTGGAATGGTGGTACGACCATGGAGTTCCTCTCGCCTTTCCTGTTGAGAGTGCCTCCTCTTGAGATGCGACGGGAACGCCGGGAATATTTTCCCGTTGAAAGCAGGGAAAGGATCCCTCATCTCGAGCTACGAGGGGGAAACGGGGCTCCTCTGGATGTGGGCGGGACCATCGTGCTTTCTCTCGAGTGGAGACGGGTATGGCGGTGAACTTCTTGAGTTGCAGCAAGGGTGTGAAAGACCCTTTCGAAGTTCCAGAGGTTAGGTGTCATTAGTCTCCAGACGCCTCATCGGAAATAGGCCTCATCTCGCCTGGAAGGAAGAACTTCCTTGATTTTCTCGAGTTGCGGCAGGTGTTCTCGAGTTACGACGGGGACCTCAGGGACCCGCCCTGTTGGCCTCAGGAGAGGCCAGTCCCTATGCGTGTTGCTAGGGGGCCCCTCGGGATTCCTCTCCCGTCGATACCGGGGCCAAAAACCTTGTGTGGAGACAGGGCTGAAACCGAGGATTCCTCTCAGGGACTGATATGGATCTTTGGGTACTTCTGGAGTCTCGCCAGGGGAGACAGGCCTCGTCTCGTGTGGGGGCATGCACGTGCACTTTCCTTCCAGGCTGTAGCAGCAATGTCACGCTTCACGTCGCGTGGATCAAAGGATCTGCGGTTTTCCCTCGAGGCTTTCCCTCGAGGCTTTCCCACAGGGCTGTCCCACGTGACACCGTGGTGTGAGTCGATTCTCGGCGTGAAAAATGAGCCAGTGCAGGGCAAAGAGGTTCCTCTGGAATGGACTGAGACATCTGGGGGACTCTTGGAATGGTGGTACGACCATGGAGTTCCTCTCGCCTTTCCTGTTGAGAGTGCCTCCTCTTGAGATGCGACGGGAACGCCGGGAATTCTTTCCCGTTGAAAGGAGGGAAAGGATCCCTCATCTCGAGCTACGAGGGGGAAACGGGGCTCCTCTGGATGTGGGCGGGACCATCGTGCTTTCTCTCGAGTGGAGACGGGTATGGCGGTGAACTTCTTGAGTTGCAGCAAGGGTGTGAAAGACCCTTTCGAAGTTCCAGAGGTTAGGTGTCATTAGTCTCCAGACGCCTCATCGGAAATAGGCCTCATCTCGCCTGGAACGGAGACCTTCCTGGATTTTCTCGAGTTGCGGCAGGTGTTCTCGAGTTACGACGGGGACCTCAGGGGCCCGCCCTGGTGGCCTCAGTAGAGGCCAGTCCCCATGCGAGTTGCTAGGGGGCCTCTCGGGATTCCTCTCCCGTCGATACCGGGGCCAAAAAGCTTGTGTGGAGTCAGGGCCGGAACCGAGGATTCCTCTCAGGGGCTGACATGGATCTTTGGGTACTTCTGGAGTCTCCCCAGGGGAGTCAGGCCTCGTCTCGAGTGGGGGCATGCACGTGCGCTTTCCTTCCAGGCTGTAGCAGCAATGTCACGCTTCCCGTCGCGTGGATCAAAGGATCTGTGGTTTTCCCTCGAGGCTTTCCCTCGAGGCTTTCCCACAGGGCTGTCCCATGTGCCACCGTGTTGTGAGTCGATCCTCGGCTTGAAAGATGAGCCAGTGCAGGGCAAAGAGGTTCCTCTGGAATGGACTGAGACATCTGGGGCACTCTTGGAATGGTGGTACGACCATGGAGTTCCTCTCGCCTTTCCTGTTGAGAGTGCCTCCTCTTGAGATGCGACGGGAACGCCGGGAATACTTTCCCGTTGAAAGCAGGGAAAGGATCCCTCATCTCGAGCTACGAGGGGGAAACGGGGCTCCTCTGGATGTGGGCGGGACCATCGTGCTTCCTCTCGAGTGGAGACGGGTATGGCGGTGAACTTCTTGAGTTGCAGCAAGGGTGTGAAAGACCCTTTCGAAGTTCCAGAGGTTAGGTGTCATTAGTCTCCAGAGGCCTCATCGGAAATAGGCCTCATCTCGCCTGGAAGGGAGAACTTCCTGGATTTTCTCGAGTTGCGGCAGGTGTTCTCGAGTTACGACGGGGACCTCAGGGACCCGCCCTGGTGGCCTCAGGAGAGGCCAGTCCCCATGCGAGTTGCTAGGGGGCCTCTCGGGATTCCTCTCCCGTCGATACCGGGGCCAAAAACCTTGTGTGCAGTCAGGGCCGGAACCGAGGATTCCTCTCAGGGGCTGACATGGATCTTTGGGTACTTCTGGAGTCTCCCCAGGGGAGTCAGGCCTCGTCTCGAGTGGGGGCATGCACGTGCGCTTTCCTTCCAGCCTGTAGCAGCAATGTCACGCTTCCCGTCGCGTGGATCAAAGGATCTGTGGTTTTCCCTCGAGGCTTTCCCTCGAGGCTTTCCCACAGGGCTGTCCCACGTGCCACCGTTTTGTGAGTCGATCCTCGGCGTGAAAGATGAGCCAGTGCAGGGCAAAGAGGTTCCTCTGGAATGGACTGAGACATCTGGGGGACTCTTGGAATGGTGGGACGACCATGGAGTTCCTCTCGCCTTTCCTGTTGAGAGTGCCTCCTCTTGAGATGCGACGGGAACGCCGGGAATTCTTTCCCGTTGAAACCAGGGAAAGGATCCCTCATTTCGAGCACCGAGGGGAAAACGGGGCTCCTCTGGATGTGGGCGGGACCATCCTGCTTCCTCTCGAGTGGAGACGGGTATGGCGGTGAACTTCTTGAGTTGCAGCAAGGGTGTGAAAGACCCTTTCGAAGTTCCAGAGGTTTGGTGTCATTAGTCTCCAGAGGCCTCATCGGAAATAGGCCTCATCTCGCCTGGAAGGGAGAACTTCCTGGATTTTCTCGAGTTGCGGCAGGTGTTCTCGAGTTACGACGGGGACCTCAGGGACCCGCCCTGGTGGCCTCCGGAGAGGCCAGTCCCCATGCGAGTTGCTAGGGGGCCTCTCGGGATTCCTCTCCCGTAGATACCGGGGCCAAAATCCTTGTGTGGAGTCAGGGCCGGAACCGAGGATTCCTCTCAGGGGCTGACATGGATCTTTGGGTACTTCTGGAGTCACCCCAGTGGAGTCAGGCCTCGTCTCGAGTAGGGGCATGCACGTGCGCTTTCCTTTCAGGTTGTAGCAGCAATGTCACGCTTCCCGTCACGTGGATCAAAGGATCTGTGGTTTTCCCTCGAGGCTTTCCCTCGAGCCTTTCCCACAGGGCTGTCCCACGTGCCACCGTGGTGTGAGTCGATCCTCGGCGTGAAAGATGAGCCAGTGCAGGGCAAAGAGGTTCCTCTGGAATGGACTGAGACATCTGGGGGACTCTTGGAATGGTGGTACGACCATGGAGTTCCTCTCGCCTTTCCTGTTGAGAGTGCCTCCTCTTGAGATGCGACGGGAACGCCGGGAATTCTTTCCCGTTGAAAGCAGGGAAAGGATCCCTCATCTCGAGCTAAGAGGGGGAAACGGGGCTCCTCTGGATGTGGGCGGGACCATCGTGCTTCCTCTCGAGTGGAGACGGGTATGGTGGTGAACTTCTTGAGTTGCAGCAAGGCTGTGAAAGACCCTTTCGAAGTTCCAGAGGTTAGGTGTCATTAGTCTCCAGACGCCTCATCGGAAATAGGCCTCATCTCGCCTGGAAGGGAGAACTTCCTGGATTTTCTCGAGTTGCGGCAGGTGTTCTCGAGTTACGACGGGGACCTCAGGGACCCGCCCTGGTGGCCTCAGGAGAGGCCAGTCCCTATGCGAGTTGCTAGGGGGCCTCTCGGGATTCCTCTCCCGTCGATACCGGGGCCAAAAACCTTGTGTGGAGTCAGGGCCGGAACCGAGGATTCCTCTCAGGGGCTGACATGGATCTTTGGGTACTTCTGGAGTCTCCCCAGGGGAGTCAGGCCTCGTCTCGAGTGGGGGCATGCACGTGCACTTTCCTTCCAGGCTGTAGCAGCAATGTCACGCTTCCCGTCGCGTGGATCAAATGATGTGTGGTTTTCCCTCGAGGCTTTCCCACAGGGCTGTCCCACGTGCCACCGTGGTGTGAGTCGATCCTCGGCGTGAAAGATGAGCCAGTGCAGGGCAAAGAGGTTCCTCTGGAATGGACTGAGACATCTGGGGGACTCTTGGAATGGTGGTACGACCATGGAGTTCCTCTCGCCTTTCCTGTTGAGAGTGCCTCCTCTTGAGATGCGACGGGAACGCCGGGAATTTTTTGCCGTTGAAAGCAGGGAAAGGATCCCTCATCTCGAGCTACGAGGGGGAAACGGGGCTCCTCTGGATGTGGGCGGGACCATCGTGCTTCCTCTCGAGTGGAGACGGATATGGCGGTGAACTTCTTGAGTTGCAGCAAGGGTGTGAAAGACCCTTTCGAAGTTCCAGAGGTTAGGTGTCATTAGTCTCCAGAGGCCTCATCGGAAATAGGCCTCATCTCGCCTGGAAGGGAGAACTTCCTGGATTTTCTCGAGTTGCGGCAGGTGTTCTCGAGTTACGACGGGGACCTCAGGGACCCGCCCTGGTGGCCTCAGGAGAGGCCAGTCCCCATGCGAGTTGCTAGGGGGCCTCTCGGGATTCCTCTCCCGTCGATACCGGGGCCAAAAAGCTTGTGTGGAGTCAAGGCCGGAACCGAGGATTCCTCTCAGGGGCTGACATGGATCTTTGGGTACTTCTGGAGTCTCCCCAGGGGAGTCAGGCCTCGTCTCGAGTGGGGGCATGCACGTGCGCTTTCCTTCCAGGCTGTAGCAGCAATGTCACGCTTCCCGTCGCGTGGATCAAAGGATCTGTGGTTTTCCCTCGAGGCTTTCCCTCGAGGCTTTCCCACAGGGCTGTCCCACGTGCCACCGTGGTGTGAGTCGATCCTCGGCGTGAAAGATGAGCCAGTGCAGGGCAAAGAGGTTCCTCTGGAATGGACTGAGACATCTGGGGGACTCTTGGAATTGTGGTACGACCATGGAGTTCCTCTCGCCTTTCCTGTTGAGAGTGCCTCCTCTTGAGATGCGACGGGAACGCCGGGAATTCTTTCCCGTTGAAACCAGGGAAAGGATCCCTCATCTCGAGCTACGAGGGGGAAACGGGGCTCCTCTGGATGTGGGCGGGACCATCGTGCTTCCTCTCGAGTGGAGACGGGTATGGCGGTGAACTTCTTGAGTTGCAGCAAGGGTGTGAAAGACCCTTTCGAAGTTCCAGAGGTTTGGTGTCATTAGTCTCCAGAGGCCTTATCGGAAATAGGCCTCATCTCGCCTGGAAGGGAGAACTTCCTGGATTTTCTCGAGTTGCGGCAGGTGTTCTCGAATTACGACGGGGACCTCAGGGACCCGCCCTGGTGGCCTCCGGAGAGGCCAGTCCCCATGCAAGTTGCTAGGGGGCCTCTCGGGATTCCTCTCCCGTCGATACCGGGGCCAAAAACCTTGTGTGGAGTCAGGGCCGGAACCGAGGATTCCTCTCAGGGGCTGACATGGATCTTTGGGTACTTCTGGAGTCTCCCCAGGGGAGTCAGGCCTCGTCTCGAGTGGGGGCATGCACGTGCGCTTTCCTTCCAGGCTGTAGCAGCAATGTCACGCTTCCCGTCGCGTGGATCAAAGGATCTGTGGTTTTTCCTCGAGGCTTTCCCTCGAGGCTTTCCCACAGGGCTGTCCCACGTGCCACCGTGTTGTGAGTCGATCCTCGGCGTGAAAGATGAGCCAGTGCAGGGCAAAGAGGTTCCTCTGGAATGGACTGAGACATCTGGGGGACTCTTGGAATGGTGGTACGACCATGGAGTTCCTCCCGCCTTTCCTGTTGAGAGTGCCTCCCCTTGAGATGCGACGGGAACGCCGGGAATTCTTTCCCGTTGAAACCAGGGAAAGGATCCCTCATCTCGAGCTACGAGGGGGAAACGGGGCTCCTCTGGATGTGGGCGGGACCATCGTGCTTCCTCTCGAGTGGAGACGGGTATGGCGGTGAACTTCTTGAGTTGCAGCAAGGGTGTGAAAGACCCTTTCGAAGTTCCAGAGGTTTGGTGTCATTAGTCTCCAGAGGCCTCATCGGAAATAGGCCTCATCTCGCCTGGAAGGGAGAACTTCCTGGATTTTCTCGAGTTGCGGCAGGTGTTCTCGAGTTACGACGGGGACCTCAGGGACCCGCCCTGGTGGCCTCAGGAGAGGCCAGTCCCCATGCGAGTTGCTAGGGGGTCTCTCGGGATTCCTATCCCGTCGATACCGGGGCCAAAAAGCTTGTGTGGAGTCAGGGCCGGTACCGAGGATTCTTCTCAGGGGCTGAAATGGATCTTTGGGTACTTCTGGAGTCTCCCCAGGGGAGTCAGGCCTCGTCTCGAGTGGGGGCATGCATGTGCGCTTTCCTTCCAGGCTGTTCCAGCAATGTCATGCTTCCCGTCGCGTGGATCAAAGGATCTGTGGTTTTCCCTCGAGGCTTTCCCTCGAGGCTTTCCCACAGGGCTGTCCCACGTGCCACCGTGTTGTGAGTCGATCCTCGGCGTGAAAGATGAGCCAGTGCAGGGCAAAGAGGTTCCTCTGAAATGGACTGAGACATCTGGGGGACTCTTGGAATGGTGGTACGACCATGGAGTTCCTCTCGCCTTTCCTGTTGAGAGTGCCTCCTCTTGAGATGCGACGGGAACGCCGGGAATTCTTTCCCGTTGAAAGCAGGGAAAGGATCCCTCATCTCGAGCTACGAGGGGGAAACGGGGCTCCTCTGGATGTGGGCGGGACCATCGTGCTTCCTCTCGAGTGGAGACGGGTATGGCGGTGAACTTCTTGAGTTGCACCAAGGGTGTGAAAGACCCTTTCGGAGTTCAAGAGTTTTGGTGTCATTAGTCTCCAGAGGCCTCATCGGAAATAGGCCTCATCTCGCCTGGAAGGGAGAACTTCCTGGATTTTCTCGAGTTGCGGCAGGTGTTCTCGAGTTACGACGGGGACCTCAGGGACCCGCCCTGGTGGCCTCCGGAGAGGCCAGTCCCCATGCGAGTTGCTAGGGGGCCTCTCGGGATTCCTCTCCCGTCGATACCGGGGCCAAAAACCTTGTGTGGAGTCAGGGCCGGAACCGAGGATTCCTCTCAGGGGCTGACATGGATCTTTGGGTACTTCTGGAGTCTCCCCAGGGGAGTCAGGCCTCGTCTCGAGTGGGGGCATGCACGTGCGCTTTCCTTCCAGGCTGTAGCAGCAATGTCACGCTTCCCGTCGCGTGGATCAAAGGATCTGTGGTTTTTCCTCGAGGCTTTCCCTCGAGGCTTTCCCACAGGGCTGTCCCACGTGCCACCGTGTTGTGAGTCGATCCTCGGAGTGAAAGATGAGCCAGTGCAGGGCAAAGAGGTTCCTCTGGAATGGACTGAGACATCTGGGGGACTCTTGGAATGGTGGTACGACCATGGAGTTCCTCCCGCCTTTCCTGTTGAGAGTGCCTCCCCTTGAGATGCGACGGGAACGCCGGGAATTCTTTCCCGTTGAAACCAGGGAAAGGATCCCTCATCTCGAGCTACGAGGGGGAAACGGGGCTCCTCTGGATGTGGGCGGGACCATCGTGCTTCCTCTCGAGTGGAGACGGGTATGGCGGTGAACTTCTTGAGTTGCAGCAAGGGTGTGAAAGACCCTTTCGAAGTTCCAGAGGTTTGGTGTCATTAGTCTCCAGAGGCCTCATCGGAAATAGGCCTCATCTCGCCTGGAAGGGAGAACTTCCTGGATTTTCTCGAGTTGCGGCAGGTGTTCTCGAGTTACGACGGGGACCTCAGGGACCCGCCCTGGTGGCCTCAGGAGAGGCCAGTCCCCATGCGAGTTGCTAGGGGGTCTCTCGGGATTCCTATCCCGTCGATACCGGGGCCAAAAAGCTTGTGTGGAGTCAGGGCCGGTACCGAGGATTCTTCTCCGGGGCTGAAATGGATCTTTGGGTACTTCTGGAGTCTCCCCAGGGGAGTCAGGCCTCGTCTCGAGTGGGGGCATGCATGTGCGCTTTCCTTCCAGGCTGTTCCAGCAATGTCATGCTTCCCGTCGCGTGGATCAAAGGATCTGTGGTTTTCCCTCGAGGCTTTCCCTCGAGGCTTTCCCACAGGGCTGTCCCACGTGCCACCGTGTTGTGAGTCGATCCTCGGCGTGAAAGATGAGCCAGTGCAGGGCAAAGAGGTTCCTCTGAAATGGACTGAGACATCTGGGGGACTCTTGGAATGGTGGTACGACCATGGAGTTCCTCTCGCCTTTCCTGTTGAGAGTGCCTCCTCTTGAGATGCGACGGGAACGCCGGGAATTCTTTCCCGTTGAAAGCAGGGAAAGGATCCCTCATCTCGAGCTACGAGGGGGAAACGGGGCTCCTCTGGATGTGGGCGGGACCATCGTGCTTCCTCTCGAGTGGAGACGGGTATGGCGGAGAACTTCTTGAGTTGCAGCAAGGGTGTGAAAGACCCTTTCAAAGTTCCAGAGGTTAGGTGTCATTAGTCTCCAGACGCCTCATCGGAAATAGGCCTCATCTCGCCTGGAAGGGAGAACTTCCTGGATTTTCTCGAGTTGCGGCAGGTGTTCTTAAGTTACGACGGGGAACTCAGGGACCCGCCCTGGTGGCCTCAGGAGAGGCCAGTCCCCATGCGAGTTGCTAGGGGGCCTCTCGGGATTCCTCTCCCGTCGATACCGGGGCCAAAAACCTTGTGTGGAGTCAGGGCCAGAACCGAGGATTCCTCTCAGGGGCTGACATGGATCTTTGGGTACTTCTGGAGTCTCCCCAGGGGAGTCAGGCCTCGTCTCGAGTGGGGGCATGCACGTGCGCTTTCCTTCCAGGCTGTAGCAGCAATGTCACGCTTCCCGTCACGTGGATCAAAGGATCTGTGGTTTTCCCTCGAGGCTTTCCCTCGAGGCTTTCCCACAGGGCTGTCCCACGTGCCACCGTGGTGTGAGTCGATCCTCGGCGTGAAAGATGAGCCAGTGCAGGGCAAAGAGTTTCCTCTGGAATGGACTGAGACATCTGGGGGACTCTTGGAATGGTGGTACGACCATGGAGTTCCTCTCGCCTTTCCTGTTGAGAGTGCCTCCTCTTGAGATGCGAAGGGAATGCCGGGAATTCTTTCCCGTTGAAAGCAGGGAAAGGATCCCTCATCTCGAGCTACGAGGGGGAAACGGGGCTCCTCTGGATGTGGGCGGGACCATCGTGCTTCCTCTCGAGTGGAGACGGGTATGGTGGTGAACTTCTTGAGTTGCAGCAAGGGTGTGAAAGACCCTTTCGAAGTTCCAGAGGTTAGGTGTCATTAGTCTCCAGACGCCTCATCGGAAATAGGCCTCATCTCGCCTGGAAGGGAGAACTTCCTGGATTTTCTCGAGTTGCGGCAGGTGTTCTCGAGTTACGACGGGGACCTCAGGGACCCGCCCTGGTGGCCTCAGGAGAGGCCAGTCCCCATGCGAGTTGCTAGGGGCCTCTCGGGATTCCTCTCCCGTCGATACCGGGGCCAAAAACCTTGTGTGGAGTCAGGGCCGGAACCGAGGATTCCTCTCAGGGGCTGACATGGATCTTTGGGTACTTCTGGAGTCTCCCCAGGGGAGTCAGGCCTCGTCTCGAGTGGGGGCATGCACGTGCACTTTCCTTCCAGGCTGTAGCAGCAATGTCACGCTTCCCGTCGCGTGGATCAAAGGATCTGTGGTTTTCCCTCGAGGCTTTCCCTCGAGGCTTTCCCACAGGGCTGTCCCACGTGCCACCGTGGTGTGAGTCAATCCTGGGCGTGAAAGATGAGCCAGTGCAGGGCAAAGAGGTTCCTCTGGAATGGACTGAGACATCTGGGGGACTCTTGGAATGGTGGTACGACCATGGAGTTCCTCTCGCCTTTCCTGTTGAGAGTGCCTCCTCTTGAGATGCGACGGGAACGCCGGGAATTCTTTCCCGTTGAAAGCAGGGAAAGGATCCCTCATCTCGAGCTACGAGGGGGAAACGGGGCTCCTCTGGATGTGGGCGGGACCATCGTGCTTCCTCTCTAGTGGAGACGGGTATGGTGGTGAACTTCTTGAGTTGCAGCAAGGCTGTGAAAGACCCTTTCGAAGTTCCAGAGGTAAGGTGTCATTAGTCTCCAGACGCCTCATCGGAAATAGGCCTCATTTCGCCTGGAAGGGAGAACTTCCTGGATTTTCTCCAGTTGCGGCAGGTGTTCTCGAGTTACGACGGGGACCTCAGGGACCCGCCCTGGTGGCCTCAGGAGAGGCCAGTCCCTATGCGAGTTGCTAGGGGGCCTCTCGGGATTCCTCTCCCGTCGATACCGGGGCCAAAAACCTTGTGTGGAGTCAGGGCCGGAACCGAGGATTCCTCTCAGGGGCTGACATGGATCTTTGGGTACTTCTGGAGTCTCCCCAGGGGAGTCAGGCCTCGTCTCGAGTGGGGGCATGCACGTGCACTTTCCTTCCAGGCTGTAGCAGCAATGTCACCCTTCCCGTCGAGTGGATCAAATGATGTGTGGTTTTCCCTAGAGGCTTTCCCACAGGGCTGTCCCACGTGCCACCGTGGTGTGAGTCGATCCTCGGCGTGAAAGATGAGCCAGTGCAGGGCAAAGAGGTTCCTCTGGAATGGACTGAGACATCTGGGGGACTCTTGGAATGGTGGTACGACCATGGAGTTCCTCTCGCCTTTCCTGTTGAGAGTGCCTCCTCTTGAGATGCGACGGGAACGCCGGGAATTTTTTGCCGTTGAAAGCAGGGAAAGGATCCCTCATCTCGAGCTACGAGGGGGAAACGGGGCTCCTCTGGATGTGGGCGGGACCATCGTGCTTTCTCTCGAGTGGAGACGGGTATGGCGGTGAACTTCTTGAGTTGCAGCAAGGGTGTGAAAGACCCTTTCGAAGTTCCAGAGGTTAGGTGTCATTAGTCTCCAGACGCCTCATCGGAAATAGGCCTCATCTCGCCTGGAAGGGAGAACTTCCTTGATTTTCTCGAGTTGCGGCAGGTGTTCTCGAGTTACGACGGGGACCTCGGGGACCCGCCCTGTTGGCCTCAGGAGAGGCCAGTCCCTATGCGTGTTGCTAGGGGGCCCCTCGGGATTCCTCTCCCGTCGATACCGGGGCCAAAAACCTTGTGTGGAGTCAGGGCCGGAACCGAGGATTCCGCTCAGGTACTGATATGGATCTTTGGGTACTTCTGGAGTCTCGCCAGGGGAGACAGGCCTCGTCTCGTGTGGGGGCATGCACGTGCACTTTCCTTCCAGGCTGTAGCAGCAATGTCACGCTTCCCGTCGCGTGGATCAAAGGATCTGCGGTTTTCGCTCAAGGCTTTCCCTCGAGGCTTTCCCACAGGGCTGTCCCACGTGACACCGTAGTGTGAGTCGATTCTCGGCGTGAAAAATGAGCCAGTGCAGGGCAAAGAGGTTCCTCTGGAATGGACTGAGACATCTGGGGGACTCTTGGAATGGTGGTACGACCATGGAGTTCCTCTCGCCTTTCCTGTTGAGAGTGCCTCCTCTTGAGATGCGACGGGAACGCCGGGAATTTTTTGCCGTTGAAAGCAGGGAAAGGATCCCTCATCTCGAGCTACGAGGGGGAAACGGGGCTCCTCTGGATGTGGGCGGGACCATCGTGCATCCTCTCGAGTGGAGACGGGTATGGCGGTGAACTTCTTGAGTTGCAGCAAGGGTGTGAAAGACCCTTTCGAAGTTCCAGAGGTTAGGTGTCATTAGTCTCCAGAGGCCTCATCGGAAATAGGCCTCATCTCGCCTGGAAGGGAGAACTTCCTGGATTTTCTCGAGTTGCGGCAGGTGTTCTCGAGTTACGACGGGGACCTCAGGGACCCGCCCTGGTGGCCTCAGGAGAGGCCAGTCCCCATGCGAGTTGCTAGGGGGCCTCTCGGGATTCCTCTCCCGTCGATACCGGGGCCAAAAACCTTGTGTGGAGTCAGGGCCGGAACCGAGGATTCCTCTCAGGGGCTGACATGGATCTTTGGGTACTTCTGGAGTCTCCCCAGGGGAGTCAGGCCTCGTCTCGAGTGGGGGCATGCACGTGCACTTTCCTTCCAGGCTGCAGCAGCAATGTCACGCTTCCCGTCGCGTGGATGAAAGGATCTGTGGTTTTCCCTCGAGGCTTTCACACAGGGCTGTCCCACGTGCCACCGTGGTGTGAGTCGATCCTCGGCGTGAAAGATGAGCCAGTGCAGGGCAAAGAGGTTCCTCTGGAATGGACTGAGACATCTGGGGGACTCTTGGAATGGTGGTACGACCATGGAGTTCCTCTCGCCTTTCCTGTTGAGAGTGCCTCCTCTTGAGATGCGACGGGAACGCCGGGAATTCTTTCCCGTTGAAACCAGGGAAAGGATCCCTCATCTCGAGCACCGAGGGGAAAACGGGGCTCCTCTGGATGTGGGCGGGACCATCGTGCTTCCTCTCGAGTGGAGACGGGTATGGCGGTGAACTTCTTGAGTTGCAGCAAGGGTGTGAAAGACCCTTTCGAAGTTCCAGAGGTTTGGTGTCATTAGTCTCCAGAGGCCTCATCGGAAATAGGCCTCATCTCGCCTGGAAGGGAGAACTTCCTGGATTTTCTCGAGTTGCGGCAGGTGTTCTCGAGTTACGACGGGGACCTCAGGGACCCGCCCTGGTGGCCTCCGGAGAGGCAAGTCCCCATGCGAGTTGCTAGGGGGCCTCTCGGGATTCCTCTCCCGTCGATACCGGGGCCAAAAACCTTGTGTGGAGTCAGGGCCGGAACCGAGGATTCCTCTCAGGGGCTGACATGGATCTTTGGGTACTTCTGGAGTCTCCCCAGTGGAGTCAGGCCTCGTCTCGAGTGGGGGCATGCACGTGCGCTTTCCTTCCAGGCTGTAGCAGCAATGTCACGCTTCCCGTCGCGTGGATCAAAGGATCTGTGGTTTTACCTCGAGGCTTTCCCTCGAGGCTTTCCCACAGGGCTGTCCCACGTGCCACCGTGGTGTGAGTCGATCCTCGGCGTGAAAGATGAGCCAGTGCAGGGCAAAGAGCTTCCTCTGGAATGGACTGAGACATCTGGGGGACTCTTGGAATGGTGGTACGACCATGGAGTTCCTCTCGCCTTTCCTGTTGAGAGTGCCTCCTCTTGAGATGCGACGGGAACGCCGGGAATTCTTTCCCGTTGAAAGCAGGAAAAGGATCCCTCATCTCGAGCTACGAGGGGGAAACGGGGCTCCTCTGGATGTGGGCGGGACCATCGTGCTTCCTCTCGAGTGGAGACGGGTATGGCGGTGAACTTCTTGAGTTGCAGCAAGGGTGTGAAAGACCCTTTCGAAGTTCCAGAGGTTAGGTGTCATTAGTCTCCAGACGCCTCATCGGAAATAGGCCTCATCTCGCCTGGAAGGGAGAACTTCCTGGATTTTCTCGAGTTGCGGCAGGTGTTCTCGAGTTACGACGGGGACCTCAGGGACCCGCCCTGGTGGCCTCAGGAGAGGCCAGTCCCCATGCGAGTTGCTAGGGGGCCTCTCGGGATTCCTCTCCCGTCGATACCGGGGCCAAAAACCTTGTGTGGAGTCAGGGCCGGAACCGAGGATTCCTCTCAGGGGCTGACATGGATCTTTGGGTACTTCTGGAGTCTCCCCAGGGGAGTCAGGCCTCGTCTCGAGTGGGGGCATGCACGTGCACTTTCCTTCCAGGCTGTAGCAGCAATGTCACGCTTCCCGTCGCGTGGATCAAAGGATCTGTGGTTTTCCCTCGAGGCTTTCCCACAGGGCTGTCCCACGTGCCACCGTGGTGTGAGTCGATCCTCGGCGTGAAAGATGAGCCAGTGCAGGGCAAAGAGGTTCCTCTGGAATGGACTGAGACATCTGGGGGACTCTTGGAATGGTGGTACGACCATGGAGTTCCTCTCGCCTTTCCTGTTGAGAGTGCCTCCTCTTGAGATGCGACGGGAACGCCGGGAATTCTTACCCGTTGAAAGCAGGGAAAGGATCCCTCATCTCGAGCTACGAGGGGGAAACGGGGCTCCTCTGGATGTGGGCGGGACCATCGTGCTTCCTCTCGAGTGGAGACGGGTATGGCGGTGAACTTCTTGAGTTGCAGCAAGGGTGTGAAAGACCCTTTCGAAGTTCCAGAGGTTTGGTGTCATTAGTCTCCAGCGGCCTCATCGGAAATAGGCCTCATCTCGCCTGGAAGGGAGAACTTCCTGGATTTTCTCGAGTTGCGGCAGGTGTTCTCGAGTTTCGACGGGGACCTCAGGGACCCGCCCTGGTGGCCTCAGGAGAGGCCAGTCCCCATGCGAGTTGCTAGGGGGCCTCTCGGGATTCCTCTCCCGTCGATACCGGGGCCAAAAAGCTTGTGTGGAGTCAGGGCCGGAACCGAGGATTCCTCTCAGGGGCT
This sequence comes from Capricornis sumatraensis, assembly GCF_032405125.1. Lineage (NCBI taxonomy): Eukaryota > Metazoa > Chordata > Mammalia > Artiodactyla > Bovidae > Capricornis > Capricornis sumatraensis. The sequence goes on along the minus strand of NW_027184617.1, from coordinate 1,212,433 downwards.
GACATGGATCTTTGGGTACTTCTGGAGTCTCCCCAGGGGAGTCAGGCCTCGTCTCGAGTGGGGGCATGCACGTGCGCTTTCCTTCCAGGCTGTAGCAGCAATGTCACGCTTCCCGTCGCGTGGATCAAAGGATCTGTGGTTTTCCCTCGAGGCTTTCCCTCGAGGCTTTCCCACAGGGCTGTCCCACGTGCCACCGTGTTGTGAGTCGATCCTCGGCGTGAAAGATGAGCCAGTGCAGGGCAAAGAGGTTCCTCTGGAATGGACTGAGACATCTGGGGGACTCTTGGAATGGTGGTACGACCATGGAGTTCCTCTCGCCTTTCCTGTTGAGAGTGCCTCCTCTTGAGATGCGACGGGAACGCCGGGAATTCTTTCCCGTTGAAACCAGGGAAAGGATCCCGCATCTCGAGCTACGAGGGGGAAACGGGGCTCCTCTGGATGTGGGCGGGACCATCGTGCTTCCTCTCGAGTGGAGACGGGTATGGCGGTGAACTTCTTGAGTTGCAGCAAGGGTGTGAAAGACCCTTTCGAAGTTCCAGAGGTTTGGTGTCATTAGTCTCCAGAGGCCTCATCGGAAATAGGCCTCATCTCGCCTGGAAGGGAGAACTTCCTGGATTTTCTCGAGTTGCGGCAGGTGTTCTCGAATTACGACGGGGACCTCAGGGACCCGCCCTGGTGGCCTCCGGAGAGGCCAGTCCCCATGCGAGTTGCTAGGGGGCCTCTCGGGATTCCTCTCCCGTCGATACCGGGGCCAAAAACCTTGTGTGGAGTCAGGGCCGGAACCGAGGATTCCTCTCAGGGGCTGACATGGATCTTTGGGTACTTCTGGAGTCACCCCAGTGGAGTCAGGCCTCGTCTCGAGTAGGGGCATGCACGTGCGCTTTCCTTTCAGGCTGTAGCAGCAATGTCACGCTTCCCGTCACGTGGATCAAAGGATCTGTGGTTTTCCCTCGAGGCTTTCCCTCGAGGCTTTCCCACAGGGCTGTCCCACGTGCCACCGTGGTGTGAGTCGATCCTCGGCGTGAAAGATGAGCCAGTGCAGGGCAAAGAGGTTCCTCTGGAATGGACTGAGACATCTGGGGGACTCTTGGAATGGTGGTACGACCATGGAGTTCCTCTCGCCTTTCCTGTTGAGAGTGCCTCCTCTTGAGATGCGACGGGAACGCCGGGAATTCTTTCCCGTTGAAAGCAGGGAAAGGATCCCTCATCTCGAGCTACGAGGGGGAAACGGGGCTCCTCTGGATGTGGGCGGGACCATCGTGCTTCCTCTCTAGTGGAGACGGGTATGGCGGTGAACTTCTTGAGTTGCAGCAAGGGTGTGAAAGACCCTTTCGAAGTTCCAGAGGTTAGGTGTCATTAGTCTCCAGAGGCCTCATCGGAAATAGGCCTCATCTCGCCTGGAAGGGAGAACTTCCTGGATTTTCTCGAGTTGCGGCAGGTGTTCTCGAGTTACGACGGGGACCTCAGGGACCCGCCCTGGTGGCCTCAGGAGAGGCCAGTCCCTAGGCGAGTTGCTAGGGGGCCTCTCGGGATTCCTCTCCCGTTGATACCGGGGCCAAAAACCTTGTGTGGAGTCAAGGCCGGAACCGAGGATTCCTCTCAGGGGCTGACATGGATCTTTGGGTACTTGTGGAGTCTCCCCAGGGGAGTCAGGCCTCGTCTCGAGTGGGGGCATGCACGTGCGCTTTCCTTCCAGGCTGTAGCAGCAATGTCACGCTTCCCGTCGCGTGGATCAAAGGATCTGTGGTTTTCCCTCGAGGCTTTCCCTCGAGCCTTTCCCACAGGGCTGTCCCACGTGCCACTGTGGTGTGAGTCGATCCTCGGCGTGAAAGATGAGCCAGTGCAGGGCAAAGAGGTTCCTCTGGAATGGACTGAGACATCTGGGGGACTCTTGGAATGGTGGTACGACCATGGAGTTCCTCTCGCCTTTCCTGTTGAGAGTGCCTCCTCTTGAGATGCGACGGGAACGCCGGGAATTCTTTCCCGTTGAAAGCAGGGATAGGATCCCTCATCTCGAGCTAAGAGGGGGAAACGGGGCTCCTCTGGATGTGGGCGGGACCATCGTGCTTCCTCTCTAGTGGAGACGGGTATGGTGGTGAACTTCTTGAGTTGCAGCAAGGGTGTGAAAGACCCTTTCGAAGTTCCAGAGGTTAGGTGTCATTAGTCTCCAGACGCCTCATCGGAAATAGGCCTCATCTCGCCTGGAAGGGAGAACTTCCTGGATTTTCTCGAGTTGCGGCAGGTGTTCTCGAGTTACGACGGGGACCTCAGGGACCCGCCCTGGTGGCCTCAGGAGAGGCCAGTCCCCATGCGAGTTGCTAGGGGGCCTCTCGGGATTCCTCTCCCGTCGATACCGGGGCCAAAAAGCTTGTGTGGAGTCAGGGCCGGAACCGAGGATTCCTCTCAGGGGCTGACATGGATCTTTGGGTACCTCTGGAGTCTCCCCAGGGGAGTCAGGCCTCGTCTCGAGTGGGGGCATGCACGTGCGCTTTCCTTCCAGGCTGTAGCAGCAATGTCATGCTTCCCGTCGCGTGGATCAAAGGATCTGTGGTTTTTCCTCGAGGCTTTCCCTCGAGGCTTTCCCACAGGGCTGTCCCACGTGCCACCGTGTTGTGAGTCGATCCTCGGCGTGAAAGATGAGCCAGTGCAGGGCAAAGAGGTTCCTCTGGAATGGACTGAGACATCTGGGGGACTCTTGGAATGGTGGTACGACCATGGAGTTCCTCTCGCCTTTCCTGTTGAGAGTGCCTCCTCTTGAGATGCGACGGGAACGCCGGGAATTCTTTCCCGTTGAAAGCAGGGAAAGGATCCCTCATCTCGAGCTACGAGGGGGAAACGGGGCTCCTCTGGATGTGGGCGGGACCAACGTGCTTCCTCTTGAGTGGACACGGGTATGGCGGTGAACTTCTTGAGTTGCAGCAAGGGTGTGAAAGACCCTTTCGAAGTTCCAGAGGTTAGGTGTCATTAGTCTCCAGACGCCTCATCGGAAATAGGCCTCATCTCGCCTGGAAGGGAGAACTTCCTGGATTTTCTCGATTTGCGGCTGGTGTTCTCGAGTTACGACGGGGACCTCAGGGACCCGCCCTGGTGGCCTCAGGAGAGGCCAGTCCCCATGCGAGTTGTTAGGGGGCCTCTCGGGATTCCTCTCCCGTCGATACCGGGGCCAAAAACCTTGTGTGGAGTCAGGGCCGGAACCGAGGATTCCTCTCAGTGGCTGACATGGATCTTTGGGTACTTCTGGAGTCTCCCCAGTGGAGTCAGACCTCGTCTCGAGTGGGGGCATGCACGTGCGCTTTCCTTCCAGGCTGTAGCAGCAATGTCACGCTTCCCGTCACGTGGATCAAAGGATCTGTGGTTTTCCCTCGAGGCTTTCCCTCGAGGCTTTCCCACAGGGCTGTCCCACGTGCCACCGTGGTGTGAGTCGATCCTCGGCGTGAAAGATGAGCCAGTGCAGGGCAAAGAGGTTCCTCTGGAATGGACTGAGACATCTGGGGGACTCTTGGAATGGTGGTACGACCATGGAGATCCTCTCGCCTTTCCTGTTGAGAGTGCCTCCTCTTGAGATGCGACAGGAACGCCGGGAATTCTTTCCCGTTGAAAGCAGGGAAAGGATCCCTCATCTCGAGCACCGAGGGGAAAACGGGGCTCCTCTGGATGTGGGCGGGACCATCGTGCTTCCTCTCGAGTGGAGACGGGTATGGCGGAGAACATCTTGAGTTGCAGCAAGGGTGTGAAAGACCCTTTCAAAGTTCCAGAGGTTAGGTGTCATTAGTCTCCAGACGCCTCATCGGAAATAGGCCTCATCTCGCCTGGAAGGGAGAACTTCCTGGATTTTCTCGAGTTGCGGCAGGTGTTCTTAAGTTACGACGGGGAACTCAGGGACCCGCCCTGGTGGCCTCAGGAGAGGCCAGTCCCCATGCGAGTTGCTAGGGGGCCTCTCGGGATTCCTCTCCCGTCGATACCGGGGCCAAAAACCTTGAGTGAAGTCAGGGCCGGAACCGAAGATTCCTCTCAGGGCTGACATGGATCTTTGGGTACTTCTGGAGTCTCCCCAGGGGAGTCAGGCCTCGTCTCGAGTGGGGGCATGCACGTGCGCTTTCCTTCCAGGCTGTAGCAGCAATGTCACGCTTCCCGTCACGTGGATCAAAGGATCTGTGATTTTCACTCGAGGCTTTCCCTCGAGGCTTTCCCACAGGGCTGTCCCACGTGCCACCGTGGTGTGAGTCGATCCTCGGCGTGAAAGATGAGCCAGTGCAGGGCAAAGAGTTTCCTCTGGAATGGACTGAGACATCTGGGGGACTCTTGGAATGGTGGTACGACCATGGAGTTCCTCTCGCCTTTCCTGTTGAGAGTGCCTCCTCTTGAGATGCGACGGGAACGCCGGGAATTCTTTCCCGTTGAAAGCAGGGAAAGGATCCCTCATCTCGAGCTCCGAGGTGGAAACGGGGCTCCTCTGGATGTGGGCGGGACCATCGTGCTTCCTCTCGAGTGGAGACGGGTATGGCGGTGAACTTCTTGAGTTGCAGCAAGGGTGTGAAAGACCCTTTCGAAGTTCCAGAGGTTAGGTGTCATTAGTCTCCAGACGCCTCATCGGAAATAGGCCTCATCTCGCCTGGAAGGGAGAACTTCCTGGAATTTCTCGAGTTGCGGCAGGTGTTCTCGAGGTACGACGGGGACCTCAGGGACCCGCCCTGGTGGCCTCAGGAGAGGCCAGTCCCCATGCGAGTTGCTAGGGGGCCTCTCGGGATTCCTCTCCCGTCGATACCGGGGCCAAAAACCTTGTGTGGAGTCAGGGCCGGAACCGAGGATTCCTCTCAGGGGCTGACATGGATCTTTGGGTACTTCTGGAGTCTCCCCAGGGGAGTCAGGCCTCGTCTCGAGTGGGGGCATGCACGTGCACTTTCCTTCCAGGCTGTAGCAGCAATGTCACGCTTCCCGTCGCGTGGATCAAAGGATCTGTGGTTTTCCCTCGAGGCTTTCCCTCGAGGCTTTCCCACAGGGCTGTCCCACGTGCCACCGTGGTGTGAGTCAATCCTAGGCGTGAAAGATGAGCCAGTGCAGGGCAAAGAGGTTCCTCTGGAATGGACTGAGACATCTGGGGGACTCTTGGAATGGTGGTACGACCATGGAGTTCCTCTCGCCTTTCCTGTTGAGAGTGCCTCCTCTTGAGATGCGACAGGAACGCCGGGAATTCTTTCCCGTTGAAAGCAGGGAAAGGATCCCTCATCTCGAGCTACGAGGGGGAAACGGGGCTCCTCTGGATGTGGGCGGGACCATCGTGCTTCCTCTCTAGTGGAGACGGGTATGGTGGTGAACTTCTTGAGTTGCAGCAAGGCTGTGAAAGACCCTTTCGAAGTTCCAGAGTTTAGGTGTCATTAGTCTCCAGACGCCTCATCGGAAATAGGCCTCATTTCGCCTGGAAGGGAGAACTTCCTGGATTTTCTCGAGTTGCGGCAGGTGTTCTCGAGTTACGACGGGGACCTCAGGGACCCGCCCTGGTGGCCTCAGGAGAGGCCAGTCCCTATGCGAGTTGCTAGGGGGCCTCTCGGGATTCCTCTCCCGTCGATACCGGGGCCAAAAACCTTGTGTGGAGTCAGGGCCGGAACCAAGGATTCCTCTCAGGGGCTGACATGGATCTTTGGGTACTTCTGGAGTCTCCCCAGGGGAGTAAGGCCTCGTCTCGAGTGGGGGCATGCACGTGCACTTTCCTTCCAGGCTGTAGCAGCAATGTCACGCTTCCCGTCGCGTGGATCAAATGATGTGTGGTTTTCCCTCGAGGCTTTCCCACAGGGCTGTCCCACGTGCCACCGTGGTGTGAGTCGATCCTCGGCGTGAAAGATGAGCCAGTGCAGGGCAAAGAGGTTCCTCTGGAATGGACTGAGACATCTGGGGGACTCTTGGAATGGTGGTACGACCATGGAGTTCCTCTCGCCTTTCCTGTTGAGAGTGCCTCTTCTTGAGATGCGACGGGAACGCCGGGAATTCTTTCCCGTTGAAACCAGGGAAAGGATCCCTCATCTCGAGCTACGAGGGGGAAACGGGGCTCCTCTGGATGTGGGCGGGACTATCGTGCTTCCTCTCGAGTGGAGACGGGTATGGCGGTGAACTTCTTGAGTTGCAGCAAGGGTGTGAAAGACCCTTTCGAAGTTCCAGAGGTTTGGTGTCATTAGTCTCCAGAGGCCTCATCGGAAATAGGCCTCATCTCGCCTGGAAGGGAGAACTTCCTGGATTTTCTCGAGTTGCGGCAGGTGTTCTCGAGTTACGACGGGGACCTCAGGTACCCGCCCTGGTGGCCTCAGGAGAGGCCAGTCCCCATGCGAGTTGCTAGGGGGTCTCTCGGGATTCCTCTCCCGTCGATACCGGGGCCAAAAAGCTTGTGTGGAGTCAGGGCCGGAATCGAGGATTCTTCTCAGGGGCTGACATGGATCTTTGGGTACTTCTGGAGTCTCCCCAGGGGAGTCAGGCCTCGTCTCGAGTGGGGGCATGCATGTGCGCTTTCCTTCCAGGCTGTTCCAGCAATGTCATGCTTCCCGTCGCGTGGATCAAAGGATCTGTGGTTTTCCCTCGAGGCTTTCCCTCGAGGCTTTCCCACAGGGCTGTCCCACGTGCCACCGTGTTGTGAGTCGATCCTCGGCGTGAAAGATGAGCCAGTGCAGGGCAAAGAGGTTCCTCTGAAATGGACTGAGACATCTGGGGGACTCTTGGAATGGTGGTACGACCATGGAGTTCCTCTCGCCTTTCCTGTTGAGAGTGCCTCCTCTTGAGATGCGACGGGAACGCCGGGAATTCTTTCCCGTTGAAAGCAGGGAAAGGATCCCTCATCTCGAGCTACGAGGGGGAAACGGGGCTCCTCTGGATGTGGGCGGGACCATCGTGCTTCCTCTCGAGTGGAGACGGGTATGGCGGTGAACTTCTTGAGTTGCACCAAGGATGTGAAAGACCCTTTCGAAGTTCAAGAGGTTTGGTGTCATTAGTCTCCAGAGGCCTCATCGGAAATAGGCCTCATCTCGCCTGGAAGGGAGAACTTCCTGGATTTTCTCGAGTTGCGGCAGGTGTTCTCGAGTTACGACGGGGACCTCAGGGACCCGCCCTGGTGGCCTCCGGAGAGGCCAGTCCCCATGCGAGTTGCTAGGGGGCCTCTCGGGATTCCTCTCCCGTCGATACCGGGGCCAAAAACCTTGTGTGGAGTCAGGGCCGGAACCGAGGATTCCTCTCAGGGGCTGACATGGATCTTTGGGTACTTCTGGAGTCTCCCCAGTGGAGTCAGACCTCGTCTCGAGTGGGGGCATGCACGTGCGCTTTCCTTCCAGGCTGTAGCAGCAATGTCACGCTTCCCGTCACGTGGATCAAAGGATCTGTGGTTTTCCCTCGAGGCTTTCCCTCGAGGCTTTCCCACAGGGCTGTCCCACGTGCCACCGTGGTGTGAGTCGATCCTCGGCGTGAAAGATGAGCCAGTGCAGGGCAAAGAGGTTCCTCTGGAATGGACTGAGACATCTGGGGGACTCTTGGAATGGTGGTACGACCATGGAGATCCTCTCGCCTTTCCTGTTGAGAGTGCCTCCTCTTGAGATGCGACAGGAACGCCGGGAATTCTTTCCCGTTGAAAGCAGGGAAAGGATCCCTCATCTCGAGCACCGAGGGGAAAACGGGGCTCCTCTGGATGTGGGCGGGACCATCGTGCTTCCTCTCGAGTGGAGACGGGTATGGCGGAGAACATCTTGAGTTGCAGCAAGGGTGTGAAAGACCCTTTCAAAGTTCCAGAGGTTAGGTGTCATTAGTCTCCAGACGCCTCATCGGAAATAGGCCTCATCTCGCCTGGAAGGGAGAACTTCCTGGATTTTCTCGAGTTGCGGCAGGTGTTCTTAAGTTACGACGGGGAACTCAGGGACCCGCCCTGGTGGCCTCAGGAGAGGCCAGTCCCCATGCGAGTTGCTAGGGGGCCTCTCGGGATTCCTCTCCCGTCGATACCGGGGCCAAAAACCTTGAGTGAAGTCAGGGCCGGAACCGAAGATTCCTCTCAGGGCTGACATGGATCTTTGGGTACTTCTGGAGTCTCCCCAGGGGAGTCAGGCCTCGTCTCGAGTGGGGGCATGCACGTGCGCTTTCCTTCCAGGCTGTAGCAGCAATGTCACGCTTCCCGTCACGTGGATCAAAGGATCTGTGATTTTCACTCGAGGCTTTCCCTCGAGGCTTTCCCACAGGGCTGTCCCACGTGCCACCGTGGTGTGAGTCGATCCTCGGCGTGAAAGATGAGCCAGTGCAGGGCAAAGAGTTTCCTCTGGAATGGACTGAGACATCTGGGGGACTCTTGGAATGGTGGTACGACCATGGAGTTCCTCTCGCCTTTCCTGTTGAGAGTGCCTCCTCTTGAGATGCGACGGGAACGCCGGGAATTCTTTCCCGTTGAAAGCAGGGAAAGGATCCCTCATCTCGAGCTCCGAGGTGGAAACGGGGCTCCTCTGGATGTGGGCGGGACCATCGTGCTTCCTCTCGAGTGGAGACGGGTATGGCGGTGAACTTCTTGAGTTGCAGCAAGGGTGTGAAAGACCCTTTCGAAGTTCCAGAGGTTAGGTGTCATTAGTCTCCAGACGCCTCATCGGAAATAGGCCTCATCTCGCCTGGAAGGGAGAACTTCCTGGAATTTCTCGAGTTGCGGCAGGTGTTCTCGAGGTACGACGGGGACCTCAGGGACCCGCCCTGGTGGCCTCAGGAGAGGCCAGTCCCCATGCGAGTTGCTAGGGGGCCTCTCGGGATTCCTCTCCCGTCGATACCGGGGCCAAAAACCTTGTGTGGAGTCAGGGCCGGAACCGAGGATTCCTCTCAGGGGCTGACATGGATCTTTGGGTACTTCTGGAGTCTCCCCAGGGGAGTCAGGCCTCGTCTCGAGTGGGGGCATGCACGTGCACTTTCCTTCCAGGCTGTAGCAGCAATGTCACGCTTCCCGTCGCGTGGATCAAAGGATCTGTGGTTTTCCCTCGAGGCTTTCCCACAGGGCTGTCCCACGTGCCACCGTGGTGTGAGTCGAACCTCGGCGTGAAAGATGAGCCAGTGCAGGGCAAAGAGGTTCCTCTGGAATGGACTGAGACATCTGGGGGACTCTTGGAATGGTGGTACGACCATGGAGTTCCTCTCGCCTTTCCTGTTGAGAGTGCCTCCTCTTGAGATGCGACGGGAACGCCGGGAATTCTTTCCCGTTGAAAGCAGGGAAAGGATCCCTCATCTCGAGCTACGAGGGGGAAACGTGGCTCCTCTGGATGTGGGCGGGACCATCGTGCTTCCTCTCTAGTGGAGACGGGTATGGCGGTGAACTTCTTGAGTTGCAGCAAGGGTGTGAAAGACCCTTTCGAAGTTCCAGAGGTTAGGTGTCATTAGTCTCCAGAGGCCTCATCGGAAATAGGCCTCATCTCGCCTGGAAGGGAGAACTTCCTGGATTTTCTCGAGTTGCGGCAGGTGTTCTCGAGTTACGACGGGGACCACAGGGACCCGCCCTGGTGGCCTCAGGAGAGGCCAGTCCCCATGCGAGTTGCTAGGGGGCCTCTCGGGATTCCTCTCCCGTTGATACCGGGGCCAAAAACCTTGTGTGGAGTCAGGGCCGGAACCGAGGATTCCACTCAGGGGCTGACATGGATCTTTGGGTACTTCTGGAGTCTCCCCAGGGGAGTCAGGCCTCGTGTCGAGTGGGGGCATGCACGTGCGCTTTCCTTCCAGGCTGTAGCAGCAATGTCACGCTTCCCGTCGCGTGGATCAAAGGATCTGTGGTTTTCCCTCGAGGCTTTCCCTCGAGGCTTTCCCACAGGGCTGTCCCACGTGCCACCGTGGTGTGAGTCAATCCTAGGTGTGAAAGATGAGCCAGTGCAGGGCAAAGAGGTTCCTCTGGAATGGACTGAGACATCTGGGGGACTCTTGGAATGGTGGTACGACCATGGAGTTCCTCTCGCCTTTCCTGTTGAGAGTGCCTCCTCTTGAGATGCGACAGGAACGCCGGGAATTCTTTCCCGTTGAAAGCAGGGAAAGGATCCCTCATCTCGAGCTACGAGGGGGAAACGGGGCTCCTCTGGATGTGGGCGGGACCATCGTGCTTCCTCTCTAGTGGAGACGGGTATGGTGGTGAACTTCTTGAGTTGCAGCAAGGCTGTGAAAGACCCTTTCGAAGTTCCAGAGGTAAGGTGTCATTAGTCTCCAGACGCCTCATCGGAAATAGGCCTCATTTCGCCTGGAAGGGAGAACTTCCTGGATTTTCTCCAGTTGCGGCAGGTGTTCTCGAGTTACGACGGGGACCTCAGGGACCCGCCCTGGTGGCCTCAGGAGAGGCCAGTCCCTATGCGAGTGGCTAGGGGGCCTCTCGGGATTCCTCTCCCGTCGATACCGGGGCCAAAAACCTTGTGTGGAGTCAGGGCCGGAACCGAGGATTCCTCTCAGGGGCTGACATGGATCTTTGGGTACTTCTGGAGTCTCCCCAGGGGAGTCAGGCCTCGTCTCGAGTGGGGGCATGCACGTGCACTTTCCTTCCAGGCTGTAGCAGCAATGTCACGCTTCCCGTCGCGTGGATCAAATGATGTGTGGTTTTCCCTAGAGGCTTTCCCACAGGGCTGTCCCACGTGCCTCCGTGGTGTGAGTCGATCCTCGGCGTGAAAGATGAGCCAGTGCAGGGCAAAGAGGTTCCTCTGGAATGGACTGAGACATCTGGGGGACTCTTGGAATGGTGGTACGACCATGGAGTTCCTCTCGCCTTTCCTGTTGAGAGTGCCTCCTCTTGAGATGCGACGGGAACGCCGGGAATTTTTTGCCGTTGAAAGCAGGGAAAGGATCCCTCATCTCGAGCTACGAGGGGGAAACGGGGCTCCTCTGGATGTGGGCGGGACCATCGTGCTTTCTCTCGAGTGGAGTCGGGTATGGCGGTGAACTTCTTGAGTTGCAGCAAGGGTGTGAAAGACCCTTTCGAAGTTCCAGAGGTTAGGTGTCATTAGTCTCCAGACGCCTCATCGGAAATAGGCCTCATCTCGCCTGGAAGGGAGAACTTCCTTGATTTTCTCGAGTTGAGGCAGGTGTTCTCGAGTTACGACGGGGACCTCAGGGACCCGCCCTGTTGGCCTCAGGAGAGGCCAGTCCCTATGCGTGTTGCTAGGGGGCCCCTCGGGATTCCTCTCCCGTCGATACCGGGGCCAAAAACCTTGTGTGGAGTCAGGGCCGGAACTGAGGATTCCTCTCAGGGACTGATATGGATCTTTGGGTACTTCTGGAGTCTCGCCAGGGGAGACAGGCCTTGTCTCGTGTGGGGGCATGCACGTGCACTTTCCTTCCAGGCTGTAGCAGCAATGTCACGCTTCCCGTCGCGTGGATCAAAGGATCTGCGGTTTTCGCTCGAGGCTTTCCCTCGAGGCTTTCCCACAGGGCTGTCCCACGTGACACCGTGGTGTGAGTCGATTCTCGGCGTGAAAAATGAGCCAGTGCAGGGCAAAGAGGTTCCTCTGGAATGGACTGAGACATCTGGGGGACTCTTGGAATGGTGGTACGACCATGGAGTTCCTCTCGCCTTTCCTGTTGAGAGTGCCTCCTCTTGAGATGCGACGGGAACGCCGGGAATTCTTTCCCGTTGAAAGCAGGGAAAGGATCCCTCATCTCGAGCTACGAGTGGGAAACGGGGCTCCTCTGGATGTGGGCGGGACCATCGTGCTTCCATTGGGTGGACACGGGTATGGCGGTGAACTTCTTGAGTTGCAGCAAGGGTGTGAAAGACCCTTTCGAAGTTCCAGAGGTTAGGTGTCATTAGTCTCCAGACGACTCATCGGAAATAGGCCTCATCTCGCCTGGAAGGGAGAACTTCCTGGATTTTCTCGATTTGCGGCTGGTGTTCTCGAGTTACGACGGGGACCTCAGGGACCCGCCCTGGTGGCCTCAGGAGAGGCCAGTCCCCATGCGAGTTGTTAGGGGGCCTCTCGGGATTCCTCTCCCGTCGATACCGGGGCCAAAAACCTTGTGTGGAGTCAGGGCCGGAACCGAGGATTCCTCTCAGGGACTGACATGGATCTTTGGGTACTTCTGGAGTCTCCCCAGGGGAGTCAGGCCTCGTCTCGAGTGGGGGCATGCGCGTGCGCTTTCCTTCCAGGCTTTAGCAGCAATGTCACGCTTCCCGTCGCTTGGATCAAAGGATCTGTGGTTTTCCCTCGAGGCTTTCCCTCAAGGCTTTCCCACAGGGCTGTCCCACGTGCCACCGTGGTGTGAGTCGATCCTCGGCGTGAAAGATGAGCCAGTGCAGGGCAAAGAGGTTCCTCTGGAATGGACTGAGACATCTGGGGGACTCTTGGAATGGTGGTACGACCATGGAGTTCATCTCGCCTTTCCTGTTGAGAGTGCCTCCTCTTGAGATGCGACGGGAACGCCGGGAATTTTTTGCCGTTGAAAGCTGGGAAAGGATCCCTCATCTCGAGCTACGAGGGGGAAACGGGGCTCCTCTGGATGTGGGCGGGACCATCGTGCTTCCTCTCGAGTGGAGACGGGTATGGCGGTGAACTTCTTGAGTTGCAGCAAGGGTGTGAAAGACCCTTTCGAAGTTCCAGAGGTTAGGTGTCATTAGTCTCCAGAGGCCTCATCGGAAATAGGCCTCATCTCGCCTGGAAGGGAGAACTTCCTGGATTTTCTCGAGTTGCGGCATGTGTTCTCGAGTTACGACGGGGACCTCAGGGACCCGCCCTGGTGACCTCAGGAGAGGCCAGTCCCCATGCGAGTTGCTAGGGGGCCTCTCGGGATTCCTCTCCCGTCGATACCGGGGCCAAAAACCTTGTGTGGAGTCAGGGCCGGAACCGAGGATTCCTCTCAGGGGCTGACATGGATCTTTGGGTACTTCTGGAGTCTCCCCAGGGGAGTCAGGCCTCGTCTCGAGTGGGGGCATGCACGTGCACTTTCCTTCCAGGCTGTAGCAGCAATGTCACGCTTCCCGTCGCGTGGATCAAAGGATCTGTGGTTTTCCCTCGAGGCTTTCCCACAGGGCTGTCCCACGTGCCACCGTGGTGTGAGTCGATCCTCGGCGTGAAAGATGAGCCAGTGCAGGGCAAAGAGCTTCCTCTGGAATGGACTGAGACATCTGGGGGACTCTTGGAATGGTGGTACGACCATGGAGTTCCTCTCGCCTTTCCTGTTGAGAGTGCCTCCTCTTGAGATGCGACGGGAACGCCGGGAATTCTTTCCCGTTGAAAGCAGGGAAAGGATCCCTCATCTCGAGCTACGAGGGGGAAACGGGGCTCCTCTGGATGTGGGCGGGACCATCGTGCTTCCTCTCTAGTGGAGACGGGTATGGCGGTGAACTTCTTGAGTTGCAGCAAGGGTGTGAAAGACCCTTTCGAAGTTCCAGAGGTTAGGTGTCATTAGTCTCCAGAGGCCTCATCGGAAATAGGCCTCATCTCGCCTGGAAGGCAGAACTTCCTGGATTTTCTCGAGTTGCGGCAGGTGTTCTCGAGTTACGACGGGGACCTCAGGGACCCGCCCTGGTGGTCTCAGGTGAAGCCAGTCCCTAGGCGAGTTGCTAGGGTGCCTCTCGGGATTCCTCTCCCGTTGATACCGGGCCCAAAAACCTTGTGTGGAGTCAGGGCCGGAACCGAGGATTCCTCTCAGGGGCTGACATGGATCTTTGGGTACTTCTGGAGTCTCCCCAGGGGAGTCAGGCCTCGTGTCGAGTGGGGGCATGCACGTGCGCTTTCCTTCCAGGCTGTAGCAGCAATGTCACGCTTCCCGTCGCGTGGATCAAAGGATCTGTGGTTTTCCCTCGAGGCTTTCCCTCGAGGCTTTCCCACAGGGCTGTCCCACGTGCCACCGTGGTGTGAGTCAATCCTGGGCGTGAAAGATGAGCCAGTGCAGGGCAAAGAGGTTCCTCTGGAATGGACTGAGACATCTGGGGGACTCTTGGAATGGTGGTACGACCATGGAGTTCCTCTCGCCTTTCCTGTTGAGAGTGCCTCCTCTTGAGATGCGACGGGAACGCCGGGAATTCTTTCCCGTTTAAAGCAGGGAAAGGATCCCTCATCTCGAGCTACGAGGGGGAAACGGGGCTCCTCTGGATGTGGGCGGGACCATCGTGCTTCCTCTCTAGTGGAGACGGGTATGGTGGTGAACTTCTTGAGTTGCAGCAAGGCTGTGAAAGACCCTTTCGAAGTTCCAGAGGTAAGGTGTCATTAGTCTCCAGACGCCTCATCGGAAATAGGCCTCATTTCGCCTGGAAGGGAGAACTTCCTGGATTTTCTCGAGTTGCAGCAGGTGTTCTCGAGTTACGACGGGGACCTCAGGGACCCGCCCTGGTGGCCTCAGGAGAGGCCAGTCCCTATGCGAGTTGCTAGGGGGCCTCTCGGGATTCCTCTCCCGTCGATACCGGGGCCAAAAACCTTGTGTGGAGTCAGGGCCGGAACCGAGGATTCCTCTCAGGGGCTGACATGGATCTTTGGGTACTTCTGGAGTCTCCCCAGGGGAGTCAGGCCTCGTCTCGAGTGGGGGCATGCACGTGCACTTTCCTTCCAGGCTGTAGCAGCAATGTCACGCTTCCCGTCGCGTGGATCAAATGATGTGTGGTTTTCCCTCGAGGCTTTCCCACAGGGCTGTCCCACGTGCCACCGTGGTGTGAGTCGATCCTCGGCGTGAAAGATGAGCCAGTGCAGGGCAAAGAGGTTCCTCTGGAATGGACTGAGACATCTGGGGGACTCTTGGAATGGTGGTACGACCATGGAGTTCCTCTCGCCTTTCCTGTTTAGAGTGCCTCCTCTTGAGATGCGACGGGAACGCCGGGAATTCTTTCCCGTTGAAACCAGGGAAGGGATCCCTCATCTCGAGCTACGAGGGGGAAACGGGGCTCCTCTGGATGTGGGCGGGACCATCGTGCTTCCTCTCGAGTAGAGACGGGTATGGCGGTGAACTTCTTGAGTTGCAGCAAGGGTGTGAAAGACCCTTTCGAAGTTCCAGCGGTTTGGTGTCATTAGTCTCCAGAGGCCTCATCGGAAATAGGCCTCATCTCGCCTGGAAGGGAGAACTTCCTGGATTTTCTCGAGTTGCGGCAGGTGTTCTCGAGTTACGACGGGGACCTCAGGGACCCGCCCTGGTGGCCTCAGGAGAGGCCAGTCCCCATGCGAGTTGCTAGGGGGTCTCTCGGGATTCCTCTCCCGTCGATACCGGGGCCAAAAAGCTTGTGTCGAGTCAGGGCCGGAACCGAGGATTCTTCTCAGGGGCTGACATGGATCTTTGGGTACTTCTGGAGTCACACCAGGGGAGTCAGGCCTCGTCTCGAGTGGGGGCATGCATGTGCGCTTTCCTTCCAGGCTGTAGCAGCAATGTCATGCTTCCCGTCGCGTGGATCAAAGGATCTGTGGTTTTCCCTCGAGGCTTTCCCTCGAGGCTTTCCCACAGGGCTATCCCACGTGCCACCGTGTTGTGAGTCGATCCTCGGCGTGAAAGATGAGCCAGTGCAGGGCAAAGAGGTTCCTCTGAAATGGACTGAGACATCTGGGGGACTCTTGGAATGGTGGTACGACCATGGAGTTCCTCTCGCCTTTCCTGTTGAGAGTGCCTCCTCTTGAGATGCGACGGGAACGCTGGGAATTCTTTCCCGTTGAAAGCAGGGAAAGGATCCCTCATCTCGAGCTACGAGGGGGAAACGGGGCTCCTCTGGATGTGGGCGGGACCATCGTGCTTCCTCTCGAGTGGAGACGGGTATGGCGGTGAACTTCTTGAGTTGCACCAAGGGTGTGAAAGACCCTTTCGAAGTTCCAGAGGTTTGGTGTCATTAGTCTCCAGAGGCCTCATCGGAAATAGGCCTCATCTCGCCTGGAAGGGAGAACTTCCTGGATTTTCTCGAGTTGCGGCAGGTGTTCTCGAGTTACGACGGGGACCTCAGGGACCCGCCCTGGTGGCCTCAGGAGAGGCCAGTCCCCATGCGAGTTGCTAGGGGGCCTCTCGGGATTCCTCTCCCGTCGATACCGGGGCCAAAAACCTTGTGTGGAGTCAGGGCCGGAACCGAGGATTCCTCTCAGGGGCTGACATGGATCTTTGGGTACTTCTGGAGTCTCCCCAGTGGAGTCAGACCTCGTCTCGAGTGGGGGCATGCACGTGCGCTTTCCTTCCAGGCTGTAGCAGCAATGTCACGCTTCCCGTCGCGTGGATCAAATGATCTGTGGTTTTCCCTCGAGGCTTTCCCTCGAGGCTTTCCCACAGGGCTGTCCCACGTGCCACCGTGGTGTGAGTCGATCCTCGGCGTGAAAGATGAGCCAGTGCAGGGCAAGGAGGTTCCTCAGGAATGGACTGAGACATCTGGGGGAATCTTGGAATGGTGGTACGACCATGGAGTTCCTCTCGCCTTTCCTGTTGAGAGTGCCTCCTCTTGAGATGCGACGGGAACGCCGGGAATTCTTTCCCGTTGAAAGCAGGGAAAGGATCCCTCATCTCGAGCACCGAGGGGAAAACGGGGCTCCTCTGGATGTGGGCGGGACCATCGTGCGTCCTCTCGAGTGGAGACGGGTATGGCGGAGAACTTCTTGAGTTGCAGCAAGGGTGTGAAAGACCCTTTCAAAGTTCCAGAGGTTAGGTGTCATTAGTCTCCAGACGCCTCATCGGAAATAGGCCTCATCTCGCCTGGAAGGGAGAACTTCCTGGATTTTCTCGAGTTGCGGCAGGTGTTCTAAAGTTACGACGGGGAACTCAGGGACCCGCCCTGGTGGCCTCAGGAGAGGCCAGTCCCCATGCGAGTTGCTAGGGGGCCTCTCGGGATTTCTCTCCCGTCGATACCGGGGCCTAAAACCTTGAGTGGAGTCAGGGCCGGAACCGAGGATTCCTCTCAGGGGCTGACATGTATCTTTGGGTACTTCTGGAGTCTCCCCAGGGGAGTCAGGCCTCGTCTCGAGTGGGGGCATGCACGTGCGCTTTCCTTCCAGGCTCTAGCAGCAATGTCACGCTTCCCGTCACGTGCATCAAAGGATCTGTGGTTTTCCCTCGAGGCTTTCCCTCGAGGCTTTCCCACAGGGCTGTCCCACGTGCCACCGTGGTGTGAGTCGATCCTCGGCGTGAAAGATGAGCCAGTGCAGGGCAAAGAGTTTCCTCTGGAATGGACTGAGACATCTGGGGGACTCTTGGAATGGTGGTACGACCATGGAGTTCCTCTCGCCTTTCCTGTTGAGAGTGCCTCCTCTTGAGATGCGACGGGAACGCCGGGAATTCTTTCCCGTTGAAAGCAGGGAAAGGATCCCTCATCTCGAGCTACGAGGGGGAAACGGGGCTCCTCTGGATGTGGGCGGGACCATCGTGCTTCCTCTCGAGAGGAGACGGGTATGGCGGTGAACTTCTTGAGTTGCAGCAAGGGTGTGAAAGACCCTTTCGAAGTTCCAGAGGTTAGGTGTCATTAGTCTCCAGACGCCTCATCGGAAATAGGCCTCATCTCGCCTGGAAGGGAGAACTTCCTGGATTTTCTCGAGTTGCGGCAGGTGTTCTCGAGTTACGACGGGGACCTCAGAGACCCGCCCTGGTGGCCTCAGGAGAGGCCAGTCCCCATGCGAGTTGCCAGGGGGCCT
The DNA here is from genome assembly GCF_032405125.1 of Capricornis sumatraensis. Classification (NCBI taxonomy): domain Eukaryota; kingdom Metazoa; phylum Chordata; class Mammalia; order Artiodactyla; family Bovidae; genus Capricornis; species Capricornis sumatraensis. The sequence goes on along the minus strand of NW_027184617.1, from coordinate 1,194,896 downwards.
CTCGGGATTCCTCTCCCGTCGATACCGGGGCCAAAAACCTTGTGTGGAGTCAGGGCCGGAACGGAGGATTCCTCTCAGGGGCTGACATGGATCTTTGGGTACTTCTGGAGTCTCCCCAGGGGAGTCAGGCCTCGTCTCGAGTGGAGGCATGCACGTGCACTTTCCTTCCACGCTGTAGCAGCAATGTCACGCTTCCCGTCGCGTGGATCAAAGGATCTGTGGTTTTCCCTCGAGGCTTTCCCACAGGGCTGTCCCACGTGCCACCGTGGTGTGAGTCGATCCTCGGCGTGAAAGATGAGCCAGTGCAGGGCAAAGAGGTTCCTCTGGAATGGACTGAGACATCTGGGGGACTCTTGGAATGGTGGTACGACCATGGAGTTCCTCTCGCCTTTCCTGTTGAGAGTGCCTCCTCTTGAGATGCGACGGGAATGCCGGGAATTTTTTGCCGTTGAAAGCAGGGAAAGGATCCCTCATCTCGAGCTACGAGGGGAAACGGGGCTCCTCTGGATGTGGGCGGGACCATCGTGCTTCCTCTCGAGTGGAGACGGGTATGGCGGTGAACTTCTTGAGTTGCAGCAAGGGTGTGAAAGACCCTTTCGAAGTTCCAGAGGTTAGGTGTCATTAGTCTCCAGACGCCTCATCGGAAATAGGCCTCATCTCGCCTGGAAGGGAGAACTTCCTTGATTTTCTCGAGTTGCGGCAGGTGTTCTCGAGTTACGACGGGGACCTCAGGGACCCGCCCTGTTGGCCTCAGGAGAGGCCAGTCCCTATGCGTGTTGCTAGGGGGCCCCTCGGGATTCCTCTCCCGTCGATACCGGGGCCAAAAACCTTGTGTGGAGTCAGGGCCGGAACCGAGGATTCCTCTCAGGGACTGATATGGATCTTTGGGTACTTCTGGAGTCTCGCCAGGGGAGACAGGTCTCGTCTCGTGTGGGGGCATGCACGTGCACTTTCCTTCCAGGCTGTAGCAGCAATGTCACGCTTCCCGTCGCGTGGATCAAAGGATCTGCGGTTTTCCCTCGAGGCTTTCCCTCGAGGCTTTCCCACAGGGCTGTCCCACGTGACACCGTGGTGTGAGTCGATTCTCGGCGTGAAAAATGAGCCAGTGCAGGGCAAAGAGGTTCCTCTGGAATGGACTGAGACATCTGGGGGACTCTTGGAATGGTGGTACGACCATGGAGTTCCTCTCACCTTTCCTGTTGAGAGTGCCTCCTCTTGAGATGCGACGGGAACGCCGGGAATTCTTTCCCGTTGAAAGCAGGGAAAGGATCCCTCATCTCGAGCACCGAGGGGAAAACGGGGCTCCTCTGGATGTGGGCGGGACCATCGTGCTTCCTCTCGAGTGGAGACGGGTATGGCGGAGAACTTCTTGAGTTGCAGCAAGGGTGTGAAAGACCCTTTCAAAGTTCCAGAGGTTAGGTGTCATTAGTCTCCAGACGCCTCATCGGAAATAGGCCTCATCTCGCCTGGAAGGGAGAACTTCCTGGATTTTCTCGTGTTGCGGCAGGTGTTCTTAAGTTACGACGGGGAACTCAGGGACCTGCCCTGGTGGCCTCAGGAGAGGCCAGTCCCCATGCGAGTTGCTAGGGGGCCTCTCGGGATTCCTCTCCCGTCGATACCGGGGCCAAAAACCTTGAGTGGAGTCAGGGCCGGAACCGAGGATTCCTCTCAGGGGCTGACATGGATCTTTGGGTACTTCTGGAGTCTCCCCAGGGGAGTCAGGCCTCGTCTCGAGTGGGGGCATGCACGTGCGCTTTCCTTCCAGGCTGTAGCAGCAATGTCACGCTTCCCGTCACGTGGATCAAAGGATCTGTGGTTTTCCCTCGAGGCTTTCCCTCGAGGCTTTCCCACAGGGCTGTCCCACGTGCCACCGTGGCGTGAGTCGATCCTCGGCGTGAAAGATGAGCCAGTGCAGGGCAAAGAGTTTCCTCTGGAATGGACTGAGACATCTGGGGGACTCTTGGAATGGTGGTACGACCATGGAGTTCCTCTCGCCTTTCCTGTTGAGAGTGCCTCCTCTTGATATGCGACGGGAACGCCGGGAATTCTTTCCCGTTGAAAGCAGGGAAAGGATCCCTCATCTCGAGCTACGAGGGGAAACGGGGCTCCTCTGGATGTGGTCGGGACCATCGTGCTTCCTCTCGAGTGGAGACGGGTATGGCGGTGAACTTCTTTAGTTGCAGCAAGGGTGTGAAAGACCCTTTCGAAGTTCCAGAGGTTAGGTGTCATTAGTCTCCAGACGCCTCATCGGAAATATGCCTCATCTCGCCTGGAAGGGAGAACTTCCTGGATTTTCTCGAGTTGCGGCAGGTGTTCTCGAGTTACGACGGGGACCTCAGGGACCCGCCCTGGTGGCCTCAGGAGAGGCCAGTCCCCATGCGAGTTGTTAGGGGGCCTCTCGGGATTCCTCTCCCGTCGATACCGGGGCCAAAAACCTTGTGTGGAGTCAGTGCCGGAACCGAGGATTCCTCTCAGGGGCTGACATGGATCTTTGGGTACTTCTGGAGTCTCCCCAGGGGAGTCAGGCCTCGTCTCGAGTGGGGGCATGCACGTGCACTTTCCTTCCAGGCTGTAGCAGCAATGTCACGCTTCCCGTCGCGTGGATCAAAGGATCTGTGGTTTTCCCTCGAGGCTTTCCCACAGGGCTGTCCCACGTGCCACCGTGGTGTGAGTCGATCCTCGGCGTGAAAGATGAGCCAGTGCAGGGCAAAGAGGTTCCTCTGGAATGGACTGAGACATCTGAGGGACTCTTGGAATGGTGGTACGACCATGGAGTTCCTCTCGCCTTTCCTGTTGAGAGTGCCTCCTCTTGAGATGCGACGGGAACGCCGGGAATTCTTTCCCGTTGAAACCAGGGAAAGGATCCCTCATCTCGAGCTACGAGGGGGAAACGGGGCTCCTCTGGATGTGGGCGGGACCATCGTGCTTCCTCTCGAGTGGAGACGGGTATGGCGGTGAACTTCTTGAGTTGCAGCAAGGGTGTGAAAGACCCTTTCGAAGTTCCAGAGGTTAGGTGTCATTAGTCTCCAGAGGCCTCATCGGAAATAGGCCTCATCTTGCTTGGAAGGGAGAACTTCCTGGATTTTCTCGAGTTGCGGCAGGTGTTCTCGAGTTACGACGGGGACCTCAGGGACCCGCCCTGGTGGCCTCAGGAGAGGCCAGTCCCTAGGCGAGTTGCTAGGGGGCCTCTCGGGATTTCTCTCCCGTTGATACCGGGGCCAAAAACCTTGTGTGGAGTCAGGGCCGGAACCGAGGATTCCTCTCAGGGGCTGACATGGATCTTTGCGTACTTCTGGAGTCTCCCCAGGGGAGTCAGGCCTCGTCTCGAGTGGGGGCATGCACGTGCACTTTCCTTCCAGGCTGTAGCAGCAATGTCACGCTTCCCGTCGCGTCGATCAAAGGATCTGTGGTTTTCCCTCGAGGCTTTCCCTCGAGGCTTTCCCACAGGGCTGTCCCACGTGCCACCGTGGTGTGAGTCAATCCTGGGCGTGAAAGATGAGCCAGTGCAGGGCAAAGAGGTTCCTCTGGAATGGACTGAGACATCTGGGGGACTCTTGGAATGGTGGTACGACCATGGAGTTCCTCTCGCCTTTCCTGTTGAGAGTGCCTCCTCTTGAGATGCGACGGGAACGCCGGGAATTCTTTCCCGTTGAAAGCAGGGAAAGGATCCCTCATCTCGAGCTACGAGGGGGAAACGGGGCTCCTCTGGATGTGGGCGGGACCATCGTGCTTCCTCTCTAAAGGAGACGGTTATGGTGGTGAACTTCTTGAGTTGCAGCAAGGGTGTGAAAGACCCTTTCAAAGTTCCAGAGGTTAGGTGTCATTAGTCTCCAGACGCCTCATCGGAAATAGGCCTCATCTCGCCTGGAAGGGAGAACTTCCTGGATTTTCTCGAGTTGCGGCAGGTGTTCTAAAGTTACGACGGGGAACTCAGGGACCCGCCCTGGTGGCCTCAGGAGAGGCCAGTCCCCATGCGAGTTGCTAGGGGGCCTCTCGGGATTTCTCTCCCGTCGATACCGGGGCCTAAAACCTTGAGTGGAGTCAGGGCCGGAACCGAGGATTCCTCTCAGGGGCTGACATGTATCTTTGGGTACTTCTGGAGTCTCCCCAGGGGAGTCAGGCCTCGTCTCGAGTGGGGGCATGCACGTGCGCTTTCCTTCCAGGCTGTAGCAGCAATGTCACGCTTCCCGTCACGTGCATCAAAGGATCTGTGCTTTTCCCTCGAGGCTTTCCCTCGAGGCTTTCCCACAGGGCTGTCCCACGTGCCACCGTGGTGTGAGTCGATCCTCGGCGTGAAAGATGAGCCAGTGCAGGGCAAAGAGGTTCCTCTGGAATGGACTGAGACATCTGGGGGACTCTTGGAATGGTGGTACGACCATGGAGTTCCTCTCGCCTTTCCAGTTGAGATTGCCTCCTCTTGAGATGCGACGGGAACGCCGGGAATTCTTTCCCGTTGAAAGCAGGGAAAGGATCCCTCATATCGAGCTACGAGGGGGAAACGGGGCTCCTCTGGATGTGGGCGGGACCATCGTGCTTCCTCTCGAGTGGAGACGGGTATGGCGGTGAACTTCTTGAGTTGCACCAAGGGTGTGAAAGACCCTTTCGAAGTTCCAGAGGTTTGGTGTCATTAGTCTCCAGAGGCCTCATAGGAAATAGGCCTCATCTCGCCTGGAAGGGAGAACTTCCTGGATTTTCTCGAGTTGCGGCAGGTGTTCTCGAGTTACGACGGGGACCTCAGGGACCCGCCCTGGTGGCCTCAGGAGAGGCCAGTCCCCATGCGAGTTGCTAGGGGGCCTCTCGGGATTCCTCTCCCGTCGATACCGGGGCCAAAAACCTTGTGTGGAGTCAGGGCCGGAACCGAGGATTCCTCTCAGGGGCTGACATGGATCTTTGGGTACTTCTGGAATCTCCCCAGTGGAGTCAGACCTCGTCTCGAGTGGGGGCATGCACGTGCGCTTTCCTTCCATGCTGTAGCAGCAATGTCACGCTTCCCGTCGCGTGGATCAAAGGATCTGTGGTTTTCCCTCGAGGCTTACCCTCGAGGCTTTCCCACAGGGCTGTCCCACGTGCCACCGTGGTGTGAGTCGATCCTCGGCGTGAAAGATGAGCCAGTGCAGGGCAAAGAGCTTCCTCTGGAATGGACTGAGACATCTGGGGGACTCTTGGAATGGTGGTACGACCATGGAGATCCTCTCGCCTTTCCTGTTGAGAGTGCCTCCGCTTGAGATGCGACGGGAACACCGGGAATTCTTTCCCGTTGAAAGCAGGGAAAGGATCCCTCATCTCGAGCACCGAGGGGAAAACGGGACTCCTCTGGATGTGGGCGGGACCATCGTGCTTCCTCTCGAGTGGAGACGGGTATGGCGGAGAACTTCTTGAGTAGCAGCAAGGGTGTGAAAGACCCTTTCAAAGTTCCAGAGGTTAGGTGTCATTAGTCTCCAGACGCCTCATCGGAAATAGGCCTCATCTCGCCTGGAAGGGAGAACTTCCTGGATTTTCTCGAGTTGCGGCAGGTGTTCTCGAGTTACGACGGGGACCTCAGGGACCCGCCCTGGTGGCCTCAGGAGAGGCCAGTCCCCATGCGAGTTGCTAGGGGGCCTCTCGGGATTCCTCTCCCGTCGATACCGGGGCCAAAAACCTTGAGTGGAGTCAGGGCCGGAACCGAGGATTCCTCTCAGGGGCTGACATGGATCTTTGGGTACTTCTGGAGTCTCCCCAGGGGAGTCAGGCCTCGTCTCCAGTGGGGGCATGCACGTGCACTTTCCTTCCAGGCTGTAGCAGCAATGTCACGCTTCCCGTCGCGTGGATCAAAGGATCTGTGGTTTTCCCTCGAGGCTTTCCCACAGGGCTGTCCCACGTGCCACCGTGGTGTGAGTCGATCCTCGGCGTGAAAGATGAGCCAGTGCAGGGCAAAGAGGTTCCTCTGGAATGGACTGAGACATCTGGGGGACTCTTGGAATGGTGGTACGACCATGGAGTTCCTCTCGCCTTTCCTGTTGAGAGTGCCTCCTCTTGAGATGCGACGGGAATGCCGGGAATTTTTTGCCGTTGAAAGCAGGGAAAGGATCCCTCATCTCGAGCTACGAGGGGAAACGGGGCTCCTCTGGATGTGGGCGGGACCATCGTGCTTCCTCTCGAGTGGAGACGGGTATGGCGGTGAACTTCTTGAGTTGCAGCAAGGGTGTGAAAGACCCTTTCGAAGTTCCAGAGGTTAGGTGTCATTAGTCTCCAGACGCCTCATCGGAAATAGGCCTCATCTCGCCTGGAAGGGAGAACTTCCTTGATTTTCTCGAGTTGCGGCAGGTGTTCTCGAGTTACGACGGGGACCTCAGGGACCCGCCCTGTTGGCCTCAGGAGAGGCCAGTCCCTATGCGTGTTGCTAGGGGGCCCCTCGGGATTCCTCTCCCGTCGATACCGGGGCCAAAAACCTTGTGTGGAGTCAGGGCCGGAACCGAGGATTCCTCTCAGGGACTGATATGGATCTTTGGGTACTTCTGGAGTCTCGCCAGGGGAGACAGGTCTCGTCTCGTGTGGGGGCATGCACGTGCACTTTCCTTCCAGGCTGTAGCAGCAATGTCACGCTTCCCGTCGCGTGGATCAAAGGATCTGCGGTTTTCCCTCGAGGCTTTCCCTCGAGGCTTTCCCACAGGGCTGTCCCACGTGACACCGTGGTGTGAGTCGATTCTCGGCGTGAAAGATGAGCCAGTGCAGGGCAAAGAGGTTCCTCTGGAATGGACTGAGACATCTGGGGGACTCTTGGAATGGTGGTACGACCATGGAGTTCCTCTCACCTTTCCTGTTGAGAGTGCCTCCTCTTGAGATGCGACGGGAACGCCGGGAATTCTTTCCCGTTGAAAGCAGGGAAAGGATCCCTCATCTCGAGCACCGAGGGGAAAACGGGGCTCCTCTGGATGTGGGCGGGACCATCGTGCTTCCTCTCGAGTGGAGACGGGTATGGCGGAGAACTTCTTGAGTTGCAGCAAGGGTGTGAAAGACCCTTTCAAAGTTCCAGAGGTTAGGTGTCATTAGTCTCCAGACGCCTCATCGGAAATAGGCCTCATCTCGCCTGGAAGGGAGAACTTCCTGGATTTTCTCGTGTTGCGGCAGGTGTTCTTAAGTTACGACGGGGAACTCAGGGACCCGCCCTGGTGGCCTCAGGAGAGGCCAGTCCCCATGCGAGTTGCTAGGGGGCCTCTCGGGATTCCTCTCCCGTCGATACCGGGGCCAAAAACCTTGAGTGGAGTCAGGGCCGGAACCGAGGATTCCTCTCAGGGGCTGACATGGATCTTTGGGTACTTCTGGAGTCTCCCCAGGGGAGTCAGGCCTCGTCTCGAGTGGGGGCATGCACGTGCGCTTTCCTTCCAGGCTGTAGCAGCAATGTCACGCTTCCCGTCACGTGGATCAAAGGATCTGTGGTTTTCCCTCGAGGCTTTCCCTCGAGGCTTTCCCACAGGGCTGTCCCACGTGCCACCGTGGCGTGAGTCGATCCTCGGCGTGAAAGATGAGCCAGTGCAGGGCAAAGAGTTTCCTCTGGAATGGACTGAGACATCTGGGGGACTCTTGGAATGGTGGTACGACCATGGAGTTCCTCTCGCCTTTCCTGTTGAGAGTGCCTCCTCTTGATATGCGACGGGAACGCCGGGAATTCTTTCCCGTTGAAAGCAGGGAAAGGATCCCTCATCTCGAGCTACGAGGGGAAACGGGGCTCCTCTGGATGTGGTCGGGACCATCGTGCTTCCTCTCGAGTGGAGACGGGTATGGCGGTGAACTTCTTTAGTTGCAGCAAGGGTGTGAAAGACCCTTTCGAAGTTCCAGAGGTTAGGTGTCATTAGTCTCCAGACGCCTCATCGGAAATATGCCTCATCTCGCCTGGAAGGGAGAACTTCCTGGATTTTCTCGAGTTGCGGCAGGTGTTCTCGAGTTACGACGGGGACCTCAGGGACCCGCCCTGGTGGCCTCAGGAGAGGCCAGTCCCCATGCGAGTTGTTAGGGGGCCTCTCGGGATTCCTCTCCCGTCGATACCGGGGCCAAAAACCTTGTGTGGAGTCAGTGCCGGAACCGAGGATTCCTCTCAGGGGCTGACATGGATCTTTGGGTACTTCTGGAGTCTCCCCAGGGGAGTCAGGCCTCGTCTCGAGTGGGGGCATGCACGTGCACTTTCCTTCCAGGCTGTAGCAGCAATGTCACGCTTCCCGTCGCGTGGATCAAAGGATCTGTGGTTTTCCCTCGAGGCTTTCCCACAGGGCTGTCCCACGTGCCACCGTGGTGTGAGTCGATCCTCGGCGTGAAAGATGAGCCAGTGCAGGGCAAAGAGGTTCCTCTGGAATGGACTGAGACATCTGAGGGACTCTTGGAATGGTGGTACGACCATGGAGTTCCTCTCGCCTTTCCTGTTGAGAGTGCCTCCTCTTGAGATGCGACGGGAACGCCGGGAATTCTTTCCCGTTGAAACCAGGGAAAGGATCCCTCATCTCGAGCTACGAGGGGGAAACGGGGCTCCTCTGGATGTGGGCGGGACCATCGTGCTTCCTCTCGAGTGGAGACGGGTATGGCGGTGAACTTCTTGAGTTGCAGCAAGGGTGTGAAAGACCCTTTCGAAGTTCCAGAGGTTAGGTGTCATTAGTCTCCAGAGGCCTCATCGGAAATAGGCCTCATCTTGCTTGGAAGGGAGAACTTCCTGGATTTTCTCGAGTTGCGGCAGGTGTTCTCGAGTTACGACGGGGACCTCAGGGACCCGCCCTGGTGGCCTCAGGAGAGGCCAGTCCCTAGGCGAGTTGCTAGGGGGCCTCTCGGGATTCCTCTCCCGTTGATACCGGTGCCAAAAACCTTGTGTGGAGTCAGGGCCGGAACCGAGGATTCCTCTCAGGGGCTGACATGGATCTTTGCGTACTTCTGGAGTCTCCCCAGGGGAGTCAGGCCTCGTCTCGAGTGGGGGCATGCACGTGCACTTTCCTTCCAGGCTGTAGCAGCAATGTCACGCTTCCCGTCGCGTCGATCAAAGGATCTGTGGTTTTCCCTCGAGGCTTTCCCTCGAGGCTTTCCCACAGGGCTGTCCCACGTGCCACCGTGGTGTGAGTCAATCCTGGGCGTGAAAGATGAGCCAGTGCAGGGCAAAGAGGTTCCTCTGGAATGGACTGAGACATCTGGGGGACTCTTGGAATGGTGGTACGACCATGGAGTTCCTCTCGCCTTTCCTGTTGAGAGTGCCTCCTCTTGAGATGCGACGGGAACGCCGGGAATTCTTTCCCGTTGAAAGCAGGGAAAGGATCCCTCATCTCGAGCTACGAGGGGGAAACGGGGCTCCTCTGGATGTGGGCGGGACCATCGTGCTTCCTCTCTAGTGGAGACGGGTATGGTGGTGAACTTCTTGAGTTGCAGCAAGGCTGTGAAAGACCCTTTCGAAGTTCCAGAGGTAAGGTGTCATTAGTCTCCAGACGCCTCATCGGAAATAGGCCTCATCTCGCCTGGAAGGGAGAACTTCCTGGATTTTCTCGAGTTGCGGCAGGTGTTCTCGAGTTACGACGGGGACCTCAGGGACCCGGCCTGATGGCCTCAGGAGAGGCCAGTCCCTATGCGAGTTGCTAGGGGGCCTCTCGGGATTCCTCTCCCGTCGATACCGGGGCCAAAAACCTTGTGTGGAGTCAGGGCCGGAACCGAGGATTCCTCTCAGGGGCTGACATGGATCTTTGGGTACTTCTGGAGTCTCCCCAGGGGAGTCAGGCCTCGTCTCGAGTGGGGGCATGCACGTGCACTTTCCTTCCAGGCTGTAGCAGCAATGTCACGCTTCCCGTCGCGTGGATCAAATGATGTGTGGTTTTCCCTCGAGGCTTTCCCACAGGGCTGTCCCACGTGCCACCGTGGTGTGAGTCGATCCTCGGCGTGAAAGATGAGCCAGTGCAGGGCAAAGAGGTTCCTCTGGAATGGACTGAGACATCTGGGGGACTCTTGGAATGGTGGTACGACCATGGAGTTCCTCTCGCCTTTCCTGTTGAGAGTGCCTCCTCTTGAGATGCGACGGGAACGCCGGGAATTTTTTGCCGTTGAAAGCAGGGAAAGGATCCCTCATCTCGAGCTACGAGGGGAAACGGGGCTCCTCTGGATGTGGGCGGGACCATCGTGCTTTCTCTCGAGTGGAGACGGGTATGGCGGTGAACTTCTTGAGTTGCAGCAAGGGTGTGAAAGACCCTTTCGAAGTTCCAGAGGTTAGGTGTCATTAGTCTCCAGACGCCTCATCGGAAATAGGCCTCATCTCGTCTGGAAGGGAGAACTTCCTTGATTTTCTCGAGTTGCGGCAGGTGTTCTCGAGTTACGACGGGGACCTCAGGGACCCGCCCTGTTGGCCTCAGGAGAGGCCAGTCCCTATGCGTGTTGCTAGGGGGCCCCTCGGGATTCCTCTCCCGTCGATACCGGGGCCAAAAACCTTGTGTGGAGTCAGGGCCGGAACCGAGGATTCCTCTCAGGGACTGATATGGATCTTTGGGTACTTCTGGAGTCTCGCCATGGGAGACAGGTCTCGTCTCGTGTGGGGGCATGCACGTGCACTTTCCTTCCAGGCTGTAGCAGCAATGTCACGCTTCCCGTCGCGTGGATCAAAGGATCTGCGGTTTTCCCTCGAGGCTTTCCCTCGAGGCTTTCCCACAGGGCTGTCCCACGTGACACCGTGGTGTGAGTCGATTCTCGGCGTGAAAAATGAGCCAGTGCAGGGCAAAGAGGTTCCTCTGGAATGGACTGAGACATCTGGGGGACTCTTGGAATGGTGGTACGACCATGGAGTTCCTCTCACCTTTCCTGTTGAGAGTGCCTCCTCTTGAGATGCGACGGGAACGCCGGGAATTCTTTCCCGTTGAAAGCAGGGAAAGGATCCCTCATCTCGAGCTACGAGGGGGAAACGGGGCTCCTCTGGATGTGGGCGGGACCATCGTGCTTCCTCTCGAGTGGAGACGGGTATGGCGGTGAACTTCTTGAGTTGCAGCAAGGGTGTGAAAGACCCTTTCGAAGTTCCAGAGGTTAGGTGTCATTAGTCTCCAGAGGCCTCATCGGAAATAGGCCTCATCTCGCCTGGAAGGGAGAACTTCCTGGATTTTCTCGAGTTGCGGCAGGTGTTCTCGAGTTTCGAAGGGGACCTCAGGGACCCGCCCTGGTGGCCTCAGGAGAGGCCAGTCCCCATGCGAGTTGCTAGGGGGCCTCTCGGGATTCCTCTCCCGTCGATACCGGGGCCAAAAAGCTTGTGTGGAGTCATGGCCGGAACCGAGGATTCCTCTCAGGGGCTGACATGGATCTTTGCGTACTTCTGGAGTCTCCCCAGTGGAGTCAGGCCTCGTCTCGAGTGGGGGCATGCACGTGCGCTTTCCTTTCAGGCTGTAGCAGCAATGTCACGCTTCCCGTCACGTGGATCAAAGGATCTGTGGTTTTCCCTCGAGGCTTTCCCTCGAGGCTTTCCCACAGGGCTGTCCCACGTGCCACCGTGGTGTGAGTCGATCCTCGGCGTGAAAGATGAGCCAGTGCAGGGCAAAGAGGTTCCTCTGGAATGGACTGAGACATCTGGGGGACTCTTGGAATGGTGGTACGACCATGGAGTTCCTCTCGCCTTTCCTGTTGAGAGTGCCTCCTCTTGAGATGCGACGGGAACGCCGGGAATTCTTTCCCGTTGAAAGCAGGGAAAGGATCCCTCATCTCGAGCTACGAGGGGGAAACGGGGCTCCTCTGGATGTGGGCGGGACCATCGTGCTTCCTCTCGAGTGGAGACGGGTATGGCGGTGAACTTCTTGAGTTGCAGCAAGGGTGTGAAAGACCCTTTCGAAGTTCCAGAGGTTAGGTGTCATTAGTCTCCAGAGGCCTCATCGGAAATAGGCCTCATCTCGCCTGGAAGGGAGAACTTCCTGGATTTTCTCGAGTTGCGGCAGGTGTTCTCGAGTTACGACGGGGACCTCAGGGACCCGCCCTGGTGGCCTCAGGAAAGGCCAGTCCCTAGGCGAGTTGCTAGGGGGCCTCTCGGGATTCCTCTCCCGTTGATACCGGGGCCAAAAACCTTGTGTGGAGTCAGGGCCGGAACCGAGGATTCCTCTCAGGGGCTGACATGGATCTTTGGGTACTTCTGGAGTCTCCCCAGGGGAGTCAGGCCTCGTCTCGAGTGGGGGCATGCACGTGCGCTTTCCTTCCAGGCTGTAGCAGCAATGTCACGCTTCCCGTCGCGTGGATCAAAGGATCTGTGGTTTTCCCTCGAGGCTTTCCCTCGAGGTTTTCCCACAGGGCTGTCCCACGTGCCACCGTGGTGTGAGTCGATCCTCGGCGTGAAAGATGAGCCAGTGCAGGGCAAAGAGGTTCCTCTGGAATGGACTGAGACATCTGGGAGACTCTTGGAATGGTGGTACGACCATGGAGTTCCTCTCGCCTTTCCTGTTGAGAGTGCCTCCTCTTGAGATGCGACGGGAACGCCGGGAATTTTTTGCCGTTGAAAGCAGGGAAAGGATCCCTCATCTCGAGCTACGAGGGGAAACGGGGCTCCTCTGGATGTGGGCGGGACCATCGTGCTTTCTCTCGAGTGGAGACGGGTATGGCGGTGAACTTCTTGAGTTGCAGCCAGGGTGTGAAAGACCCTTTCGAAGTTCCAGAGGTTAGGTGTCATTAGTCTCCAGACGCCTCATCGGAAATAGGCCTCATCTCGCCTGGAAGGGAGAACTTCCTTGATTTTCTCGAGTTGCGGCAGGTGTTCTCGAGTTACGACGGGGACCTCAGGGACCCGCCCTGTTGGCCTCAGGAGAGGCCAGTCCCTATGCGTGTTGCTAGGGGGCCCCTCGGGATTACTCTCCCGTCGATACCGGGGCCAAAAACCTTGTGTGGAGTCAGGGCCGGAACCGAGGATTCCTCTCAGGGACTGATATGGATCTTTGGGTACTTCTGGAGTCTCGCCAGGGGAGACAGGTCTTGTCTCGTGTGGGGGCATGCACGTGCACTTTCCTTCCAGGCTGTAGCAGCAATGTCACGCTTCCCGTCGCGTGGATCAAAGGATCTGCGGTTTTCCCTCGAGGCTTTCCCTCGAGGCTTTCCCACAGGGCTGTCCCACGTGACACCGTGGTGTGAGTCGATTCTCGGCGTGAAAAATGAGCCAGTGCAGGGCAAAGAGGTTCCTCTGGAATGGACTGAGACATCTGGGGGACTCTTGGAATGGTGGTACGACCATGGAGTTCCTCTCACCTTTCCTGTTGAGAGTGCCTCCTCTTGAGATGCGACGGGAACGCCGGGAATTCTTTCCCGTTGAAAGCAGGGAAAGGATCCCTCATCTCGAGCTACGAGGGGGAAACGGGGCTCCTCTGGATGTGGGCGGGACCATCGTGCTTCCTCTCGAGTGGAGACGGGTATGGCGGTGAACTTCTTGAGTTGCAGCAAGGGTGTGAAAGACCCTTTCGAAGTTCCAGAGGTTAGGTGTCATTAGTCTCCAGAGGCCTCATCGGAAATAGGCCTCATCTCGCCTGGAAGGGAGAACTTCCTGGATTTTCTCGAGTTGCGGCAGGTGTTCTCGAGTTTCGATGGGGACCTCAGGGACCCGCCCTGGTGGCCTCAGGAGAGGCCAGTCCCCATGCGAGTTGCTAGGGGGCCTCTCGGGATTCCTCTCCCGTCGATACCGGGGCCAAAAAGCTTGTGTGGAGTCAGGGCCGGAACCGAGGATTCCTCTCAGGGGCTGACATGGATCTTTGGGTACTTCTGGAGTCTCCCCAGTGGAGTCAGGCCTCGTCTCGAGTGGGGGCATGCACGTGCGCTTTCCTTTCAGGCTGTAGCAGCAATGTCACGCTTCCCGTCACGTGGATCAAAGGATTTGTGGTTTTCCCTCGAGGCTTTCCCTCGAGGCTTTCCCACAGGGCTGTCCCACGTGCCACCGTGGTGTGAGTCGATCCTCGGCGTGAAAGATGAGCCAGTGCAGGGCAAAGAGCTTCCTCTGGAAGGACTGAGACATCTGGGGGACTCTTGGAATGGTGGTACGACCATGGAGTTCCTCTCGCCTTTCCTGTTGAGAGTGCTTCCTCTTGAGATGCGACGGGAACGCAGGGAATTTTTTCCCGTTGAAAGCAGGGAAAGGATCCCTCATCTCGAGCTACGAGGGGGAAACGGGGCTCCTTTGGATGTGGTCGGGACCATCGTGCTTCCTCTCGAGTGGAGACGGGTATGGTGGTGAACTTCTTGAGTTGCAGCAAGGGTGTGAAAGACCCTTTAGAAGTTCCAGAGGTTAGGTGTCATTAGTCTCCAGACGCCTCATCGGAAATAAGCCTCATCTCTCCTGGAAGGGAGAACTTCCTGGATTTTCTCGAGTTGTGGCAGGTGTTCTCGAGTAACGACAGGGACCTCAGGGACCGGCCCTGGTGGCCTCAGGAGAGGCCAGTCCCCATGCGAGTTGCTAGGCGGCCTCTCGGGATTCCTCTCCCGTCGATACCGGGGCCAAAAAGCTTGTGTGGAGTCAGGGCCGGAACCGAGGATTCCTCTCAGGGGCTGACATGGATCTTTGGGTACTTCTGGAGTCTCCCCAGGGGAGTCAGGCCTCGTTACGAGTGGGGGCATGCACGTGCGCTTTCCTTCCAGGCTGTAGCAGCAATGTCACGCTTCCCGTCGCGTGGATCAAAGGATCTGTGGTTTTCCCTCGAGGCTTTCCCTCGAGGCTTTCCCACAGGGCTGTCCCACGTGCCACCGTGGTGTGAGTCGATCCTCGGCGTGAAAGATGAGCCAGTGCAGGGCAAAGAGGTTCCTCTGGAATGGACTGAGACATCTGGGGGACTCTTGGAATGGTGGTACGACCATGGAGTTCCTCTCGCCTTTCCGGTTGAGAGTGCCTCCTCTTGAGATGCGACGGGAACGCCGGGAATTCTTTCCCGTTGAAAGCAGGGAAAGGATTCCTCATCTCGAGCTAAGAGGGGGAAACGGGGCTCCTCTGGATGTGGGCGGGACCATCGTGCTTCCTCTCGAGTGGAGACGGGTATGGCGGTGAACTTCTTGAGTTGCAGCAAGGGTGTGAAAGACCCTTTCGAAGTTCCAGAGGTTTGGTGTCATTAGTCTCCAGAGGCCTCATCGGAAATAGGCCTCATCTCGCCTGGAAGGGAGAACTTCCTGGATTTTCTCGAGTTGCGGCAGGTGTTCTCGAGTTACGACGGGGACCTCAGGGACCCGCCCTGGTGGCCTCAGGAGAGGCCAGTCCCCATGCGAGTTGCTAGGGGGCCTCTCGGGATTCCTCTCCCGTCGATACCGGGGCCAAAAACCTTGTGTGGAGTCAGGGCCGGAACCGAGGATTCCTCTCAGGGGCTGACATGCATCTTTGGGTACTTCTGGAGTCTCCCCAGTGGAGTCAGACCTCGTCTCGAGTGGGGGCATGCACGTGTGCTTTCCTTCCAGGCTGTAGTAGCAATGTCATGCTTCCCGTCGTGTGGATCAAAGGATCTGTGGTTTTCCCTCGAGGCTTTCCCTCGAGGCTTTCCCACAGGGCTGTCCAACGTGCCACCGTGGTGTGAGTCGATCCTCGGCGTGAAAGATGAGCCAGTGCAGAGCAAAGAGGTTCCTCTGGAATGGACTGAGACATCTGGGGGACTCTTGGAATGGTGGTACGACCATGGAGTTCCTCTCGCCTTTCCTGTTGAGAGTGCCTCCTCTTGAGATGCGACGGGAACGCCGGGAATTCTTTCCCGTTGAAAGCAGGGAAAGGATCCCTCATCTCGCGTTACGAGGGGGAAACGGGGCTCCTCTGGATGTGGGCGGGACCATCGTGCTTCCTCTCTAGTGGAGACGGGTATGGCGGTGAACTTCTTGAGTTGCAGCAAGGGTGTGAAAGACCTTTTCGAAGTTCCAGAGGTTAGGTGTCATTAGTCTCCAGAGGCCTCATCGGAAATAGGCCTCGTCTCGCCTGGAAGGGAGAACTTCCTGGATTTTCTCGAGTTGCGGCAGGTGTTCTCGAGTTACGACGGGGACCTCAGGGACCCGCCCTGGTGGCCTCAGGAGAGGCCAGTCCCTAGGCGAGTTGCTAGGGGGCCTCTCGGGATTCCTCTCCCGTTGATACCGGGGCCAAAAACCTTGTGTGGAGTCAGGGCCGGAACCGAGGATTCCTCTCAGGGGCTGACATGGATCTTTGGGTACTTCTGGAGTCTCCCCAGGGGAGTCAGGCCTCGTCTCGAGTGGGGGCATGCATGTGCGCTTTCCTTCCAGGCTGTAGCAGCAATGTCACGCTTCCCGTCGCGTGGATCAAAGGATCTGTGGTTTTCCCTCGAGGCTTTCCCTCGAGGCTTTCCCACAGGGCTGTCCCACGTGCCACCGTGGTGTGAGTCAATCCTGGGCGTGAAAGATGAGCCAGTGCAGGGCAAAGAGGTTCCTCTGGAATGGACTGAGACATCTGGGGGACTCTTGGAATGGTGGTACGACCATGGAGTTCCTCTCGCCTTTCCTGTTGAGAGTGCCTCCTCTTGAGATGCGACGGGAACGCCGGGAATTCTTTCCCGTTGAAAGCAGGGAAAGGATCCCTCATCTCGAGCTACGACGGGGAAACGGGGCTCCTCTGGATGTGGGCGGGACCATCGTGCTTCCTCTCGAGTGGAGACGGGTATGGCGGTGAACTTCTTGAGTTGCAGCAAGGCTGTGAAAGACCCTTTCGAAGTTCCAGAGGTAAGGTGTCATTAGTCTCCAGACGCCTCATCGGAAATAGGCCTCATCTCGCCTGGAAGGGAGAACTTCCTGGATTTTCTCGAGTTGCGGCAGGTGTTCTCGAGTTACGACGGGGACCTCAGGGACCCGCCCTGGTGCCCTCAGGAGAGGCCAGTCCCTATGCGAGTTGCTAGGGGGCCTCTCGGGATTCCTCTCCCGTCGATACCGGGGCCAAAAACCTTGTGTGGAGTCAGGGCCGGAACCGAGGATTCCTCTCAGGGGCTGACATGGATCTTTGGGTACTTCTGGAGTCTCCCCAGGGGAGTCAGGCCTCGTCTCGAGTGGGGGCATGCACGTGCACTTTCCTTCCAGGCTGTAGCAGCAATGTCACGCTTCCCGTCGCGTGGATCAAATGATGTGTGGTTTTCCCTCGAGGCTTTCCCACAGGGCTGTCCCACGTGCCACCGTGGTGTGAGTCGATCCTCGGCGTGAAAGATGAGCCAGTGCAGGGCAAAGAGGTTCCTCTGGAATGGACTGAGACATCTGGGGGACTCTTGGAATGGTGGTACGACCATGGAGTTCCTCTCGCCTTTCCTGTTGAGAGTGCCTCCTCTTGAGATGCGACGGGAAAGCCGGGAATTCTTTCCCGTTTAAAGCAGGGAAAGGATCCCTCATCTCGAGCTACGAGGGGGAAACGGGGCTCCTCTGGATGTGGGCGGGACCATCGTTCTTCCTCTCGAGTGGAGACGGGTATGGCGGTGAACTTCTTGAGTTGCAGCAAGGGTGTGAAAGACCCTTTCGAAGTTCCAGAGGTAAGGTGTCATTAGTCTCCAGACGCCTCATCGGAAATAGGCCTCATCTCGCCTGGAAGGGAGAACTTCCTTGATTTTCTCGAGTTGCGGCAGGTGTTCTCGAGTTACGACGGGGACCTCAGGGACCCGCCCTGTTGGCCTCAGGAGAGGCCAGTCCCTATGCGTGTTGCTAGGGGGCCCCTCGGGATTCCTCTCCCGTCGATACCGGGGCCAAAAACCTTGTGTGGAGTCAGGGCCGGAACCGAGGATTCCTCTCAGGGACTGATATGGATCTTTGGGTACTTCTGGAGTCTCGCCAGGGGAGACAGGCCTCGTCTCGTGTGGGGGCATGCACGTGCACTTTCCTTCCAGGCTGTAGCAGCAATGTCACGCTTCCCGTCGCGTGGATCAAAGGATCTGCGGTTTTCCCTCGAGGCTTTCCCTCGAGGCTTTCCCACAGGGCTGTCCCACGTGACACCATGGTGTGAGTCGATTCTCGGCATGAAAAATGAGCCAGTGCAGGGCAAAGAGGTTCCTCTGGAATGGACTGAGACATCTGGGGGACTCTTGAAATGGTGGTACGACCATGGAGTTCCTCTCGCCTTTCCTGTTGAGAGTGCCTCCTCTTGAGATGCGACGGGAACGCCGGGAATTCTTTCCCGTTGAAAGCAGGGAAAGGATCCCTCTTCTCGAGCTACGAGGGGGAAACGGGGCTCCTCTGGATGTGGGCGGGACCATCGTGCTTCCTCTCGAGTGGAGACGGGTATGGCGGTGAACTTCTTGAGTTGCACCAAGGGTGTGAAAGACCCTTTCGAAGTTCCAGAGGTTTGGTGTCATTAGTCTCCAGAGGCCTCATCGGAAATAGGCCTCATCTCGCCTGGAAGGGAGAACTTCCTGGATTTTCTCGAGTTGCGGCAGGTGTTCTCGAGTTACGACGGGGACCTCAGGGACCCGCCCTGGTGGCCTCAGGAGAGGCCAGTCCCCATGCGAGTTTCTAGGGGGCCTCTCGGGATTCCTCTCCCGTCGATACCGGGGCCAAAAACCTTGTGTGGAGTCAGGGCCGGAACCGAGGATTCCTCTCAGGGGCTGACATGGATCTTTGGGTACTTCTGGAGTCTCCCCAGGGGAGTCAGGCCTCGTCTCGAGTGGGGGAATGCGCGTGCGCTTTCCTTCCAGGCTTTAGCAGCAATGTCACGCTTCCCGTCGCTTGGATCAAAGGATCTGTGGTTTTCCCTCGAGGCTTTCCCTCGAGGCTTTCCCACAGGGCTGTCCCACGTGCCACCGTGGTGTGAGTCGATCCTCGGCGTGAAAGATGAGCCAGTGCAGGGCAAAGAGCTTCCTCTGGAATGGACTGAGATATCTGGGGGACTCTTGGAATGGTGGTACGACCATGGAGTTCCTCTCGTCTTTCCTGTTGAGAGTGCCTCCTCTTGAGATGCGACGGGAACGCAGGGAAGTCTTTCCCGTTGAAAGCAGGGAAAGGATCCCTCATCTCGAGCTACGAGGGGGAAACGGGGCTCCTCTGGATGTGGTCGGGACCATCGAGCTTCCTCTCGAGTGGAGACGGGTATGGTGGTGAACTTCTTGAGTTGCAGCAAGGGTGTGAAAGACCCTTTCCAAGTTCCAGAGGTTAGGTGTCATTAGTCTCCAGACGCCTCATCGGAAATAAGCCTCATCTCGCCTGGAAGGGAGAACTTCCTGGATTTTCTCGAGTTGTGGCAGGTGTTCTCGAGTAACGACGGGGACCTCAGGGACCGGCCCTGGTGGCCTCAGGAGAGGCCAGTCCCCATGCGAGTTGCTAGGGGGCCTCTCGGGATTCCTCTCCCGTCGATACCGGGGCCAAAAAGCTTGTGTGGAGTCAGGGCCGGAACCGAGGATTCCTCTCAGGGGCTGACATGGATCTTTGGGTACTTCTGGAGTCTCCCCAGGGGAGTCAGGCCTCGTCTCGAGTGGGGGCATGCACGTGCGCTTTCCTTCCAGGCTGTAGCAGCAATGTCACGCTTCCCGTCGCGTGGATCAAAGGATCTGTGGTTTTCCCTCGAGGCTTTCCCTCGAGGCTTTCCCACAGGGCTGTCCCACGTGCCACCGTGGTGTGAGTCGATCCTCGGCGTGAAAGATGAGCCAGTGCAGGGCAAAGAGGTTCCTCTGGAATGGACTGAGACATCTGGGGGACTCTTGGAATGGTGGTACGACCATGGAGTTCCTCTCGCCTTTCCTGTTGAGAGTGCCTCCTCTTGAGATGCGACGGGAACGCCGGGAATTCTTTCCCGTTGAAAGCAGGGAAAGGATCCCTCATCTCGAGCTACGAGGGGGAAACGGGGCTCCTCTGGATGTGGGCGGGACCATCGTGCTTCCTCTCGAGTGGAGACGGGTATGGCGGTGAACTTCTTGAGTTGCACCAAGGGTGTGAAAGACCCTTTCGAAGTTCCAGAGGTTTGGTGTCATTAGTCTCCAGAGGCCTCATCGGAAATAGGCCTCATCTCGCCTGGAAGGGAGAACTTCCTGGATTTTCTCGAGTTGCGGCAGGTGTTCTCGAGTTACGACGGGGACCTCAGGGACCCGCCCTGGTGGCCTCAGGAGAGGCCAGTCCCCATGCGAGTTGCTAGGGGGCCTCTCGGGATTCCTCTCCCGTCGATACCGGGGCCAAAAACCTTGAGTGGAGTCAGGGCCGGAACCGAGGATTCCTCTCAGGGGCTGAAATGGATCTTTGGGTACTTGTGGAGTCTCCCCAGGGGAGTCAGGCCTCGTCTCGAGTGGGGGCATGCACGTGCGCTTTCCTTCCAGGCTGTAGCAGCAATGTCACGCTTCCCGTCGCGTGGATCAAATGATGTGTGGTTTTCCCTCGAGGCTTTCCCACAGGGCTGTCCCACGTGCCACCGTGGTGTGAGTCGATCCTCGGCGTGAAAGATGAGCCAGTGCAGGGCAAAGAGGTTCCTCTGGAATGGACTGAGACATCTGGGGGACTCTTGGAATGGTGGTACGACCATGGAGTTCCTCTCGCCTTTCCTGTTGAGAGTGCCTCCTCTTGAGATGCGACGGGAACGCCGGGAATTTTTTGCCGTTGAAAGCAGGGAAAGGATCCCTCATCTCGAGCTACGAGGGGAAACGGGGCTCCTCTGGATGTGGGCGGGACCATCGTGCTTTCTCTCGAGTGGAGACGGGTATGGCGGTGAACTTCTTGAGTTGCAGCAAGGGTGTGAAAGACCCTTTCGAAGTTCCAGAGGTTAGGTGTCATTAGTCTCCAGACGCCTCATCGGAAATAGGCCTCATCTCGTCTGGAAGGGAGAACTTCCTTGATTTTCTCGAGTTGCGGCAGGTGTTCTCGAGTTACGACGGGGACCTCAGGGACCCGCCCTGTTGGCCTCAGGAGAGGCCAGTCCCTATGCGTGTTGCTAGGGGGCCCCTCGGGATTCCTCTCCCGTCGATACCGGGGCCAAAAACCTTGTGTGGAGTCAGGGCCGGAACCGAGGATTCCTCTCAGGGACTGATATGGATCTTTGGGTACTTCTGGAGTCTCGCCATGGGAGACAGGTCTCGTCTCGTGTGGGGGCATGCACGTGCACTTTCCTTCCAGGCTGTAGCAGCAATGTCACGCTTCCCGTCGCGTGGATCAAAGGATCTGCGGTTTTCCCTCGAGGCTTTCCCTCGAGGCTTTCCCACAGGGCTGTCCCACGTGACACCGTGGTGTGAGTCGATTCTCGGCGTGAAAAATGAACCAGTGCAGGGCAAAGAGGTTCCTCTGGAATGGACTGAGACATCTGGGGGACTCTTGGAATGGTGGTACGACCATGGAGTTCCTCTCACCTTTCCTGTTGAGAGTGCCTCCTCTTGAGATGCGACGGGAACGCCGGGAATTCTTTCCCGTTGAAAGCAGGGAAAGGATCCCTCATCTCGAGCTACGAGGGGGAAACGGGGCTCCTCTGGATGTGGGCGGGACCATCGTGCTTCCTCTCGAGTGGAGACGGGTATGGCGGTGAACTTCTTGAGTTGCAGCAAGGGTGTGAAAGACCCTTTCGAAGTTCCAGAGGTTAGGTGTCATTAGTCTCCAGAGGCCTCATCGGAAATAGGCCTCATCTCGCCTGGAAGGGAGAACTTCCTGGATTTTCTCGAGTTGCGGCAGGTGTTCTCGAGTTTCGAAGGGGACCTCAGGGACCCGCCCTGGTGGCCTCAGGAGAGGCCAGTCCCCATGCGAGTTGCTAGGGGGCCTCTCGGGATTCCTCTCCCGTCGATACCGGGGCCAAAAAGCTTGTGTGGAGTCATGGCCGGAACCGAGGATTCCTCTCAGGGGCTGACATGGATCTTTGCGTACTTCTGGAGTCTCCCCAGTGGAGTCAGGCCTCGTCTCGAGTGGGGGCATGCACGTGCGCTTTCCTTTCAGGCTGTAGCAGCAATGTCACGCTTCCCGTCACGTGGATCAAAGGATCTGTGGTTTTCCCTCGAGGCTTTCCCTCGAGGCTTTCCCACAGGGCTGTCCCACGTGCCACCGTGGTGTGAGTCGATCCTCGGCGTGAAAGATGAGCCAGTGCAGGGCAAAGAGGTTCCTCTGGAATGGACTGAGACATCTGGGGGACTCTTGGAATGGTGGTACGACCATGGAGTTCCTCTCGCCTTTCCTGTTGAGAGTGCCTCCTCTTGAGATGCGACGGGAACGCCGGGAATTCTTTCCCGTTGAAAGCAGGGAAAGGATCCCTCATCTCGAGCTACGAGGGGGAAACGGGGCTCCTCTGGATGTGGGCGGGACCATCGTGCTTCCTCTCGAGTGGAGACGGGTATGGCGGTGAACTTCTTGAGTTGCAGCAAGGGTGTGAAAGACCCTTTCGAAGTTCCAGAGGTTAGGTGTCATTAGTCTCCAGAGGCCTCATCGGAAATAGGCCTCATCTCGCCTGGAAGGGAGAACTTCCTGGATTTTCTCGAGTTGCGGCAGGTGTTCTCGAGTTACGACGGGGACCTCAGGGACCCGCCCTGGTGGCCTCAGGAAAGGCCAGTCCCTAGGCGAGTTGCTAGGGGGCCTCTCGGGATTCCTCTCCCGTTGATACCGGGGCCAAAAACCTTGTGTGGAGTCAGGGCCGGAACCGAGGATTCCTCTCAGGGGCTGACATGGATCTTTGGGTACTTCTGGAGTCTCCCCAGGGGAGTCAGGCCTCGTCTCGAGTGGGGGCATGCACGTGCGCTTTCCTTCCAGGCTGTAGCAGCAATGTCACGCTTCCCGTCGCGTGGATCAAAGGATCTGTGGTTTTCCCTCGAGGCTTTCCCTCGAGGTTTTCCCACAGGGCTGTCCCACGTGCCACCGTGGTGTGAGTCGATCCTCGGCGTGAAAGATGAGCCAGTGCAGGGCAAAGAGGTTCCTCTGGAATGGACTGAGACATCTGGGAGACTCTTGGAATGGTGGTACGACCATGGAGTTCCTCTCGCCTTTCCTGTTGAGAGTGCCTCCTCTTGAGATGCGACGGGAACGCCGGGAATTTTTTGCCGTTGAAAGCAGGGAAAGGATCCCTCATCTCGAGCTACGAGGGGAAACGGGGCTCCTCTGGATGTGGGCGGGACCATCGTGCTTTCTCTCGAGTGGAGACGGGTATGGCGGTGAACTTCTTGAGTTGCAGCCAGGGTGTGAAAGACCCTTTCGAAGTTCCAGAGGTTAGGTGTCATTAGTCTCCAGACGCCTCATCGGAAATAGGCCTCATCTCGCCTGGAAGGGAGAACTTCCTTGATTTTCTCGAGTTGCGGCAGGTGTTCTCGAGTTACGACGGGGACCTCAGGGACCCGCCCTGTTGGCCTCAGGAGAGGCCAGTCCCTATGCGTGTTGCTAGGGGGCCCCTCGGGATTACTCTCCCGTCGATACTGGGGCCAAAAACCTTGTGTGGAGTCAGGGCCGGAACCGAGGATTCCTCTCAGGGACTGATATGGATCTTTGGGTACTTCTGGAGTCTCGCCAGGGGAGACAGGTCTTGTCTCGTGTGGGGGCATGCACGTGCACTTTCCTTCCAGGCTGTAGCAGCAATGTCACGCTTCCCGTCGCGTGGATCAAAGGATCTGCGGTTTTCCCTCGAGGCTTTCCCTCGAGGCTTTCCCACAGGGCTGTCCCACGTGACACCGTGGTGTGAGTCGATTCTCGGCGTGAAAAATGAGCCAGTGCAGGGCAAAGAGGTTCCTCTGGATTGGACTGAGACATCTGGGGGACTCTTGGAATGGTGGTACGACCATGGAGTTCCTCTCACCTTTCCTGTTGAGAGTGCCTCCTCTTGAGATGCGACGGGAACGCCGGGAATTCTTTCCCGTTGAAAGCAGGGAAAGGATCCCTCATCTCGAGCTACGAGGGGGAAACGGGGCTCCTCTGGATGTGGGCGGGACCATCGTGCTTCCTCTCGAGTGGAGACGGGTATGGCGGTGAACTTCTTGAGTTGCAGCAAGGGTGTGAAAGACCCTTTCGAAGTTCCAGAGGTTAGGTGTCATTAGTCTCCAGAGGCCTCATCGGAAATAGGCCTCATCTCGCCTGGAAGGGAGAACTTCCTGGATTTTCTCGAGTTGCGGCAGGTGTTCTCGAGTTTCGATGGGGACCTCAGGGACCCGCCCTGGTGGCCTCAGGAGAGGCCAGTCCCCATGCGAGTTGCTAGGGGGCCTCTCGGGATTCCTCTCCCGTCGATACCGGGGCCAAAAAGCTTGTGTGGAGTCAGGGCCGGAACCGAGGATTCCTCTCAGGGGCTGACATGGATCTTTGGGTACTTCTGGAGTCTCCCCAGTGGAGTCAGGCCTCGTCTCGAGTGGGGGCATGCACGTGCGCTTTCCTTTCAGGCTGTAGCAGCAATGTCACGCTTCCCGTCACGTGGATCAAAGGATTTGTGGTTTTCCCTCGAGGCTTTCCCTCGAGGCTTTCCCACAGGGCTGTCCCACGTGCCACCGTGGTGTGAGTCGATCCTCGGCGTGAAAGATGAGCCAGTGCAGGGCAAAGAGCTTCCTCTGGAAGGACTGAGACATCTGGGGGACTCTTGGAATGGTGGTACGACCATGGAGTTCCTCTCGCCTTTCCTGTTGAGAGTGCTTCCTCTTGAGATGCGACGGGAACGCAGGGAATTCTTTCCCGTTGAAAGCAGGGAAAGGATCCCTCATCTCGAGCTACGAGGGGGAAACGGGGCTCCTTTGGATGTGGTCGGGACCATCGTGCTTCCTCTCGAGTGGAGACGGGTATGGTGGTGAACTTCTTGAGTTGCAGCAAGGGTGTGAAAGACCCTTTAGAAGTTCCAGAGGTTAGGTGTCATTAGTCTCCAGACGCCTCATCGGAAATAAGCCTCATCTCGCCTGGAAGGGAGAACTTCCTGGATTTTCTCGAGTTGTGGCAGGTGTTCTCGAGTAACGACAGGGACCTCAGGGACCGGCCCTGGTGGCCTCAGGAGAGGCCAGTCCCCATGCGAGTTGCTAGGCGGCCTCTCGGGATTCCTCTCCCGTCGATACCGGGGCCAAAAAGCTTGTGTGGAGTCAGGGCCGGAACCGAGGATTCCTCTCAGGGGCTGACATGGATCTTTGGGTACTTCTGGAGTCTCCCCAGGGGAGTCAGGCCTCGTTACGAGTGGGGGCATGCACGTGCGCTTTCCTTCCAGGCTGTAGCAGCAATGTCACGCTTCCCGTCGCGTGGATCAAAGGATCTGTGGTTTTCCCTCGAGGCTTTCCCTCGAGGCTTTCCCACAGGGCTGTCCCACGTGCCACCGTGGTGTGAGTCGATCCTCGGCGTGAAAGATGAGCCAGTGCAGGGCAAAGAGCTTCCTCTGGAATGGACTGAGACATCTGGGGGACTCTTGGAATGGTGGTACGACCATGGAGTTCCTCTCGCCTTTCCGGTTGAGAGTGCCTCCTCTTGAGATGCGACGGGAACGCCGGGAATTCTTTCCCGTTGAAAGCAGGGAAAGGATTCCTCATCTCGAGCTAAGAGGGGGAAACGGGGCTCCTCTGGATGTGGGCGGGACCATCGTGCTTCCTCTCGAGTGGAGACGGGTATGGCGGTGAACTTCTTGAGTTGCAGCAAGGGTGTGAAAGACCCTTTCGAAGTTCCAGAGGTTTGGTGTCATTAGTCTCCAGAGGCCTCATCGGAAATAGGCCTCATCTCGCCTGGAAGGGAGAACTTCCTGGATTTTCTCGAGTTGCGGCAGGTGTTCTCGAGTTACGACGGGGACCTCAGGGACCCGCCCTGGTGGCCTCAGGAGAGGCCAGTCCCCATGCGAGTTGCTAGGGGGCCTCTCGGGATTCCTCTCCCGTCGATACCGGGGCCAAAAACCTTGTGTGGAGTCAGGGCCGGCACCGAGGATTCCTCTCAGGGGCTGACATGCATCTTTGGGTACTTCTGGAGTCTCCCCAGTGGAGTCAGACCTCGTCTCGAGTGGGGGCATGCACGTGTGCTTTCCTTCCAGGCTGTAGTAGCAATGTCACGCTTCCCGTCGTGTGGATCAAAGGATCTGTGGTTTTCCCTCGAGGCTTTCCCTCGAGGCTTTCCCACAGGGCTGTCCAACGTGCCACCGTGGTGTGAGTCGATCCTCGGCGTGAAAGATGAGCCAGTGCAGAGCAAAGAGGTTCCTCTGGAATGGACTGAGACATCTGGGGGACTCTTGGAATGGTGGTACGACCATGGAGTTCCTCTCGCCTTTCCTGTTGAGAGTGCCTCCTCTTGAGATGCGACGGGAACGCCGGGAATTCTTTCCCGTTGAAAGCAGGGAAAGGATCCCTCATCTCGCGTTACGAGGGGGAAACGGGGCTCCTCTGGATGTGGGCGGGACCATCGTGCTTCCTCTCTAGTGGAGACGGGTATGGCGGTGAACTTCTTGAGTTGCAGCAAGGGTGTGAAAGACCTTTTCGAAGTTCCAGAGGTTAGGTGTCATTAGTCTCCAGAGGCCTCATCGGAAATAGGCCTCGTCTCGCCTGGAAGGGAGAACTTCCTGGATTTTCTCGAGTTGCGGCAGGTGTTCTCGAGTTACGACGGGGACCTCAGGGACCCGCCCTGGTGGCCTCAGGAGAGGCCAGTCCCTAGGCGAGTTGCTAGGGGGCCTCTCGGGATTCCTCTCCCGTTGATACCGGGGCCAAAAACCTTGTGTGGAGTCAGGGCCGGAACCGAGGATTCCTCTCAGGGGCTGACATGGATCTTTGGGTACTTCTGGAGTCTCCCCAGGGGAGTCAGGCCTCGTCTCGAGTGGGGGCATGCACGTGCACTTTCCTTCCAGGCTGTAGCAGCAATGTCACGCTTCCCGTCGCGTGGATCAAATGATGTGTGGTTTTCCCTCGAGGCTTTCCCACAGGGCTGTCCCACGTGCCACCGTGGTGTGAGTCGATCCTCGGCGTGAAAGATGAGCCAGTGCAGGGCAAAGAGGTTCCTCTGGAATGGACTGAGACATCTGGGGGACTCTTGGAATGGTGGTACGACCATGGAGTTCCTCTCGCCTTTCCTGTTGAGAGTGCCTCCTCTTGAGATGCGACGGGAAAGCCGGGAATTCTTTCCCGTTTAAAGCAGGGAAAGGATCCCTCATCTCGAGCTACGAGGGGGAAACGGGGCTCCTCTGGATGTGGGCGGGACCATCGTTCTTCCTCTCGAGTGGAGACGGGTATGGCGGTGAACTTCTTGAGTTGCAGCAAGGGTGTGAAAGACCCTTTCGAAGTTCCAGAGGTAAGGTGTCATTAGTCTCCAGACGCCTCATCGGAAATAGGCCTCATCTCGCCTGGAAGGGAGAACTTCCTTGATTTTCTCGAGTTGCGGCAGGTGTTCTCGAGTTACGACGGGGACCTCAGGGACCCGCCCTGTTGGCCTCAGGAGAGGCCAGTCCCTATGCGTGTTGCTAGGGCGCCCCTCGGGATTCCTCTCCCGTCGATACCGGGGCCAAAAACCTTGTGTGGAGTCAGGGCCGGAACCGAGGATTCCTCTCAGGGACTGATATGGATCTTTGGGTACTTCTGGAGTCTCGCCAGGGGAGACAGGCCTCGTCTCGTGTGGGGGCATGCACGTGCACTTTCCTTCCAGGCTGTAGCAGCAATGTCACGCTTCCCGTCGCGTGGATCAAAGGATCTGCGGTTTTCCCCCGAGGCTTTCCCTCGAGGCTTTCCCACAGGGCTGTCCCACGTGACACCGTGGTGTGAGTCGATTCTCGGCATGAAAAATGAGCCAGTGCAGGGCAAAGAGGTTCCTCTGGAATGGACTGAGACATCTGGGGGACTCTTGAAATGGTGGTACGACCATGGAGTTCCTCTCGCCTTTCCTGTTGAGAGTGCCTCCTCTTGAGATGCGACGGGAACGCCGGGAATTCTTTCCCGTTGAAAGCAGGGAAAGGATCCCTCTTCTCGAGCTACGAGGGGGAAACGGGGCTCCTCTGGATGTGGGCGGGACCATCGTGCTTCCTCTCGAGTGGAGACGGGTATGGCGGTGAACTTCTTGAGTTGCACCAAGGGTGTGAA
This sequence comes from Capricornis sumatraensis, assembly GCF_032405125.1. Classification (NCBI taxonomy): domain Eukaryota; kingdom Metazoa; phylum Chordata; class Mammalia; order Artiodactyla; family Bovidae; genus Capricornis; species Capricornis sumatraensis. The sequence goes on along the minus strand of NW_027184617.1, from coordinate 1,167,072 downwards.
AGACCCTTTCGAAGTTCCAGAGGTTTGGTGTCATTAGTCTCCAGAGGCCTCATCGGAAATAGGCCTCATCTCGCCTGGAAGGGAGAACTTCCTGGATTTTCTCGAGTTGCGGCAGGTGTTCTCGAGTTACGACGGGGACCTCAGGGACCCGCCCTGGTGGCCTCAGGAGAGGCCAGTCCCCATGCGAGTTTCTAGGGGGCCTCTCGGGATTCCTCTCCCGTCGATACCAGGGCCAAAAACCTTGTGTGGAGTCAGGGCCGGAACCGAGGATTCCTCTCAGGGGCTGACATGGATCTTTGGGTACTTCTGGAGTCTCCCCAGGGGAGTCAGGCCTCGTCTCGAGTGGGGGAATGCGCGTGCGCTTTCCTTCCAGGCTTTAGCAGCAATGTCACGCTTCCCGTCGCTTGGATCAAAGGATCTGTGGTTTTCCCTCGAGGCTTTCCCTCGAGGCTTTCCCACAGGGCTGTCCCACGTGCCACCGTGGTGTGAGTCGATCCTCGGCGTGAAAGATGAGCCAGTGCAGGGCAAAGAGCTTCCTCTGGAATGGACTGAGATATCTGGGGGACTCTTGGAATGGTGGTACGACCATGGAGTTCCTCTCGTCTTTCCTGTTGAGAGTGCCTCCTCTTGAGATGCGACGGGAACGCAGGGAAGTCTTTCCCGTTGAAAGCAGGGAAAGGATCCCTCATCTCGAGCTACGAGGCGGAAACGGGGCTCCTCTGGATGTGGTCGGGACCATCGTGCTTCCTCTCGAGTGGAGACGGGTATGGTGGTGAACTTCTTGAGTTGCAGCAAGGGTGTGAAAGACCCTTTCCAAGTTCCAGAGGTTAGGTGTCATTAGTCTCCAGACGCCTCATCGGAAATAAGCCTCATCTCGCCTGGAAGGGAGAACTTCCTGGATTTTCTCGAGTTGTGGCAGGTGTTCTCGAGTAACGACGGGGACCTCAGGGACCGGCCCTGGTGGCCTCAGGAGAGGCCAGTCCCCATGCGAGTTGCTAGGGGGCCTCTCGGGATTCCTCTCCCGTCGATACCGGGGCCAAAAAGCTTGTGTGGAGTCAGGGCCGGAACCGAGGATTCCTCTCAGGGGCTGACATGGATCTTTGGGTACTTCTGGAGTCTCCCCAGGGGAGTCAGGCCTCGTCTCGAGTGGGGGCATGCACGTGCGCTTTCCTTCCAGGCTGTAGCAGCAATGTCACGCTTCCCGTCGCGTGGATCAAATGATGTGTGGTTTTCCCTCGAGGCTTTCCCACAGGGCTGTCCCACGTGCCACCGTGGTGTGAGTCGATCCTCGGCGTGAAAGATGAGCCAGTGCAGGGCAAAGAGGTTCCTCTGGAATGGACTGAGACATCTGGGGGACTCTTGGAATGGTGGTACGACCATGGAGTTCCTCTCGCCTTTCCTGTTGAGAGTGCCTCCTCTTGAGATGCGACGGGAACGCCGGGAATTTTTTGCCGTTGAAAGCAGGGAAAGGATCCCTCATCTCGAGCTACGAGGGGAAACGGGGCTCCTCTGGATGTGGGCGGGACCATCGTGCTTTCTCTCGAGTGGAGACGGGTATGGCGGTGAACTTCTTGAGTTGCAGCAAGGGTGTGAAAGACCCTTTCGAAGTTCCAGAGGTTAGGTGTCATTAGTCTCCAGACGCCTCATCGGAAATAGGCCTCATCTCGTCTGGAAGGGAGAACTTCCTTGATTTTCTCGAGTTGCGGCAGGTGTTCTCGAGTTACGACGGGGACCTCAGGGACCCGCCCTGTTGGCCTCAGGAGAGGCCAGTCCCTATGCGTGTTGCTAGGGGGCCCCTCGGGATTCCTCTCCCGTCGATACCGGGGCCAAAAACCTTGTGTGGAGTCAGGGCCGGAACCGAGGATTCCTCTCAGGGACTGATATGGATCTTTGGGTACTTCTGGAGTCTCGCCATGGGAGACAGGTCTCGTCTCGTGTGGGGGCATGCACGTGCACTTTCCTTCCAGGCTGTAGCAGCAATGTCACGCTTCCCGTCGCGTGGATCAAAGGATCTGCGGTTTTCCCTCGAGGCTTTCCCTCGAGGCTTTCCCACAGGGCTGTCCCACGTGACACCGTGGTGTGAGTCGATTCTCGGCGTGAAAAATGAACCAGTGCAGGGCAAAGAGGTTCCTCTGGAATGGACTGAGACATCTGGGGGACTCTTGGAATGGTGGTACGACCATGGAGTTCCTCTCACCTTTCCGGTTGAGAGTGCCTCCTCTTGAGATGCGACGGGAACGCCGGGAATTCTTTCCCGTTGAAAGCAGGGAAAGGATCCCTCATCTCGAGCTACGAGGGGGAAACGGGGCTCCTCTGGATGTGGGCGGGACCATCGTGCTTCCTCTCGAGTGGAGACGGGTATGGCGGTGAACTTCTTGAGTTGCAGCAAGGGTGTGAAAGACCCTTTCGAAGTTCCAGAGGTTAGGTGTCATTAGTCTCCAGAGGCCTCATCGGAAATAGGCCTCATCTCGCCTGGAAGGGAGAACTTCCTGGATTTTCTCGAGTTGCGGCAGGTGTTCTCGAGTTTCGAAGGGGACCTCAGGGACCCGCCCTGGTGGCCTCAGGAGAGGCCAGTCCCCATGCGAGTTGCTAGGGGGCCTCTCGGGATTCCTCTCCCGTCGATACCGGGGCCAAAAAGCTTGTGTGGAGTCATGGCCGGAACCGAGGATTCCTCTCAGGGGCTGACATGGATCTTTGCGTACTTCTGGAGTCTCCCCAGTGGAGTCAGGCCTCGTCTCGAGTGGGGGCATGCACGTGCGCTTTCCTTTCAGGCTGTAGCAGCAATGTCACGCTTCCCGTCACGTGGATCAAAGGATCTGTGGTTTTCCCTCGAGGCTTTCCCTCGAGGCTTTCCCACAGGGCTGTCCCACGTGCCACCGTGGTGTGAGTCGATCCTCGGCGTGAAAGATGAGCCAGTGCAGGGCAAAGAGGTTCCTCTGGAATGGACTGAGACATCTGGGGGACTCTTGGAATGGTGGTACGACCATGGAGTTCCTCTCGCCTTTCCTGTTGAGAGTGCCTCCTCTTGAGATGCGACGGGAACGCCGGGAATTCTTTCCCGTTGAAAGCAGGGAAAGGATCCCTCATCTCGAGCTACGAGGGGGAAACGGGGCTCCTCTGGATGTGGGCGGGACCATCGTGCTTCCTCTCGAGTGGAGACGGGTATGGCGGTGAACTTCTTGAGTTGCAGCAAGGGTGTGAAAGACCCTTTCGAAGTTCCAGAGGTTAGGTGTCATTAGTCTCCAGAGGCCTCATCGGAAATAGGCCTCATCTCGCCTGGAAGGGAGAACTTCCTGGATTTTCTCGAGTTGCGGCAGGTGTTCTCGAGTTACGACGGGGACCTCAGGGACCCGCCCTGGTGGCCTCAGGAAAGGCCAGTCCCTAGGCGAGTTGCTAGGGGGCCTCTCGGGATTCCTCTCCCGTTGATACCGGGGCCAAAAACCTTGTGTGGAGTCAGGGCCGGAACCGAGGATTCCTCTCAGGGGCTGACATGGATCTTTGGGTACTTCTGGAGTCTCCCCAGGGGAGTCAGGCCTCGTCTCGAGTGGGGGCATGCACGTGCGCTTTCCTTCCAGGCTGTAGCAGCAATGTCACGCTTCCCGTCGCGTGGATCAAAGGATCTGTGGTTTTCCCTCGAGGCTTTCCCTCGAGGCTTTCCCACAGGGCTGTCCCACGTGCCACCGTGGTGTGAGTCGATCCTCGGCGTGAAAGATGAGCCAGTGCAGGGCAAAGAGCTTCCTCTGGAAGGACTGAGACATCTGGGGGACTCTTGGAATGGTGGTACGACCATGGAGTTCCTCTCGCCTTTCCTGTTGAGAGTGCTTCCTCTTGAGATGCGACGGGAACGCAGGGAATTCTTTCCCGTTGAAAGCAGGGAAAGGATCCCTCATCTCGAGCTACGAGGGGGAAACGGGGCTCCTTTGGATGTGGTCGGGACCATCGTGCTTCCTCTCGAGTGGAGACGGGTATGGTGGTGAACTTCTTGAGTTGCAGCAAGGGTGTGAAAGACCCTTTAGAAGTTCCAGAGGTTAGGTGTCATTAGTCTCCAGACGCCTCATCGGAAATAAGCCTCATCTCGCCTGGAAGGGAGAACTTCCTGGATTTTCTCGAGTTGTGGCAGGTGTTCTCGAGTAACGACAGGGACCTCAGGGACCGGCCCTGGTGGCCTCAGGAGAGGCCAGTCCCCATGCGAGTTGCTAGGCGGCCTCTCGGGATTCCTCTCCCGTCGATACCGGGGCCAAAAAGCTTGTGTGGAGTCAGGGCCGGAACCGAGGATTCCTCTCAGGGGCTGACATGGATCTTTGGGTACTTCTGGAGTCTCCCCAGGGGAGTCAGGCCTCGTTACGAGTGGGGGCATGCACGTGCGCTTTCCTTCCAGGCTGTAGCAGCAATGTCACGCTTCCCGTCGCGTGGATCAAAGGATCTGTGGTTTTCCCTCGAGGCTTTCCCTCGAGGCTTTCCCACAGGGCTGTCCCACGTGCCACCGTGGTGTGAGTCGATCCTCGGCGTGAAAGATGAGCCAGTGCAGGGCAAAGAGCTTCCTCTGGAATGGACTGAGACATCTGGGGGACTCTTGGAATGGTGGTACGACCATGGAGTTCCTCTCGCCTTTCCTGTTGAGAGTGCCTCCTCTTGAGATGCGACGGGAACGCCGGGAATTCTTTCCCGTTGAAAGCAGGGAAAGGATTCCTCATCTCGAGCTAAGAGGGGGAAACGGGGCTCCTCTGGATGTGGGCGGGACCATCGTGCTTCCTCTCGAGTGGAGACGGGTATGGCGGTGAACTTCTTGAGTTGCAGCAAGGGTGTGAAAGACCCTTTCGAAGTTCCAGAGGTTTGGTGTCATTAGTCTCCAGAGGCCTCATCGGAAATAGGCCTCATCTCGCCTGGAAGGGAGAACTTCCTGGATTTTCTCGAGTTGCGGCAGGTGTTCTCGAGTTACGACGGGGACCTCAGGGACCCGCCCTGGTGGCCTCAGGAGAGGCCAGTCCCCATGCGAGTTGCTAGGGGGCCTCTCGGGATTCCTCTCCCGTCGATACCGGGGCCAAAAACCTTGTGTGGAGTCAGGGCCGGCACCGAGGATTCCTCTCAGGGGCTGACATGCATCTTTGGGTACTTCTGGAGTCTCCCCAGTGGAGTCAGACCTCGTCTCGAGTGGGGGCATGCACGTGTGCTTTCCTTCCAGGCTGTAGTAGCAATGTCACGCTTCCCGTCGTGTGGATCAAAGGATCTGTGGTTTTCCCTCGAGGCTTTCCCTCGAGGCTTTCCCACAGGGCTGTCCAACGTGCCACCGTGGTGTGAGTCGATCCTCGGCGTGAAAGATGAGCCAGTGCAGAGCAAAGAGGTTCCTCTGGAATGGACTGAGACATCTGGGGGACTCTTGGAATGGTGGTACGACCATGGAGTTCCTCTCGCCTTTCCTGTTGAGAGTGCCTCCTCTTGAGATGCGACGGGAACGCCGGGAATTCTTTCCCGTTGAAAGCAGGGAAAGGATCCCTCATCTCGCGTTACGAGGGGGAAACGGGGCTCCTCTGGATGTGGGCGGGACCATCGTGCTTCCTCTCTAGTGGAGACGGGTATGGCGGTGAACTTCTTGAGTTGCAGCAAGGGTGTGAAAGACCTTTTCGAAGTTCCAGAGGTTAGGTGTCATTAGTCTCCAGAGGCCTCATCGGAAATAGGCCTCGTCTCGCCTGGAAGGGAGAACTTCCTGGATTTTCTCGAGTTGCGGCAGGTGTTCTCGAGTTACGACGGGGACCTCAGGGACCCGCCCTGGTGGCCTCAGGAGAGGCCAGTCCCTAGGCGAGTTGCTAGGGGGCCTCTCGGGATTCCTCTCCCGTTGATACCGGGGCCAAAAACCTTGTGTGGAGTCAGGGCCGGAACCGAGGATTCCTCTCAGGGGCTGACATGGATCTTTGGGTACTTCTGGAGTCTCCCCAGGGGAGTCAGGCCTCGTCTCGAGTGGGGGCATGCACGTGCACTTTCCTTCCAGGCTGTAGCAGCAATGTCACGCTTCCCGTCGCGTGGATCAAATGATGTGTGGTTTTCCCTCGAGGCTTTCCCACAGGGCTGTCCCACGTGCCACCGTGGTGTGAGTCGATCCTCGGCGTGAAAGATGAGCCAGTGCAGGGCAAAGAGGTTCCTCTGGAATGGACTGAGACATCTGGGGGACTCTTGGAATGGTGGTACGACCATGGAGTTCCTCTCGCCTTTCCTGTTGAGAGTGCCTCCTCTTGAGATGCGACGGGAAAGCCGGGAATTCTTTCCCGTTTAAAGCAGGGAAAGGATCCCTCATCTCGAGCTACGAGGGGGAAACGGGGCTCCTCTGGATGTGGGCGGGACCATCGTTCTTCCTCTCGAGTGGAGACGGGTATGGCGGTGAACTTCTTGAGTTGCAGCAAGGGTGTGAAAGACCCTTTCGAAGTTCCAGAGGTAAGGTGTCATTAGTCTCCAGACGCCTCATCGGAAATAGGCCTCATCTCGCCTGGAAGGGAGAACTTCCTTGATTTTCTCGAGTTGCGGCAGGTGTTCTCGAGTTACGACGGGGACCTCAGGGACCCGCCCTGTTGGCCTCAGGAGAGGCCAGTCCCTATGCGTGTTGCTAGGGCGCCCCTCGGGATTCCTCTCCCGTCGATACCGGGGCCAAAAACCTTGTGTGGAGTCAGGGCCGGAACCGAGGATTCCTCTCAGGGACTGATATGGATCTTTGGGTACTTCTGGAGTCTCGCCAGGGGAGACAGGCCTCGTCTCGTGTGGGGGCATGCACGTGCACTTTCCTTCCAGGCTGTAGCAGCAATGTCACGCTTCCCGTCGCGTGGATCAAAGGATCTGCGGTTTTCCCCCGAGGCTTTCCCTCGAGGCTTTCCCACAGGGCTGTCCCACGTGACACCGTGGTGTGAGTCGATTCTCGGCATGAAAAATGAGCCAGTGCAGGGCAAAGAGGTTCCTCTGGAATGGACTGAGACATCTGGGGGACTCTTGAAATGGTGGTACGACCATGGAGTTCCTCTCGCCTTTCCTGTTGAGAGTGCCTCCTCTTGAGATGCGACGGGAACGCCGGGAATTCTTTCCCGTTGAAAGCAGGGAAAGGATCCCTCTTCTCGAGCTACGAGGGGGAAACGGGGCTCCTCTGGATGTGGGCGGGACCATCGTGCTTCCTCTCGAGTGGAGACGGGTATGGCGGTGAACTTCTTGAGTTGCACCAAGGGTGTGAAAGACCCTTTCGAAGTTCCAGAGGTTTGGTGTCATTAGTCTCCAGAGGCCTCATCGGAAATAGGCCTCATCTCGCCTGGAAGGGAGAACTTCCTGGATTTTCTCGAGTTGCGGCAGGTGTTCTCGAGTTACGACGGGGACCTCAGGGACCCGCCCTGGTGGCCTCAGGAGAGGCCAGTCCCCATGCGAGTTTCTAGGGGGCCTCTCGGGATTCCTCTCCCGTCGATACCGGGGCCAAAAACCTTGTGTGGAGTCAGGGCCGGAACCGAGGATTCCTCTCAGGGGCTGACATGGATCTTTGGGTACTTCTGGAGTCTCCCCAGGGGAGTCAGGCCTCGTCTCGAGTGGGGGAATGCGCGTGCGCTTTCCTTCCAGGCTTTAGCAGCAATGTCACGCTTCCCGTCGCTTGGATCAAAGGATCTGTGGTTTTCCCTCGAGGCTTTCCCTCGAGGCTTTCCCACAGGGCTGTCCCACGTGCCACCGTGGTGTGAGTCGATCCTCGGCGTGAAAGATGAGCCAGTGCAGGGCAAAGAGCTTCCTCTGGAATGGACTGAGATATCTGGGGGACTCTTGGAATGGTGGTACGACCATGGAGTTCCTCTCGTCTTTCCTGTTGAGAGTGCCTCCTCTTGAGATGCGACGGGAACGCAGGGAAGTCTTTCCCGTTGAAAGCAGGGAAAGGATCCCTCATCTCGAGCTACGAGGCGGAAACGGGGCTCCTCTGGATGTGGTCGGGACCATCGTGCTTCCTCTCGAGTGGAGACGGGTATGGTGGTGAACTTCTTGAGTTGCAGCAAGGGTGTGAAAGACCCTTTCCAAGTTCCAGAGGTTAGGTGTCATTAGTCTCCAGACGCCTCATCGGAAATAAGCCTCATCTCGCCTGGAAGGGAGAACTTCCTGGATTTTCTCGAGTTGTGGCAGGTGTTCTCGAGTAACGACGGGGACCTCAGGGACCGGCCCTGGTGGCCTCAGGAGAGGCCAGTCCCCATGCGAGTTGCTAGGGGGCCTCTCGGGATTCCTCTCCCGTCGATACCGGGGCCAAAAAGCTTGTGTGGAGTCAGGGCCGGAACCGAGGATTCCTCTCAGGGGCTGACATGGATCTTTGGGTACTTCTGGAGTCTCCCCAGGGGAGTCAGGCCTCGTCTCGAGTGGGGGCATGCACGTGCGCTTTCCTTCCAGGCTGTAGCAGCAATGTCACGCTTCCCGTCGCGTGGATCAAAGGATCTGTGGTTTTCCCTCGAGGCTTTCCCTCGAGGCTTTCCCACAGGGCTGTCCCACGTGCCACCGTGGTGTGAGTCGATCCTCGGCGTGAAAGATGAGCCAGTGCAGGGCAAAGAGGTTCCTCTGGAATGGACTGAGACATCTGGGGGACTCTTGGAATGGTGGTACGACCATGGAGTTCCTCTCGCCTTTCCTGTTGAGAGTGCCTCCTCTTGAGATGCGACGGGAACGCCGGGAATTCTTTCCCGTTGAAAGCAGGGAAAGGATCCCTCATCTCGAGCTACGAGGGGGAAACGGGGCTCCTCTGGATGTGGGCGGGACCATCGTGCTTCCTCTCGAGTGGAGACGGGTATGGCGTTGAACTTCTTGAGTTGCACCAAGGGTGTGAAAGACCCTTTCGAAGTTCCAGAGGTTTGGTGTCATTAGTCTCCAGAGGCCTCATCGGAAATAGGCCTCATCTCGCCTGGAAGGGAGAACTTCCTGGATTTTCTCGAGTTGCGGCAGGTGTTCTCGAGTTACGACGGGGACCTCAGGGACCCGCCCTGGTGGCCTCAGGAGAGGCCAGTCCCCATGCGAGTTGCTAGGGGGCCTCTCGGGATTCCTCTCCCGTCGATACCGGGGCCAAAAACCTTGAGTGGAATCAGGGCCGGAACCGAGGATTCCTCTCAGGGGCTGAAATGGATCTTTGGGTACTTGTGGAGTCTCCCCAGGGGAGTCAGGCCTCGTCTCGAGTGGGGGCATGCACGTGCGCTTTCCTTCCAGGCTGTAGCAGCAATGTCACGCTTCCCGTCACGTGGATCAAAGGATCTGTGGTTTTCCCTCGAGGCTTTCCCTCGAGGCTTTCCCACAGGGCTGTCCCACGTGCCACCGTGGTGTGAGTCGATCCTCGGCGTGAAAGATGAGCCAGTGCAGGGCAAAGAGTTTCCTCTGGAATGGACTGAGACATCTGGGGGACTCTTGGAATGGTGGTACGACCATGGAGTTCCTCTCGCCTTTCCTGTTGAGAGTGCCTCCTCTTGTTATGCGACGGGAACGCCGGGAATTCTTTCCCGTTGAAAGCAGGGAAAGGATCCCTCATCTCGAGCTACGAGGGGGAAACGGGGCTCCTCTGGATGTGGGCGGGACCATCGTGCTTCCTCTCGAGTGGAGACGGGTATGGCGGTGAACTTCTTGAGTTGCAGCAAGGGTGTGAAAGACCCTTTCGAAGTTCCAGAGGTTAGGTGTCATTAGTCTCCAGACGGCTCATCGGAAATAGGCCTCATCTCGCCTGGAAGGGAGAACTTCCTGGATTTTCTCGAGTTGCGTCAGGTGTTCTCGAGTTACGACGGGGACCTCAGGGACACGCCCTGGTGGCCTCAGGAGAGGCCAGTCCCCATGCGAGTTGCTAGGGGGCCTCTCGGGATTCCTCTCCCGTCGATACCGGGGCCAAAAACCTTGTGTGGAGTCAGGGCCGGAACCGAGGATTCCTCTCAGGGGCTGACATGGATCTTTGGGTACTTCTGGAGTCTCCCCAGGGGAGTCAGGCCTCGTCTCGAGTGGGGGCATGCACGTGCACTTTCCTTCCAGGCTGTAGCAGCAATGTCACGCTTCCCGTCGCGTGGATCAAAGGATCTGTGGTTTTCCCTCGAGGCTTTCCCACAGGGCTGTCCCACGTGCCACCGTGGTGTGAGTCGATCCTCGGCGTGAAAGATGAGCCAGTGCAGGGCAAAGAGGTTCCTCTGGAATGGACTGAGACATCTGGGGGACTCTTGGAATGGTGGTACGACCATGGAGTTCCTCTCGCCTTTCCTGTTGAGAGTGCCTCCTCTTGAGATGCGACGGGAACGCCGGGAATTCTTTCCCGTGGAAAGCAGGGAAAGGATCCCTCATCTCGAGCTACGAGGGGGAAACGGGGCTCCTCTGGATGTGGGCGGGACCATCGTGCTTCCTCTCTAGTGGAGACGGGTATGGCGGTGAACTTCTTGAGTTGCAGCAAGGGTGTGAAAGACCCTTTCGAAGTTCCAGAGGTTAGGTGTCATTAGTCTCCAGAGGCCTCATCGGAAATAGGCCTCATCTCGCCTGGAAGGGAGAACTTCCTGGATTTTCTCGAGTTGCGGCAGGTGTTCTCGAGTTACGACGGGGACCTCAGGGACCCGCCCTGGTGGCCTCAGGAGAGGCCAGTCCCTAGGCGAGTTGCTAGGGGGCCTCTCGGGATTCCTCTCCCGTTGATACCGGGGCCAAAAACCTTGTGTGGAGTCAGGGCCGGAACCGAGGATTCCTCTCAGGGGCTGACATGGATCTTTGGGTACTTCTGGAGTCTCCCCAGGGGAGTCAGGCCTCGTCTCGAGTGGGGGCATGCACGTGCGCTTTCCTTCCAGGCTGTAGCAGCAATGTCACGCTTCCCGTCGCGTGGATCAAAGGATCTGTGGTTTTCCCTCGAGGCTTTCCCTCGAGGCTTTCCCACAGGGCTGTCCCACGTGCCACCGTGGTGTGAGTCAATCCTGGGCGTGAAAGATGAGCCAGTGCAGGGCAAAGAGGTTCCTCTGGAATGGACTGAGACATCTGGGGGACTCTTGGAATGGTGGTACGACCATGGAGTTCCTCTCGCCTTTCCTGTTGAGAGTGCCTCCTCTTGAGATGCGACGGGAACGCCGGGAATTCTTTCCCGTTGAAAGCAGGGAAAGGATCCCTCATCTCGAGCTACGAGGGGGAAACGGGGCTCCTCTGGATGTGGGCGGGACCATCGTGCTTCCTCTCGAGTGGAGACGGGTATGGCGGTGAACTTCTTGAGTTGCAGCAAGGCTGTGAAAGACCCTTTCGAAGTTCCAGAGGTAAGGTGTCATTAGTCTCCAGACGCCTCATCGGAAATAGGCCTCATTTCGCCTGGAAGGGAGAACTTCCTGGATTTTCTCGAGTTGCGGCAGGTGTTCTCGAGTTACGACGGGGACCTCAGGGACCCGCCCTGGTGGCCTCAGGAGAGGCCAGTCCCTATGCGAGTTGCTAGGGGGCCTCTCGGGATTCCTCTCCCGTCGATACCGGGGCCAAAAACCTTGTGTGGAGTCAGGGCCGGAACCGAGGATTCCTCTCAGGGGCTGACATGGATCTTTGGGTACTTCTGGAGTCTCCCCAGGGGAGTCAGGCCTCGTCTCGAGTGGGGGCATGCACGTGCACTTTCCTTCCAGGCTGTAGCAGCAATGTCACGCTTCCCGTCGCGTGGATCAAATGATGTGTGGTTTTTCCTCGAGGCTTTCCCACAGGGCTGTCCCACGTGCCACCGTGGTGTGAGTCGATCCTCGGCGTGAAAGATGAGCCAGTGCAGGGCAAAGAGGTTCCTCTGGAATGGACTGAGACATCTGGGGGACTCTTGGAATGGTGGTACGACCATGGAGTTCCTCTCGCCTTTCCTGTTGAGAGTGCCTCCTCTTGAGATGCGACGGGAACGCCGGGAATTTTTTGCCGTTGAAAGCAGGGAAAGGATCCCTCATCTCGAGCTACGAGGGGGAAACGGGGCTCCTCTGGATGTGGGCGGGACCATCGTGCTTTCTCTCGAGTGGAGACGGGTATGGCGGTGAACTTCTTGAGTTGCAGCAAGGGTGTGAAAGACCCTTTCGAAGTTCCAGAAGTTAGGTGTCATTAGTCTCCAGACGCCTCATCGGAAATAGGCCTCATCTCGCCTGGAAGGGAGAACTTCCTTGATTTTCTCGAGTTGCGGCAGGTGTTCTCGAGTTACGACGGGGACCTCAGGGACCCGACCTGTTGGCCTCAGGAGAGGCCAGTCCCTATGCGTGTTGCTAGGGGGCCCCTCGGGATTCCTCTCCCGTCGATACCGGGGCCAAAAACCTTGTGTGGAGTCAGGGCCGGAACCGAGGATTCCTCTCAGGGACTGATATGGATCTTTGGGTACCTCTGGAGACTCGCCAGGGGAGACAGGCCTCGTCTCGTGTGGGGGCATGCACGTGCACTTTCCTTCCAGGCTGTAGCAGCAATGTCACGCTTCCCGTCGCTTGGATCAAAGGATCTGTGGTTTTCCCTCGAGGCTTTCCCTCGAGGCTTTCCCACAGGGCTGTCCCACGTGCCACCGTGGTGTGAGTCGATCCTCGGCGTGAAAGATGAGCCAGTGCAGGGCAAAGAGGTTCCTCTGGAATGGACTGAGACATCTGGGGGACTCTTGGAATGGTGGTACGACCATGGAGTTCCTCTCGCCTTTCCTGTTGAGAGTGCCTCCTCTTGAGATGCGACGGGAACACCGGGAATTCTTTCCCGTTGAAAGCAGGGAAAGGATCCCTCATCTCGAGCTACGAGGGGGAAACGGGGCTCCTCTGGATGTGGGCGGGACCATCGTGCTTCCTCTCGAGTGGAGACGGGTATGGCGGTGAACTTCTTGAGTTGCAGCAAGGGTGTGAAAGACCCTTTCGAAGTTCCAGAGGTTAGGTGTCATTAGACTCCAGACGCCTCATCGAAATAGGCCTCATCTCGCCTGGAAGGGAGAACTTCCTGGATTTTCTCGAGTTGCGGCAGGTGTTCTCGAGTTTCGACGGGGAGCTCAGAAACCCGCCCTGGTGGCCTCAGGAGAGGCCAGTCCCCATGCGAGTTGCTAGGGGGCCTCTCGGGATTCCTCTCCCGTCGATACCGGGGCCAAAAACCTTGTGTGGAGTCACGGCCGGAACCGAGGATTCCTCTCAGGGGCTGACATGGATCTTTGGGTACTTCTGGAGTCTCCCCAGTGGAGTCAGGCCTCGTCTCGAGTGGGGGCATGCACGTGCGCTTTCCTTTCAGGCTATAGCAGCAATGTCACCCTTCCCGTCACGTGGATCAAAGAATATGTGGTTTTCCCTCGAGGCTTTCCCTCGAGGCTTTCCCACAGGGCTGTCCCACGTGCCACCATGGTGTGAGTTGATCCTCGGCGTGAAAGATGAGCCAGTGCAGGGCAAAGAGGTTCCTCTGGAATGGACTGAGACATCTGGGGGACTCTTGGAATGGTGGTACGACCATGGAGTTCCTCTCGCCTTTCCTGTTGAGAGTGCCTCCTCTTGAGATGCGACGGGAACGCCGGGAATTCTTTCCCGTTGAAAGCAGGGAAAGGATCCCTCATCTCGAGCTACGAGGGGGAAACGGGGCTCCTCTGGATGTGGGCGGGACCATCGTGCTTCCTCTCTAGTAGAGACGGGTATGGCGGTGAACTTCTTGAGTTGCAGCAAGGGTGTGAAAGACCCTTTCGAAGTTCCAGAGGTTAGGTGTCATTAGTCTCCAGAGGCCTCATCGGAAATAGGCCTCATCTCGCCTGGAAGGGAGAACTTCCTGGATTTTCTCGAGTTGCGGCAGGTGTTCTCGAGTTACGACGGGGACCTCAGGGACCCGCCCTGGTGGCCTCAGGAAAGGCCAGTCCCTAGGCGAGTTGCTAGGGGGCCTCTCGGGATTCCTCTCCCGTTGATACCGGGGCCAAAAACCTTGTGTGGATTCAGGGCCGGAACCGAGGATTCCTCTCAGTGGCTAACATGGATCTTTGGGTACTTCTGGAGTCTCCCCAGGGGAGTCAGGCCTCGTCTCGAGTGGGGGCATGCACGTGCGCTTTCCTTCCAGGCTGTAGCAGCAATGTCACGCTTCCCGTCGCGTGGATCAAAGGATCTGTGGTTTTCCCTCGAGGCTTTCCCTCGAGGCTTTCCCACAGGGCTGTCCCACGTGCCACCGTGGTGTGAATCGATCCTCGGCGTGAAAGATGAGCCAGTGCAGGGCAAAGAGGTTCCTCTGGAATGGACTGAGACATCTGGGGGACTCTTGGAATGGTGGTACGACCATGGAGTTCCTCTCGCCTTTCCTGTTGAGAGTGCCTCCTCTTGAGATGTGACGGGAACGCCGGGAATTCTTTCCCGTTGAAAGCAGGGAAAGGATCCCTCATCTCGAGCTACGAGGGGGAAACGGGGCTCCTCTGGATGTGGGCGGGACCATCGTGCTTCCTCTCTAGTGGAGACGGGTATGGTGGTGAACTTCTTGAGTTGCAGCAAGGCTGTGAAAGACCCTTTCGAAGTTGCAGAGGTTAGGTGTCATTAGTCTCCAGACGCCTCATCGGAAATAGGCCTCATCTCGGCTGGAAGGGAGAACTTCCTGGATTTTCTCGAGTTGCGGCAGGTGTTCTCGAGTTACGACGGGGACCTCAGGGACCCGCCCTGGTGGCCTCAGGAGAAGCCAGTCCCTATGCGAGTTGCTAGGGGGCCTCTCGGGATTCCTCTCCCGTCGATACCGGGGCCAAAAACCTTGTGTGGAGTCAGGGCCGGAACCGAGGATTCCTCTCAGGGGCTGACATGGATCTTTGGGTACTTCTGGAGTCTCCCCAGGGGAGTCAGGCCTCGTCTCGAGTGGGGGCATGCACGTGCACTTTCCTTCCAGGCTGTAGCAGCAATGTCACGCTTCCCGTCGCGTGGATCAAATGATGTGTGGTTTTCCCTCGAGGCTTTCCCACAGGGCTGTCCCACGTGCCACCGTGGTGTGAGTCGATCCTCGGCGTGAAAGATGAGCCAGTGCAGGGCAAAGAGCTTCCTCTGGAATGGACTGAGACATCTGGGGGACTCTTGGAATGGTGGTACGACCATGGAGTTCCTCTCGCCTTTCCTGTTGAGAGTGCCTCCTCTTGAGATGCGACGGGAACGCAGGGAATTCTTTCCCGTTGAAAGCAGGGAAAGGATCCCTCATCTCGAGCTACGAGGGGGAAACGGGGCTCCTCTGGATGTGGGCGGGACCATCGTGCTTCCTCTCGAGTGGAGACGGGTATGGTGGTGAACTTCTTGAGTTGCAGCAAGGGTGTGAAAGACCCTTTCGAAGTTCCAGAGGTTAGGTGTCATTAGTCTCCAGACGCCTCATCGGAAATAAGCCTCATCTCGCCTGGAAGGGAGAACTTCCTGGATTTTCTCGAGTTGTGGCAGGTGTTCTCGAGTAACGACGGGGACCTCAGGGACCGGCCCTGGTGGCCTCAGGAGAGGCCAGTCCCCATGCGAGTTGCTAGGGGGCCTCTCGGGATTCCTCTCCCGTCGATACCGGGGCCAAAAAGCTTGTGTGGAGTCAGGGCCGGAACCGAGGATTCCTCTCAGGGGCTGACATGGATCTTTGGTTACTTCTGGAGTCTCCCCAGGGGAGTCAGGCCTCGTCTCGAGTGGGGGCATGCACGTGCGCTTTCCTTCCAGGCTGTAGCAGCAATGTCACGCTTCCCGTCGAGTGGATCAAAGGATCTGTGGTTTTCCCTCGAGGCTTTCCCTCGAGGCTTTCCCACAGGGCTGTCCCACGTGCCACCGTGGTGTGAGTCGATCCTCGGCGTGAAAGATGAGCCAGTGCAGGGCAAAGAGGTTCCTCTGGAATGGACTGAGACATCTGGGGGACTCTTGGAATGGTGGTACTACCATGGAGTTCCTCTCGCCTTTCCTGTTGAGAGTGCCTCCTCTTGAGATGCGACGGGAACGCCGGGAATTCTTTCCCGTTGAAAGCAGGGAAAGGATCCCTCATCTCGAGCTACGAGGGGGAAACGGGGCTCCTCTGGATGTGGGCGGGACCATCGTGCTTCCTCTCGAGTGGAGACGGGTATGGCGGTGAACTTCTTGAGTTGCAGCAAGGGTGTGAAAGACCCTTTCGAAGTTCCAGAGGTTTGGTGTCAATAGTCTCCAGAGGCCTCATCGGAAATAGGCCTCATCTCGCCTGGAAGGGAGAACTTCCTGGATTTTCTCGAGTTGCGGCAGGTGTTCTCGAGTTACGACGGGGACCTCAGGGACCCGCCCTGGTGGCCTCAGGAGAGGCCAGTCCCCATGCGAGTTGCTAGGGGGTCTCTCGGGATTCCTCTCCCGTCGATACCGGGGCCAAAAAGCTTGTGTGGAGTCAGGGCCGGAACCGAGGATTCTTCTCAGGGGCTGACATGGATCTTTGGGTACTTCTGGAGTCTCCCCAGGGGAGTCAGGCCTCGTCTCGAGTGGGGAATGCATGTGCGCTTTCCTTCCAGGCTGTAGCAGCAATGTCACGCTTCCCGTCGCGTGGATCAAAGGATCTGTGGTTTTCCCTCGAGGCTTTCCCTCGAGGCTTTCCCACAGGGCTGTCCCACGTGCCACCGTGTTGTGAGTCGATCCTCGGAGTGAAAGATGAGCCAGTGCAGGGCAAAGAGGTTCCTCTGAAATGGACTGAGACATCTGGGGGACTCTTGGAATGGTGGTACGACCATGGAGTTCCTCTCGCCTTTCCTGTTGAGAGTGCCTCCTCTTGAGATGCGACGGGAATGCCGGGAATTCTTTCCCGATGAAAGCAGGGAAAGGATCCCTCATCTCGAGCTACGAGGGGGAAACGGGGCTCCTCTGGATGTGGGCGGGACCATCGTGCTTCCTCTCGAGTGGAGACGGGTATGGCGGTGAACTTCTTGAGTTGCACCAAGGGTGTGAAAGACCCTTTCGAAGTTCCAGAGGTTTGGTGTCATTAGTCTCCAGAGGCCTCATCGGAAATAGGCCTCATCTCGCCTGGAAGGGAGAACTTCCTGGATTTTCTCGAGTTGCGGCAGGTGTTCTCGAGTTACGACGGGGACCTCAGGGACCCGCCCTGGTGGCCTCAGGAGAGGCCAGTCCCCATGCGAGTTGCTAGGGGGCCTCTCGGGATTCCTCTCCCGTCGATACCGGGGCCAAAAACCTTGTGTGGAGTCAGGGCCGGAACCGAGGATTCCTCTCAGGGGCTGACATGGATCTTTGGGTACTTCTGGAGTCTCCCCAGTGGAGTCAGACCTCGTCTCGAGTGGGGGCATGCACGTGCGCTTTCCTTCCAGGCTGTAGCAGCAATGTCACGCTTCCCGTCGCGTGGATCAAAGGATCTGCGGTTTTCCCTCGAGGCTTTCCCTCGAGGCTTTCCCACAGGGCTGTCCCACGTGCCACCGTGGTGTGAGTCGATTCTCGGCGTGAAAAATGAGCCAGTGCAGGGCAAAGAGGTTCCTCTGGAATGGACTGAGACATCTGGGGGACTCTTGGAATGGTGGTACGACCATGGAGTTCCTCTCGCCTTTCCTGTTGAGAGTGCCTCCTCTTGAGATGCGACGGGAACGCCGGGAATACTTTCCCGTTGAAAGCAGGGAAAGGATCCCTCATCTCGAGCTACGAGGGGGAAACGGGGCTACTCTGGATGTGGGCGGGACCATCGTGCTTCCTCTCGAGTGGAGACGGGTATGGCGGTGAACTTCTTGAGTTGCAGCAAGGGTGTGAAAGACCCTTTCGAAGTTCCAGAGGTTTGGTGTCATTAGTTTCCAGAGGCCTCATCGGAAATAGGCCTCATCTCGCCTGGAAGGGAGAACTTCCTGCATTTTCTCTAGTTGCGGCAGGTGTTCTCGAGTTACGACAGGGACCTCAGGGACCCGCCCTGGTGGCCTCAGGAGAGGCCAGTCCCCATGCGAGTTGCTAGGGGGCCTCTCGGGATTCCTCTCCCGTCGATACCGGGGCCAAAAAGCTTGTGTGGAGTCAGGGCCGGAACCGAGGATTCCTCTCAGGGGCTGACATGGATCTTTGGGTACTTCTGGAGTCTCCCCAGGGGAGTCAGGCCTCGTCTCGAGTGGGGGCATGCACGTGCGCTTTCCTTCCAGGCTGTAGCAGCAATGTCACGCTTCCCGTCGCGTGGATCAAAGGATCTGTGGTTTTCCCTCGAGGCTTTCCCTGGAGGCTTTCCCACAGGGCTGTCCCAAGTGCCACCGTGTTGTGAGTCGATCCTCGGCGTGAAAGATGAGCCAGTGCAGGGCAAAGAGGTTCCTCTGGAATGGACTGAGACATCTGGGGGACTCTTGGAATGGTGGTACGACCATGGAGTTCCTCTCGCCTTTCCTGTTGAGAGTGCCTCCTCTTGAGATGCGACGGGAATGCCGGGAATTCTTTCCCGTTGAAAGCAGGGAAAGGATCCCTCATCTCGAGCTACGAGGGGGAAACGGGGCTCCTCTGGATGTGGGCGGGACCATCGTGCTTCCTCTCGAGTGGAGACGGGTATGGCGGTGAACTTCTTGAGTTGCACCAAGGGTGTGAAAGACCCTTTCGAAGTTCCAGAGGTTTGGTGTCATTAGTCTCCAGAGGCCTCATCGGAAATAGGCCTCATCTCGCCTGGAAGGGAGAACTTCCTGGATTTTCTCGAGTTGCGGCAGGTGTTCTCGAGTTACGACGGGGACCTCAGGGACCCGCCCTGGTGGCCTCAGGAGAGGCCAGTCCCCATGCGAGTTGCTAGGGGGCCTCTCGGGATTCCCCTCCCGTCGATACCGGGGCCAAAAACCTTGTGTGGAGTCAGGGCCGGAACCGAGGATTCCTCTCAGGGGCTGACATGGATCTTTGGGTACTTCTGGAGTCTCCCCAGTGGAGTCAGACCTCGTCTCGAGTGGGGGCATGCACGTGCGCTTTCCTTCCAGGCTGTAGCAGCAATGTCACGCTTCCCGTCGCGTGGATCAAAGGATCTGCGGTTTTCCCTCGAGGCTTTCCCTCGAGGCTTTCCCACAGGGCTGTCCCACGTGACACCGTGGTGTGAGTCGATTCTCGGCGTGAAAAATGAGCCAGTGCAGGGCAAAGAGGTTCCTCTGGAATGGACTGAGACATCTGGGGGACTCTTGGAATGGTGGTACGACCATGGAGTTCCTCTCGCCTTTCCTGTTGAGAGTGCCTCCTCTTGAGATGCGACGGGAACGCCGGGAATTCTTTCCCGTTGAAAGCAGGGAAAGGATCCCTCATCTCGAGCTACGAGGGGGAAACGGGGCTCCTCTGGATGTGGGCGGGACCATCGTGCTTCCTCTCGAGTGGAGACGGGTATGGCGGTGAACTTCTTGAGTTGCAGCAAGGGTGTGAAAGACCCTTTCGAAGTTCCAGAGGTTTGGTGTCATTAGTTTCCAGAGGCCTCATCGGAAATAGGCCTCATCTCGCCTGGAAGGGAGAACTTCCTGCATTTTCTCTAGTTGCGGCAGGTGTTCTCGAGTTACGACAGGGACCTCAGGGACCCGCCCTGGTGGCCTCAGGAGAGGCCAGTCCCCATGCGAGTTGCTAGGGGGCCTCTCGGGATTCCTCTCCCGTCGATACCGGGGCCAAAAAGCTTGTGTGGAGTCAGGGCCGGAACCGAGGATTCCTCTCAGGGGCTGACATGGATCTTTGGGTACTTCTGGAGTCTCCCCAGGGGAGTCAGGCCTCGTCTCGAGTGGGGGCATGCACGTGCGCTTTCCTTCCAGGCTGTAGCAGCAATGTCACGCTTCCCGTCGCGTGGATCAAAGGATCTGTGGTTTTCCCTCGAGGCTTTCCCTGGAGGCTTTCCCACAGGGCTGTCCCAAGTGCCACCGTGTTGTGAGTCGATCCTCGGCGTGAAAGATGAGCCAGTGCAGGGCAAAGAGGTTCCTCTGGAATGGACTGAGACATCTTGGGGACTCTTGGAATGGTGGTACGACCATGGAGTTCCTCTCGCCTTTCCTGTTGAGAGTGCCTCCTCTTGAGATGCGACGGGAACGCCGGGAATTCTTTCCCGTTGAAACCAGGGAAAGGATCCCTCATCTCGAGCTACGAGGGGGAAACGGGGCTCCTCTGGATGTGGGCGGGACCATCGTGCTTCCTCTCGAGTGGAGGCGGGTATGGCGGTTAACTTCTTGAGTTGCAGCAAGGGTGTGAAAGACCCTTTCGAAGTTCCAGAGGTTAGGTGTCATTAGTCTCCAGAGGCCTCATCTTAAATAGGCCTCATCTCGCCTGGAAGGGAGAACTTCCTGGATTTTCTCGAGTTGCGGCAGGTGTTCTCAAATTACGACGGGGACCTCAGGGACCCGCCCTGATGGCCTCCGGAGAGGCCAGTCCCCATGCGAGTTGCTAGGGGGCCTCTCGGGATTCCTCTCCCGTCGATACTGGGGCCAAAAACCTTGTGTGGAGTCAGGGCCGGAAACGAGGATTCCTCTCAGGGGCTGACATGGATCTTTGGGTACTTCTGGAGTCTCCCCAGTGGAGTCAGGCCTCGTCTCGAGTGGGGGCATGCACGTGCGCTTTCCTTTCAGGCTGTAGCAGCAATGTCACGCTTCCCGTCACGTGGATCAAAGGATCTGTGGTTTTCCCTCGAGGCTTTCCCTCGAGGCTTTCCCACAGGGCTGTCCCACGTGCCACCGTGGTGTGATTCGATCCTCGGCGTGAAAGATGAGCCAATGGAGGGCAAAGAGGTTCCTCTGGAATGGACTGAGACATCTGGGGGACTCTTGGAATGGTGGTACGACCATGGAGTTCCTCTCGCCTTTCCTGTTGAGAGTGCCTCCTCTTGAGATGCGACGGGAACGCCGGGAATTCTTTCCCGTTGAAACCAGGGAAAGGATCCCTCATCTCGAGCTCCGAGGGGGAAACGGGGCTCCTCTGGATGTGGGCGGGACCATCGTGCTTCCTCTCTAGTGGAGACGGGTATGGCGGTGAACTTCTTGAGTTGCAGCAAGGGTGTGAAAGACCCTTTCGAAGTTCCAGAGGTTAGGTGTCATTAGTCTCCAGACGCCTCATCGGAAATAGGCCTCATCTCGCCTGGAAGGGAGAACTTCCTGGATTTTCTCGAGTTGCGGCAGGTGTTCTCGAGTTACGACGGGGACCTCAGGGACCCGCCCTGGTTGCCTCAGGAGAGGCCAGTCCCTAGGCGTTTTGTTAGGGGGCCTCTCCGGATTCCTCTCCCGTTGATACCGGGGCGAAAAACCTTGTGTGGAGTCAGGGCCGGAACCGAGGATTCCTCTCAGGGGCTGACATGGATCTTTGGGTACTTCTGGAGTCTCCCCAGGTGAGTCAGGCCTCGTCTCGAGTGGGGGCATGCACGTGCGCTTTCCTTCCAGGCTGTAGCAGCAATGTCACGCTTCCCGTCGCGTGGATCAAAGGATCTGTGGTTTTCCCTCGAGGCTTTCCCTCGAGGCTTTCCCACAGGGCTGTCCCACGTGCCACCGTGGTGTGAGTCGATCCTCGGCGTGAAAGATGAGCCAGTGCAGGGCAAAGAGGTTCCTCTGGAATGGACTGAGACATCTGGGGGACTCTTGGAATGGTGGTACGACCATGGAGTTCCTCTCGCCTTTCCTGTTGAGAGTGCCTCCTCTTGAGATGCGACGGGAACGCCGGGAATTTTTTCCCGTTGAAAGCAGGGAAAGGATCCCTCATCTCGAGCTACGAGGGGGAAACGGGGCTCCTCTGGATGTGGGCGGGACCATCGTGCTTTCTCTCGAGTGGAGACGGGTATGGCGGTGAACTTCTTGAGTTGCAACAAGGGTGTGAAAGACCCTTTCGAAGTTCCAGAGGTTAGGTGTCATTAGTCTCCAGACGCCTCATCGGAAATAGGCCTCATCTCGCCTGGAAGGGAGAACTTCCTGGATTTTCTCGAGTTGCGGCAGGTGTTCTCGAATTACGACGGGGACCTCAGGGACCCGCCCTGGTGGCCTCCGGAGAGGCCAGTCCCCATGCGAGTTGCTAGGGGGCCTCTCGGGATTCCTCTCCCGTCGATACCGGGGCCAAAAACCTTGTGTGCAGTCAGGGCCGGAACCGAGGATTCCTCTCAGGGGCAGACATGGATCTTTGGGTACTTGTGGAGTCTCCCCAGGGGAGTCAGGCCTCGTCTCGAGTGGGGGCATGCACGTGCGCTTTCCTTCCAGGCTGTAGCAGCAATGTCACGCTTCCCGTGGCGTGGATCAAACGATCTGTGGTTTTCCCTCGAGGCTTTCCCACAGGGCTGTCCCACGTGTCACCGTGGTGTGAGTCGATCCTCGGCGTGAAAGATGAGCCAGTGCAGGGCAAAGAGGTTCCTCTGGAATGGACTGAGACATCTGGGGGACTCTTGGAATGGTGGTACGACCATGGAGTTCCTCTCGCCTTTCCTGTTGAGAGTGCCTCCTCTTGAGATGCGACGGGAACGCCGGGAATTCTTTCCCGTTGAAACCAGGGAAAGGATCCCTCATCTCGAGCTACGAGGGGGAAACGGGGCTCCTCTGGATGTGGGCGGGACCATCGTGCTTCCTCTCGAGTGGAGACGGGTATGGCGGTGAACTGCTTGAGTTGCAGCAAGGGTGTGAAAGACCCTTTCGAAGTTCCAGAGGTTTGGTGTCATTAGTCTCCAGAGGCCTCATCGGAAATAGGCCTCATCTCGCCTGGAAGGGAGAACTTCCTGGAATTTCTCGAGTTGCGGCAGGTGTTCTCGAGTTAAGACGGGGACCTCAGGGACCCGCCCTGGTGGCCTCCGGAGAGGCCAGTCCCCATGCGAGTTGCTAGGGGCCCTCTCGGGATTCCTCTCCCGTCGATACCGGGGCCAAAAACCTTGTGTGGAGTCAGGGCCGGAACCGAGGATTCCTCTCAGGGGCTGACATGGATCTTTGGGTACTTCTGGAGTCTCCCCAGTGGAGTCAGGCCTCGTCTCGAGTGGGGGCATGCACGTGCGCTTTCCTTCCAGGCTGTAGCAGCAATGTCACGCTTCCCGTCGCGTGGATCAAAGGATCTGTGGTTTTCCCTCGAGGCTTTCCCTCGAGGCTTTCCCACAGGGCTGTCCCACGTGCCACCGTGGTGTGAGTCGATCCTCGGCGTGAAAGATGAGCCAGTGCAGGGCAAAGAGGTTCCTCTGGAATGGACTGAGACATCTGGGGGACTCTTGGAATGGTGGTACGACCATGGAGTTCCTCTCGCCTTTCCTGTTGAGAGTGCCTCCTCTTGAGATGCGACGGGAACGCAGGGAATTCTTTCCCGTTGAAAGCATGGAAAGGATCCCTCATCTCGAGCTACGAGGCGGAAACGGGGCTCCTTTGGATGTGGTCGGGACCATCGTGCTTCCTCTCGAGTGGAGACGGGTATGGTGGTGAACTTCTTGAGTTGCAGCAAGGGTGTGAAAGACCCTTTCGAAGTTCCAGAGGTTAGGTGTCATTAGTCTCCAGACGCCTCATCGGAAATAGGCCTCATCTCGCCTGGAAGGGAGAACTTCCTGGATTTTCTCGAGTTGTGGCAGGTGTTCTCGAGTTACGACGGGGACCTCAGGGACCGGCCCTGGTGGCCTCAGGAGAGGCCAGTCCCCATGCGAGTTGCTAGGGGGCCTCTCGGGATTCCTCTCCCGTCGATACCGGGGCCAAAAAGCTTGTGTGGAGTCAGCGCCGGAACCGAGGATTCCTCTCAGGGGCTGACATGGATCTTTGGGTACTTCTGGAGTCTCCCCAGGGGAGACAGGCCTCGTCTCGAGTGGGGGCATGCACGTGCGCTTTCCTTCCAGGCTGTAGCAGCAATGTCACGCTTCCCGTCGCGTGCATCAAAGGATCTGTGGTTTTCCCTCGAGGCTTTCCCTCGAGGCTTTCCCACAGGGCTGTCCCACGTGCCACCGTGTTGTGAGTCGATCCTCGGCGTGAAAGATGAGCCAGTGCAGGGCAAAGAGGTTCCTCTGGAATGGACTGAGACATCTGGGGGACTCTTGGAATGGTGGTACGACCATGGAGTTCCTCTCGCCTTTCCTGTTGAGAGTGCCTCCTCTTGAGATGCGACGGGAACGCCGGGAATTCTTTCCCGTTGAAAGCAGGGAAAGGATCCCTCATCTCGAGCTCCGAGGGGGAAACGGGGCTCCTTTGGATGTGGTCGGGACCATCGTGCTTCCTCTCGAGTGGAGACGGGTATGGTGGTGAACTTCTTGAGTTGCAGCAAGGGTGTGAAAGACCCTTTCGAAATTCCAGAGGTTAGGTGTCATTAGTCTCCAGACGCCTCATCGGAAATAGGCCTCATCTCGCCTGGAAGGGAGAACTTCCTGGATTTTCTCGAGTTGCGGCAGGTGTTCCCGAGTTACGACGGGGACCTCAGGGACCGGCCCTCGTGGCCTCAGGAGAGGCCAGTCCCCATGCGAGTTGCTAGGGGGCCTCTCGGGATTCCTCTCCCGTCGATACCGGGGCCAAAAACCTTCTGTGGAGTCAGGGCCGGAACCGAGGATTCCTCTCAGGGGCTGATATGGATCTTTGGATACTTCTGGAGTCTCGCCAGGGGAGACAGGCCTCGTTTCGTGAGGGGGCATGCACGTGCACTTTCCTTCCAGGCTTTAGCAGCAATGTCACGCTTCCCGTGGCGTGGATCAAAGGATCTGTGGTTTTCCCTCGAGGCTTTCCCTCGAGGCTTTCCCACAGGGCTGTCCCACGTTGCACCGTGGTGTGAGTCGATCCTCGGCGTGAAAGATGAGCCAGTGCAGGGCAAAGAGGTTCCTCTGGAATGGACTGAGACATCTGGGGGACTCTTGGAATGGTGGTACGACCATGGAGTTCCTCTCGCCTTTCCTGTTGAGACTGCCTCCTCTTGAGATGCGACCGGAACGCCGGGAATTCTTTCCCGTTTAAAGCAGGGAAAGGATCCCTCATCTCGAGCTACGAGGGGGAAACGGGGCTCCTCTGGATGTGGGCGGGACCATCGTGCTTCCTCTCGAGTGGAGACAGGTATGGGGGTGAACTTCTTGAGTCGCAGCAAGGGTGTGAAAGACCCTTTCGAAGTTCCAGAGGTTTGGTGTCATTAGTCTCCAGACGCCTCATCGGAAATAGGCCTCATCTCGCCTGGAAGGGAGAACTTCCTGGATTTTCTCGAGTTGCGGCAGGTGTTCTCGAGTTACGACAGGGACCTCAGGGACCCGCCCTGGTGGCCTCAGGAGAGGCCAGTCCCCATGCGAATTGCTAGGGGGTCTCTCGGGATTCCTCTCCCGTCGATACCGGGGCCAAAAAGCTTGTGTGGAGTCAGGGCCGGAACCGAGGATTCCTCTCAGGGGCTGACATGGATCTTTGGGTACTTCTGGAGTCTCCCCAGGGGAGTCAGGCCTCGTCTCGAGTGGGGGCATGCACGTGCGCTTTCCTTTCAGGCTGTAGCAGCAATGTCACGCTTCCCGTGGCGTGGATCAAAGGATCTGTGGTTTTCCCTCGAGGCTTTCCCTCGAGGCTTTCCCACAGGGCTGTCCCACGTGCCACCGTGGTGTGAGTCGATCCTCGGCGTGAAAGATGAGCCAGTGCAGGGCAAAGAGGTTCCTCTGGAATGGACTGAGACATCTGGGGGACTCTTGGAATGGTGGTACGACCATGGAGATCCTCTCGCCTTTCCTGTTGAGAGTGCCTCCTCTTGAGATGCGACGGGAACGCCGGGAATTCTTTCCCGTTGAAAGCAGGGAAAGGATCCCTCATCTCGAGCACCGAGGGGAAAACGGGGCTCCTCTGGATGTGGGCGGGACCATCGTGCTTCCTCTCGAGTGGAGACGGGTATGGCGGAGAACTTCTTGAGTTGCAGCAAGGGTGTGAAAGACCCTTTCGAAGTTCCAGAGGTTAGGTGTCATTAGTCTCCAGACGCCTCATCGGAAATAGGCCTCATCTCGCCTGGAAGGGAGAACTTCCTGGATTTTCTCGAGTTGCGGCAGGTGTTCTTAAGTTACGACGGGGAACTCAGGGACCCGCCCTGGTGGCCTCAGGAGAGGCCAGTCCCCATGCGAGTTGCTAGGGGGCCTCTCGGGATTCCTCTCCCGTCGATACCGGGGCCAAAACCCTTGAGTGGAGTCAGGGCCGGAACCGAGGATTCCTCTCAGGGGCTGAAATGGATCTTTGGGTACTTGTGGAGTCTCCCCAGGGGAGTCAGGCCTCGTCTCGAGTGGGGGCATGCACGTGCGCTTTCCTTCCAGGCTGTAGCAGCAATGTCACGCTTCCCGTCACGTGGATCAAAGGATCTGTGGTTTTCCCTCGAGGCTTTCCCTCGAGGCTTTCCCACAGGGCTGTCCCACGTGCCACCGTGGTGTGAGTCGATCCTCGGCGTGAAAGATGAGCCAGTGCAGGGCAAAGAGTTTCCTCTGGAATGGACTGAGACATCTGGGGGACTCTTGGAATGGTGGTACGACCATGGAGTTCCTCTGGCCTTTCCTGTTGAGAGTGCCTCCTCTTGTTATGCGACGGGAACGCCGGGAATTCTTTCCCGTTGAAAGCAGGGAAAGGATCCCTCATCTCGAGCTACGAGGGGGAAACGGGGCTCCTCTGGATGTGGGCGGGACCATCGTGCTTCCTCTCGAGTGGAGACGGGTATGGCGGTGAACTTCTTGAGTTGCAGCAAGGGTGTGAAAGACCCTTTCGAAGTTCCAGAGGTTAGGTGTCATTAGTCTCCAGACGCCTCATCGGAAATAGGCCTCATCTCGCCTGGAAGGGAGAACTTCCTGGATTTTCTCGAGTTGCGGCAGGTGTTCTCGAGTTACGACGGGGACCTCAGGGACCCGCCCTGGTGGCCTCAGGAGAGGCCAGTCCCCATGCGAGTTGCTAGGGGGCCTCTCGGGATTCCTCTCCCGTCGATACCGGGGCCAAAAACCTTGTGTGGAGTCAGGGCCGGAACCGAGGATTCCTCTCAGGGGCTGACATGGATCTTTGGGTACTTCTGGAGTCTCCCCAGGGGAGTCAGGCCTCGTCTCGAGTGGGGGCATGCACGTGCACTTTCCTTCCAGGCTGTAGCAGCAATGTCACGCTTCCCGTCGCGTGGATCAAAGGATCTGTGGTTTTCCCTCGAGGCTTTCCCACAGGGCTGTCCCACGTGCCACCGTGGTGTGAGTCGATCCTCGGCGTGAAAGATGAGCCAGTGCAGGGCAAAGAGGTTCCTCTGGAATGGACTGAGACATCTGGGGGACTCTTGGAATGGTGGTACGACCATGGAGTTCCTCTCGCCTTTCCTGTTGAGAGTGCCTCCTCTTGAGATGCGACGGGAACGCCGGGAATTCTTTCCCGTGGAAAGCAGGGAAAGGATCCCTCATCTCGAGCTACGAGGGGGAAACGGGGCTCCTCTGGATGTGGGCGGGACCATCGTGCTTCCTCTCTAGTGGAGACGGGTATGGTGGTGAACTTCTTGAGTTGCAGCAAGGCTGTGAAAGACCCTTTCGAAGTTCCAGAGGTTAGGTGTCATTAGTCTCCAGACGCCTCATCGGAAATAGGCCTCATCTCGGCTGGAAGGGAGAACTTCCTGGATTTTCTCGAGTTGCGGCAGGTGTTCTCGAGTTACGACGGGGACCTCAGGGACCCGCCCTGGTGGCCTCAGGAGAAGCCAGTCCCTATGCGAGTTGCTAGGGGGCCTCTCGGGATTCCTCTCCCGTCGATACCGGGGCCAACAACCTTGTGTGGAGTCAGGGCCGGAACCGAGGATTCCTCTCAGGGGCTGACATGGATCTTTGGGTACTTCTGGAGTCTCCCCAGGGGAGTCAGGCCTCGTCTCGAGTGGGGGCATGCACGTGCACTTTCCTTCCAGGCTGTAGCAGCAATGTCACGCTTCCCGTCGCGTGGATCAAATGATGTGTGGTTTTCCCTCGAGGCTTTCCCACAGGGCTGTCCCACGTGCCACCGTGGTGTGAGTCGATCCTTGGCGTGAAAGATGAGCCAGTGCAGGGCAAAGAGGTTCCTCTGGAATGGACTGAGACATCTGGGGGACTCTTGGAATGGTGGTACGACCATGGAGTTCCTCTCGCCTTTCCTGTTGAGAGTGCCTCCTCTTGAGATGCGACGGGAACGCAGGGAATTCTTTCCCGTTGAAAGCAGGGAAAGGATCCCTCATCTCGAGCTACGAGGGGGAAACGGGGCTCCTCTGGATGTGGTCGGGACCATCGTGCTTCCTCTCGAGTGGAGACGGGTATGGTGGTGAACTTCTTGAGTTGCAGCAAGGGTGTGAAAGACCCTTTCGAAGTTCCAGAGGTTAGGTGTCATTAGTCTCCAGACGCCTCATCGGAAATAAGCCTCATCTCGCCTGGAAGGGAGAACATCCTGGATTTTCTCGAGTTGTGGCAGGTGTTCTCGAGTAACGACGGGGACCTCAGGGACCGGCCCTGGTGGCCTCAGGAGAGGCCAGTCCCCATGCGAGTTGCTAGGGGGCCTCTCGGGATTCCTCTCCCGTCGATACCGGGGTCAAAAAGCTTGTGTGGAGTCAGGGACGGAACCGAGGATTCCTCTCAGGGGCTGACATGGATCTTTGGGTACTTCTGGAGTCTCCCCAGGGGAGTCAGGCCTCGTCTCGAGTGGGGGCATGCACGTGCGCTTTCCTTCCAGGCTGTAGCAGCAATGTCACGCTTCCCGTCGCGTGGATCAAATGATCTGTGGTTTTCCCTCGAGGCTTTCCCTCGAGGCTTTCCCACAGGGCTGTCCCACGTGCCACCGTGGTGTGAGTCGATCCTCGGCGTGAAAGATGAGCCAGTGCAGGGCAAAGAGGTTCCTCTGGAATGGACTGAGACATCTGGGGGACTCTTGGAATGGTGGTACTACCATGGAGTTCCTCTCGCCTTTCCTGTTGAGAGTGCCTCCTCTTGAGATGCGACGGGAACGCCGGGAATTCTTTCCCGTTGAAAGCAGGGAAAGGATCCCTCATCTCGAGCTACGAGGGGGAAACGGGGCTCCTCTGGATGTGGGCGGGACCATCGTGCTTCCTCTCGAGTGGAGACGGGTATGGCGGTGAACTTCTTGAGTTGCAGCAAGGGTGTGAAAGACCCTTTCGAAGTTCCAGAGGTTTGGTGTCAATAGTCTCCAGAGGCCTCATCGGAAATAGGCCTCATCTCGCCTGGAAGGGAGAACTTCCTGGATTTTCTCGAGTTGCGGCAGGTGTTCTCGAGTTACGACGGGGACCTCAGGGACCCGCCCTGGTGGCCTCAGGAGAGGCCAGTCCCCATGCGAGTTGCTAGGGGGTCTCTCGGGATTCCTCTCCCGTCGATACCGGGGCCAAAAAGCTTGTGTGGAGTCAGGGCCGGAACCGAGGATTCTTCTCAGGGGCTGACATGGATCTTTGGGTACTTCTGGAGTCTCCCTAGGGGAGTCAGGCCTCGTCTCGAGTGGGGAATGCATGTGCGCTTTCCTTCCAGGCTGTAGCAGCAATGTCACGCTTCCCGTCGCGTGTATCAAAGGATCTGTGGTTTTCCCTCGAGGCTTTCCCTCGAGGCTTTCCCACAGGGCTGTCCCACGTGCCACCGTGTTGTGAGTCGATCCTCGGAGTGAAAGATGAGCCAGTGCAGGGCAAAGAGGTTCCTCTGAAATGGACTGAGACATCTGGGGGACTCTTGGAATGGTGGTACGACCATGGAGTTCCTCTCGCCTTTCCTGTTGAGAGTGCCTCCTCTTGAGATGCGACGGGAACGCCGGGAATTCTTTCCCGTTGAAAGCAGGGAAAGGATCCCTCATCTCGAGCTACGAGGGGGAAACGGGGCTCCTCTCGATGTGGGCGGGACCATCGTGCTTCCTCTCGAGTGGAGACGGGTATGGCGGTGAACTTCTTGAGTTGCACCAAGGGTGTGAAAGACCCTTTCGAAGTTCCAGAGGTTTGGTGTCATTAGTCTCCAGAGGCCTCATCGGAAATAGGCCTCATCTCGCCTGGAAGGGAGAACTTCCTGGATTTTCTCTAGTTGCGGCAGGTGTTCTCGAGTTACGACGGGGACCTCAGGGACCCGCCCTGGTGGCCTCAGGAGAGGCCAGTCCCCATGCGAGTTGCTAGGGGGCCTCTCGGGATTCCTCTCCCGTCGATACCGGGGCCAAAAAGCTTGTGTGGAGTCAGGGCCGGAACCGAGGATTCCTCTCAGGGGCTGACATGGATCTTTGGGTACTTCTGGAGTCTCCCCAGGGGAGTCAGGCCTCGTCTCGAGTGGGGGCATGCACGTGCGCTTTCCTTCCAGGCTGTAGCAGCAATGTCACGCTTCCCGTCGCGTGGATCAAAGGATCTGTGGTTTTCCCTCGAGGCTTTCCCTGGAGGCTTTCCCACAGGACTGTCCCAAGTGCCACCGTGTTGTGAGTCGATCCTCGGCGTGAAAGATGAGCCAGTGCAGGGCAAAGAGTTTCCTCTGGAATGGACTGAGACATCTTGGGGACTCTTGGAATGGTGGTACGACCATGGAGTTCCTCTCGCCTTTCCTGTTGAGAGTGCCTCCTCTTGAGATGCGACGGGAACGCCAGGAATTCTTTCCCGTTGAAACCAGGGAAAGGATCCCTCATCTCGAGCTCCGAGGGGGAAACGGGGCTCCTCTGGATGTGGGCGGGACCATCGTGCTTCCTCTCGAGTGGAGGCGGGTATGGCGGTGAACTTCTTGAGTTGCAGCAAGGGTGTGAAAGACCCTTTCGAAGTTCCAGAGGTTAGGTGTCATTAGTCTCCAGACGCCTCATCTTAAATAGGCCACATCTCGCCTGGAAGGGAGAACTTCCTGGATTTTCTCGAGTTGCGGCAGGTGTTCTCAAATTACGACGGGGACCTCAGGGACCCGCCCTGATGGCCTCCGGAGAGGCCAGTCCCCATGCGAGTTGCTAGGGGGCCTCTCGGGATTCCTCTCCCGTCGATACTGGGGCCAAAAACCTTGTGTGGAGTCAGGGCCGGAACCGAGGATTCCTCTCAGGGGCTGACATGGATCTTTGGGTACTTCTGGAGTCTCCCCAGTGCAGTCAGGCCTCGTCTCGAGTGGGGGCATGCACGTGCGCTTTCCTTTCAGGCTGTAGCAGCAATGTCACGCTTCCCGTCACGTGGATCAAAGGATCTGTGGTTTTCCCTCGAGGCTTTCCCTCGAGGCTTTCCCACAGGGCTGTCCCACGTGCCACCGTGGTGTGATTCGATCCTCGGCGTGAAAGATGAGCCAATGGAGGGCAAAGAGGTTCCTCTGGAATGGACTGAGACATCTGGGGGACTCTTGGAATGGTGGTACGACCATGGAGTTCCTCTCGCCTTTCCTGTTGAGAGTGCCTCCTCTTGAGATGCGACGGGAACGCCGGGAATTCTTTCCCGTTGAAACCAGGGAAAGGATCCCTCATCTCGAGCTCCGAGGGGAAAACGGGGCTCCTCTGGATGTGGGCGGGACCATCGTGCTTCCTCTCTAGTGGAGACGGGTATGGCGGTGAACTTCTTGAGTTGCAGCAAGGGTGTGAAAGACCCTTTCGAAGTTCCAGAGGTTAGGTGTCATTAGTCTCCAGACGCCTCATCGGAAATAGGCCTCATCTCGCCTGGAAGGGAGAACTTCCTGGATTTTCTCGAGTTGCGGCAGGTGTTCTCGAGTTACGACGGGGACCTCAGGGACCCGCCCTGGTTGCCTCAGGAGAGGCCAGTCCCTAGGCGTGTTGCTAGGGGGCCTCTCGGGATTCCTCTCCCGTTGATACCGGGGCGAAAAACCTTGTGTGGAGTCAGGGCCGGAACCGAGGATTCCTCTCAGGGGCTGACATGGATCTTTGGGTACTTCTGGAGTCTCCCCAGGGGAGTCAGGCCTCGTCTCGAGTGGGGGCATGCACGTGCGCTTTCCTTCCAGGCTGTAGCAGCAATGTCACGCTTCCCGTCGCGTGGATCAAAGGATCTGTGGTTTTCCCTCGAGGCTTTCCCTCGAGGCTTTCCCACAGGGCTGTCCCACGTGCCACCGTGGTGTGAGTCGATCCTCGGCGTGAAAGATGAGCCAGTGCAGGGCAATGAGGTTCCTCTGGAATGGACTGAGACATCTGGGGGACTCTTGGAATGGTGGTACGACCATGGAGTTCCTCTCGCCTTTCCTGTTGAGAGTGCCTCCTCTTGAGATGCGACGGGAACGCCGGGAATTTTTTCCCGTTGAAAGCAGGGAAAGGATCCCTCATCTCGAGCTACGAGGGGGAAACGGGGCTCCTCTGGATGTGGGCGGGACCATCGTCCTTTCTCTCGAGTGGAGACGGGTATGGCGGTGAACTTCTTGAGTTGCAACAAGGGTGTGAAAGACCCTTTCGAAGTTCCAGAGGTTAGGTGTCATTAGTCTCCAGACGCCTCATCGGAAATAGGCCTCATCTCGCCTGGAAGGGAGAACTTCCTGGATTTTCTCGAGTTGTGGCAGGTGTTCTCGAGTAACGACGGGGACCTCAGGGACCGGCCCTGGTGGCCTCAGGAGAGGCCAGTCCCCATGCGAGTTGCTAGGGGGCCTCTCGGGATTCCTCTCCCGTCGATACCGGGGCCAAAAAGGTTGTGTGGAGTCAGGGCCGGAACCGAGGATTCCTCTCAGGGGCTGACATGGATCTTTGGGTACTTCTGGAGTCTCCCCAGGGGAGTCAGGCCTCGTCTCGAGTGGGGGCATGCGCGTGCGCTTTCCTTCCAGGCTTTAGCAGCAATGTCACACTTCCCGTCGCTTGGATCAAAGGATCTGTGGTTTTCCCTCGAGGCTTTCCCTCGAGGCTTTCCCACAGGGCTGTCCCACGTGCCACCGTGGTGTGAGTCGATCCTCGGCGTGAAAGATGAGCCAGTGCAGGGCAAAGTGGTTCCTCTGGAATGGACTGAGACATCTGGGGGACTCTTGGAATGGTGGTACGACCATGGAGTTCCTCTCGCCTTTCCTGTTGAGAGTGCCTCCTCTTGAGATGCGACGGGAACGCCGGGAATTCTTTCCCGTTGAAAGCAGGGAAAGGATCCCTCATCTCGAGCTACGAGGGGGAAACGGGGCTCCTCTGGATGTGGGCGGGACCATCGTGCTTCCTATCGAGTGGAGACGGGTATGGCGGTGAACTTCTTGAGTTGCAGCAAGGGTGTGAAAGACCCTTTCGAAGTTCCAGAGGTTAGGTGTCATTAGTCTCCAGACGCCTCATCGGAAATAGGCCTCATCTCGCCTGGAAGGGAGAACTTCCTGGATTTTCTCGAGTTGCGGCAGGTGTTCTGAGTTTCGACGGGGACCTCAGGGACCCGCCCTGGTGGCCTCAGGAGAGGCCAGTCCCCATGCGAGTTGCTAGGGGGCCTCTCGGGATTCCTCTCCCGTCGATACCGGGGCCAAAAAGCTTGTGTGGAGTCAGGGCCGGAACCGAGGATTCCTCTCAGGGGCTGACATGGATCTTTGGGTACTTCTGGAGTCTCCCCAGTGGAGTCAGGCCTCGTCTCGAATGGAGGCATGCACGTGCGCTTTCCTTTCAGGCTGTAGCAGCAATGTCACGCTTCCCGTCACGTGGATCAAAGGATCTGTGGTTTTCCCTCGAGGCTTTCCCTCGAGGCTTTCCCACAGGGCTGTCCCACGTGCCACCGTGGTGTGAGTCGATCCTCGGCGTGAAAGATGAGCCAGTGCAGGGCAAAGAGGTTCCTCTGGAATGGACTGAGACATCTGGGGGACTCTTGGAATGGTGGTACGACCATGGAGTTCCTCTCGCCTTTCCTGTTGAGAGTGCCTCCTCTTGAGATGCGACGGGAACGCCGGGAATTCTTTCCCGTTGAAAGCAGGGAAAGGATCCCTCATCTCGAGCTACGAGGGGGAAACGGGGCTCCTCTGGATGTGGGCGGGACCATCGTGCTTCCTCTCTAGTGGAGACGGGTATGGCGGTGAACTTCTAGAGTTGCAGCAAGGGTGTGAAAGACCCTTTCGAAGTTCCAGAGGTTAGGTGTCATTAGTCTCCAGAGGCCTCATCGGAAATAGGCCTCATCTCGCCTGGAAGGGAGAACTTCCTGGATTTTCTCGAGTTGCGGCCGGTGTTCTCAAGTTACGACGGGGACCTCAGGGACCCGCCCTGGTGGCCTCAGGAAAGGCCAGTCCCTAGGCGAGTTGCTAGGGGGCCTCTCGGGATTCCTCTCCCGTTGATACCGGGGCCAAAAACCTTGTGTGGAGTCAGGGCCGGAACCGAGGATTCCTCTCAGGGGCTGACATGGAACTTTGGGTACTTCTGGAGTCTCCCCAGGGGAGTCAGGCCTCGTCTCGAGTGGGGGCATGCACGTGCGCTTTCCTTCCAGGCTGTAGCAGCAATGTCACGCTTCCCGTCGCGTGGATCAAAGGATCTGTGGTTTTCCCTCGAGGCTTTCCCTCGAGGCTTTCCCACAGGGCTGTCCCACGTGCCACCGTGGTGTGAGTCGATCCTCGGCGTGAAAGATGAGCCAGTGCAGGGCAAAGAGGTTCCTCTGGAATGGACTGAGACATCTGGGGGACTCTTGGAATGGTGGTACGACCATGGAGTTCCTCTCGCCTTTCCTGTTGAGAGTGCCTCCTCTTGAGATGCGACGGGAACGCCGGGAATTCTTTCCCGTTGAAACCAGGGAAAGGATCCCTCATCTCGAGCTACGAGGGGGAAACGGGGCTCCTCTGGATGTGGGCGGGACCATCGTGCTTCCTCTCGAGCGGAGACGGGTATGGCGGTGAACTTCTTGAGTTGCAGCAAGGGTGTGAAAGACCCTTTCGAAGTTCCAGAGGTTTGGTGTCAATAGTCTCCAGAGGCCTCATCGGAAATAGGCCTCATCTCGCCTGGAAGGGAGAACTTCCTGGATTTTCTCGAGTTGCGGCAGGTGTTCTCGAGTTACGACGGGGACCTCAGGGACCCGCCCTGGTGGCCTCAGGACAGGCCAGTCCCTATGCGAGTTGCTAGGGGGCCTCTCGGGATTCCTCTCCCGTCGATACCGGGGCCAAAAACCTTGTGTGGAGTCAGGGCCGGAACCGAGGATTCCTCTCATGGGCTGACATGGATCTTTGGGTACTTCTGGAGTCTCCCCAGGGGAGTCAGGCCTCGTCTCGAGTGGGGGCATGCACGTGCACTTTCCTTCCAGGCTGTAGCAGCAATGTCATGCTTCCCGTGGCGTGGATCAAAGGATCTGTGGTTTTCCCTCGAGGCTTTCCCACAGGGCTGTCCCACGTGCCACCGTGGTGTGAGTCGATCCTCGACGTGAAAGATGAGCCAGTGCAGGGCAAAGAGGTTCCTCTGGAATGGACTGAGACATCTCGGGGACTCTTGGAATGGTGGTACGACCATGGAGTTCCTCTCGCCTTTCCTGTTGAGAGTGCCTCCTCTTGAGATGCGACGGGAACGCCGGGAATTTTTTCCCGTTGAAAGCAGGGAAAGGATCCCTCATCTCGAGCTACGAGGGGGAAACGGGGCTCCTCTGGATGTGGGCGGGACCATCGTGCTTTCTCTCGAGTGGAGACGGGTATGGCGGTGAACTTCTTGAGTTGCAGCAAGGGTGTGAAAGACCCTTTCGAAGTTCCAGAGGTTAGGTGTCATTAGTCTCCAGACGCCTCATCGGAAATAGGCCTCATCTCGCCTGGAAGGGAGAACTTCCTTGATTTTCTCGAGTTTCGGCAGGTGTTCTCGAGTTACGACGGGGACCTCAGGGACCCGCCCTGTTGGCCTCAGGAGAGGCCAGTCCCTATGCGTGTTGCTAGGGGGCCCGTCGGGATTCCTCTCCCGTCGATACCGGGGCCAAAAACCTTGTGTGGAGTCAGGGCCGGAACCGAGGATTCCTCTCAGGGACTGATATGGATCTTTTGGTACTTCTGGAGTCTCGCCAGGGGAGACAGGCCTCGTCTCGTGTGGGGGCATGCACGTGCACTTTCCTTCCAGGCTGTAGCAGCAATGTCACGCTTCCCGTCGCGTGGATCAAAGGATCTGCGGTTTTCCCTCGAGGCTTTCCCTCAAGGCTTTCCCACAGGGCTGTCCCACGTGACACCGTGGTGTGAGTCGATTCTCGGCGTGAAAAATGAGCCAGTGCAGGGCAAAGAGGTTCCTCTGGAATGGAATGAGACATCTGGGGGACTCTTGGAATGGTGGTACGACCATGGAGTTCCTCTCGCCTTTCCTGTTGAGAGTGCCTCCTCTTGAGATGCGACGGGAACGCCGGGAATTCTTTCCCGTTGAAAGCAGGGAAAGGATCCCTCATCTCGAGCTACGAGGGGGAAACGGGGCTCCTCTGGATGTGGGCGGGACCATCGTGCTTCCTCTCGAGTGGAGACGGGTATGGCGGTGAACTTCTTGAGTTGCAGCAAGGGTGTGAAAGACCCTTTCGAAGTTCCAGAGGTTTGGTGTCATTAGTTTCCAGAGGCCTCATCGGAAATAGGCCTCATCTCGCCTGGAAGGGAGAACTTCCTGGATTTTCTCTAGTTGCGGCAGGTGTTCTCGAGTTACGACGGGGACCTCAGGGACCCGCCCTGGTGGCCTCAGGAGAGGCCAGTCCCCATGCGAGTTGCTAGGGGGCCTCTCGGGATTCCTCTCCCGTCGATACCGGGGCCAAAAAGCTTGTGTGGAGTCAGGGCCGGAACCGAGGATTCCTCTCAGGGGATGACATGGATCTTTGGGTACTTCTGGAGTCTCCCCAGGGGAGTCAGGCCTCGTCTCGAGTGGGGGCATGCACGTGCGCTTTCCTTCCAGGCTGTAGCAGCAATGTCACGCTTCCCGTCGCGTGGATCAAAGGATCTGTGGTTTTCCCTCGAGGCTTTCCCTGGAGGCTTTCCCACAGGGCTGTCCCAAGTGCCACCGTGTTGTGAGTCGATCCTCGGCGTGAAAGATGAGCCAGTGCAGGGCAAAGAGGTTCCTCTGGAATGGACTGAGACATCTTGGGGACTCTTGGAATGGTGGTACGACCATGGAGTTCCTCTCGCCTTTCCTGTTGAGAGTGCCTCCTCTTGAGATGCGACGGGAACGCCGGGAATTCTTTCCCGTTGAAACCAGGGAAAGGATCCCTCATCTCGAGCTACGAGGGGGAAACGGGGCTCCTCTGGATGTGGGCGGGACCATCGTGCTTCCTCTCGAGTGGAGGCGGGTATGGCGGTGAACTTCTTGAGTTGCAGCAAGGGTGTGAAAGACCCTTTCGAAGTTCCAGAGGTTAGGTGTCATTAGTCTCCAGACGCCTCATCTTAAATAGGCCTCATCTCGCCTGGAAGGGAGAACTTCCTGGATTTTCTCGAGTTGCGGCAGGTGTTCTCAAATTACGACGGGGACCTCAGGGACCCGCCCTGATGGCCTCCGGAGAGGCCAGTCCCCATGCGAGTTGCTAGGGGGCCTCTCGGGATTCCTCTCCCGTCGATACTGGGGCCAAAAACCTTGTGTGGAGTCAGGGCCGGAACCGAGGATTCCTCTCAGGGGCTGACATGGATCTTTGGGTACTTCTGGAGTCTCCCCAGTGGAGTCAGGCCTCGTCTCGAGTGGGGGCATGCACGTGCGCTTTCCTTTCAGGCTGTAGCAGCAATGTCACGCTTCCCGTCACGTGGATCAAAGGATCTGTGGTTTTCCCTCGAGGCTTTCCCTCGAGGCTTTCCCACAGGGCTGTCCCACGTGCCACCGTGGTGTGATTCGATCCTCGGCGTGAAAGATGAGCCAATGGAGGGCAAAGAGGTTCCTCTGGAATGGACTGAGACATCTGGGGGACTCTTGGAATGGTGGTACGACCATGGAGTTCCTCTCGCCTTTCCTGTTGAGAGTGCCTCCTCTTGAGATGCGACGGGAACGCCGGGAATTCTTTCCCGTTGAAACCAGGGAAAGGATCCCTCATCTCGAGCTCCGAGGGGAAAACGGGGCTCCTCTGGATGTGGGCGGGACCATCGTGCTTCCTCTCTAGTGGAGACGGGTATGGCGGTGAACTTCTTGAGTTGCAGCAAGGGTGTGAAAGACCCTTTCGAAGTTCCAGAGGTTAGGTGTCATTAGTCTCCAGACGCCTCATCGGAAATAGGCCTCATCTCGCCTGGAAGGGAGAACTTCCTGGATTTTCTCGAGTTGCGGCAGGTGTTCTCGAGTTACGACGGGGACCTCAGGGACCCGCCCTGGTTGCCTCAGGAGAGGCCAGTCCCTAGGCGTGTTGCTAGGGGGCCTCTCGGGATTCCTCTCCCGTTGATACCGGGGCGAAAAACCTTGTGTGGAGTCAGGGCCGGAACCGAGGATTCCTCTCAGGGGCTGACATGGATCTTTGGGTACTTCTGGAGTCTCCCCAGGGGAGTCAGGCCTCGTCTCGAGTGGGGGCATGCACGTGCGCTTTCCTTCCAGGCTGTAGCAGCAATGTCACGCTTCCCGTCGCGTGGATCAAAGGATCTGTGGTTTTCCCTCGAGGCTTTCCCTCGAGGCTTTCCCACAGGGCTGTCCCACGTGCCACCGTGGTGTGAGTCGATCCTCGGCGTGAAAGATGAGCCAATGGAGGGCAAAGAGGTTCCTCTGGAATGGACTGAGACATCTGGGGGACTCTTGGAATGGTGGTACGACCATGGAGTTCCTCTCGCCTTTCCTGTTGAGAGTGCCTCCTCTTGAGATGCGACGGGAACGCCGGGAATTCTTTCCCGTTGAAACCAGGGAAAGGATCCCTCATCTCGAGCTCCGAGGGGAAAACGGGGCTCCTCTGGATGTGGGCGGGACCATCGTGCTTCCTCTCTAGTGGAGACGGGTATGGCGGTGAACTTCTTGAGTTGCAGCAAGGGTGTGAAAGACCCTTTCGAAGTTCCAGAGGTTAGGTGTCATTAGTCTCCAGACGCCTCATCGGAAATAGGCCTCATCTCGCCTGGAAGGGAGAACTTCCTGGATTTTCTCGAGTTGCGGCAGGTGTTCTCGAGTTACGACGGGGACCTCAGGGACCCGCCCTGGTTGCCTCAGGAGAGGCCAGTCCCTAGGCGTGTTGCTAGGGGGCCTCTCGGGATTCCTCTCCCGTTGATACCGGGGCGAAAAACCTTGTGTGGAGTCAGGGCCGGAACCGAGGATTCCTCTCAGGGGCTGACATGGATCTTTGGGTACTTCTGGAGTCTCCCCAGGGGA
This sequence comes from Capricornis sumatraensis, assembly GCF_032405125.1. Lineage (NCBI taxonomy): Eukaryota > Metazoa > Chordata > Mammalia > Artiodactyla > Bovidae > Capricornis > Capricornis sumatraensis. Next base: position 1,128,278 of record NW_027184617.1, on the reverse strand, counting down.
GTCAGGCCTCGTCTCGAGTGGGGGCATGCACGTGCGCTTTCCTTCCAGGCTGTAGCAGCAATGTCACGCTTCCCGTCGCGTGGATCAAAGGATCTGTGGTTTTCCCTCGATGCTTTCCCTCGAGGCTTTCCCACAGGGCTGTCCCACGTGCCACCGTGGTGTGAGTCGATCCTCGGCGTGAAAGATGAGCCAGTGCAGGGCAAAGAGGTTCCTCTGGAATGGACTGAGACATCTGGGGGACTCTTGGAATGGTGGTACGACCATGGAGTTCCTCTCGCCTTTCCTGTTGAGAGTGCCTCCTCTTGAGATGCGACGGGAACGCCGGGAATTCTTTCCCGTTGAAAGCAGGGAAAGGATCCCTCATCTCGAGCTACGATGGGGAAACGGGGCTCCTCTGGATGTGGGCGGGACCATCGTGCTTCCTCTCGAGTGGAGACGGGTATGGCGGTGAACTTCTTGAGTTGCAGCAAGGGTGTGAAAGGCCCTTTCGAGTTCCAGAGGTTTGGTGTCATTAGTCTCCAGAGGCCTCATCGGAAATAGGCCTCATCTCGCCTGGAAGGGAGAACTTCCTGGATTTTCTCGAGTTGCGGCAGGTGTTCTCGAGTTACGACGGGGACCTCAGGGACCCGCCCTGGTGGCCTCAGGAGAGGCCAGTCCCCATGCGAGTTCCTAGGGGGCCTCTAGGGATTCCTCTCCCGTCGATACCGGGGCCAAAAACCTTGTGTGGAGTCAGGGCCGGAACCGAGGATTCCTCTCAGGGGCTGACATGGATCTTTGGGTACTCCTGGAGTCTCCCCAGGGGAGTCAGGCCTCGTCTCGAGTAGGGGCATGCACGTGCGCTTTCCTTCCAGGCTGTAGCAGCAATGTCACGCTTCCCGTCGCGTGGATCAAAGGATCTGTGGTTTTCCCTCGAGGCTTTCCCTCGAGGCTTTCCCACAGGGCTGTCCCACGTGCCACCGTGGTGAGAGTCGATCCTCGGCGTGAAAGATGAGCCAGTGCAGGGCAAAGAGGTTCCTCTGGAATGGACTGAGACATCTGGGGGACTCTTGGAATGGTGGTACGACCATGGAGTTCCTCTCGCCTTTCCTGTTGAGAGTGCCTCCTCTTGAGATGCGACGGGAACGCAGGGAATTCTTTCCCGTTGAAAGCAGGGAAAGGATCCCTCATCTCGAGCTACGAGGGGGAAACGGGGCTCCTTTGGATGTTGTCGGGACCATCGTGCTTCCTCTCGAGTGGAGACGGGTATGGTGGTGAACTTCTTGAGTTGCAGCAAGGGTGTGAAAGACCCTTTCGAAGTTCCAGAGGTTAGGTGTCATTAGTCTCCAGACGCCTCATCGGAAATAGGCCTCATCTCGCCTGGAAGGGAGAACTTCCTGGATTTTCTCTAGTTGCGGCAGGTGTTCTCGAGTTACGACGGGGACCTCAGGGACCGGCCCTGGTGGCCTCAGGAGAGGCCAGTCCGATGCGAGTTGCTAGGGGGCCTCTCGGGATTCCTCTCCCGTCGATACCGGGGCCAAAAACCTTGTGTGGAGTCAGGGCCGGAACCGAGGATTCCTCTCAGGGGCTGATATGGATCTTTGGATACTTCTGGAGTCTCGCCAGGGGAGACAGGCCTCGTTTCGTGAGGGGGCATGCACGTGCACTTTCCTTCCAGGCTGTAGCAGCAATGTCACGCTTCCCGTCGCGTGGATCAAATGATGTGTGGTTTTCCCTAGAGGCTTTCCCACAGGGCTGTCCCACGTGCCACCGTGGTGTGAGTCGATCCTCGGCGTGAAAGATGAGCCAGTGCAGGGCAAAGAGGTTCCTCTGGAATGGACTGAGACATCTGGGGGACTCTTGGAATGGTGGTACGACCATGGAGTTCCTCTCGCCTTTCCTGTTGAGAGTGCCTCCTCTTGAGATGCGACGGGAACGCCGGGAATTTTTTCCCTTTGAAAGCAGGGAAAGGATCCCTCATCTCGAGCTACGAGGGGGAAACGGGGCTCCTCTGGATGTGGGCGGGACCATCGTGCTTTCTCTCGAGTGGAGACGGGTATGGCGGTGAACTTCTTGAGTTGCAACAAGGGTGTGAAAGACCCTTTCGAACTTCCAGAGGTTAGGTGTCATTAGTCTCCAGACGCCTCATCGGAAATAGGCCTCATCTCGCCTGGAAGGGAGAACTTCCTGGATTTTCTCGAGTTGCGTCAGGTGTTCTCGAATTACGACGGGGACCTCAGGGACCCGCCCTGGTGGCCTCCGGAGAGGCCAGTCCCCATGCGAGTTGCTAGGGGGCCTCTCGGGATTCCTCTCCCGTCGATACCGGGGCCAAAAACCTTGTGTGGAGTCAGGGCCGGAACCGAGGATTCCTCTCAGGGGCTGACATGGATCTTTGGGTACTTCTGGAGTCTCCCCAGTGGAGTCAGGCCTCGTCTCGAGTGGGGGCATGCACGTGCGCTTTCCTTTCAGGCTGTAGCAGCAATGTCACCTCTCCCGTCACGTGGATCAAAGGATCTGTGGTTTTCCCTCGAGGCTTTCCCTCGAGGCTTTCCCACAGGGCTGTCCCACGTGCCACCGTGGTGTGAGTCGATCCTCGGCGTGAAAGATGAGCCAATGCAGGGCAAAGAGGTTCCTCTGGAATGGACTGAGACATCTGGGGGACTCTTGGAATGGTGGTACGACCATGGAGTTCCTCTCGCCTTTCCTGTTGAGAGTGCCTCCTCTTGAGATGCGACGGGAACGCCGGTAATTCTTTCCCGTTGAAAGCAGGGAAAGGATCCCTCATCTCGAGCTACGAGGGGGAAACGGGGCTCCTCTGGATGTGGGCGGGACCATCGTGCTTCCTCTCTAGTGGAGACGGGTATGGCGGTGAACTTCTTGAGTTGCAGCAAGGGTGTGAAAGACCATTTCGAAGTTCCAGAGGTTAGGTGTCATTAGTCTCCAGACGCCTCATCGGAAATAGGCCTCATCTCGCCTGGAAGGGAGAACTTCCTGGATTTTCTCGAGTTGCGGCAGGTGTTCTCGAGTTACGACGGGGACCTCAGGGACCCGCCCTGGTGGCCTCAGGAGAGGCCAGTCCCTACGCGTGTTGCTAGGGGGCCTCTCGGGATTCCTCTCCCGTTGATACCGGGGCGAAAAACCTTGTGTGGAGTCAGGGCCGGAACCGAGGATTCCTCTCAGGGGCTGACATGGATCTTTGGGTACTTCTGGAGTCTCCCCAGGGGAGTCAGGCCTCGTCTCGAGTGGGGGCATGCACGTGCGCTTTCCTTCCAGGCTGTAGCAGCAATGTCACGCTTCCCGTCGCGTGGATCAAAGGATCTGTGGTTTTCCCTCGAGGCTTTCCCTCGAGGCTTTCCCACAGGGCTGTCCCACATGCCACCGTGGTGTGAGTCGATCCTCGGCGTGAAAGATGAGCCAGTGCAGGGCAAAGAGTTTCCTCTGGAATGGACTGAGACATCTGGGGGACTCTTGGAATGGTGGTACGACCATGGAGTTCCTCTCGCCTTTCCTGTTGAGAGTGCCTCCTCTTGAGATGCGACGGGAACGCCGGGAATTCTTTCCCGTTGAAAGCAGGGAAAGGATCCCTCATCTCGAGCTACGAGGGGGAAACGGGGCTCCTCTGGATGTGGGCGGGACCATCGTGCTTCCTCTCGAGCGGAGACGGGTATGGCGGTGAACTTCTTGAGTTGCAGCAAGGGTGTGAAAGACCCTTTCGAAGTTCCAGAGGTTTAGTGTCAATAGTCTCCAGAGGCCTCATCGGAAATAGGCCTCATCTCGCCTGGAAGGGAGAACTTCCTGGATTTTCTCGAGTTGCGGCAGGTGTTCTCGAGTTACGACGGGGACCTCAGGGACCCGCCCTGGTGGCCTAAGGACAGGCCAGTCCCTATGCGAGTTGCTAGGGGGCCTCTCGGGATTCCTCTCCCGTCGATACCGGGGCCAAAAACCTTGTGTGGAGTCAGGGCCGGAACCGAGGATTCCTCTCAGGGGCTGACATGGATCTTTGGGTACTTCTGGAGTCTCCCCAGGGGAGTCAGGCCTCGTCTCGAGTGGGGGCATGCACGTGCACTTTCCTTCCAGGCTGTAGCAGCAATGTCACGCTTCCCGTGGCGTGGATCAAAGGATCTGTGGTTTTCCCTCGAGGCTTTCCCACAGGGCTGTCCCACGTGCCACCGTGGTGTGAGTCGATCCTCGACGTGAAAGATGAGCCAGTGCAGGGCAAAGAGGTTCCTCTGGAATGGACTGAGACATCTCGGGGACTCTTGGAATGGTGGTACGACCATGGAGTTCCTCTCGCCTTTCCTGTTGAGAGTGCCTCCTCTTGAGATGCGACGGGAACACCGGGAATTTTTTCCCGTTGAAAGCAGGGAAAGGATCCCTCATCTCGAGCTACGAGGGGGAAACGGGGCTCCTCTGGATGTGGGCGGGACCATCGTGCTTTCTCTCGAGTGGAGACGGGTATGGCGGTGAACTTCTTGAGTTGCAGCAAGGGTGTGAAAGACCCTTTCGAAGTTCCAGAGGTTAGGTGTCATTAGTCTCCAGACGCCTCATCGGAAATAGGCCTCATCTCGCCTGGAAGGGAGAACTTCCTTGATTTTCTCGAGTTTCGGCAGGTGTTCTCGAGTTACGACGGGGACCTCAGGGACCCGCCCTGTTGGCCTCAGGAGAGGCCAGTCCCTATGCGTGTTGCTAGGGGGCCCGTCGGGATTCCTCTCCCGTCGATACCGGGGCCAAAAACCTTGTGTGGAGTCAGGGCCGGAACCGAGGATTCCTCTCAGGGACTGATATGGATCTTTTGGTACTTCTGGAGTCTCGCCAGGGGAGACAGGCCTCGTCTCGTGTGGGGGCATGCACGTGCACTTTCCTTCCAGGCTGTAGCAGCAATGTCACGCTTCCCGTCGCGTGGATCAAAGGATCTGCGGTTTTCCCTCGAGGCTTTCCCTCGAGGCTTTCCCACAGGGCTGTCCCACGTGACACCGTGGTGTGAGTCGATTCTCGGCGTGAAAAATGAGCCAGTGCAGGGCAAAGAGGTTCCTCTGGAATGGACTGAGACATCTGGGGGACTCTTGGAATGGTGGTACGACCATGGAGTTCCTCTCGCCTTTCCTGTTGAGAGTGCCTCCTCTTGAGATGCGACGGGAACGCCGGGAATTCTTTCCCGTTGAAACCAGGGAAAGGATCCCTCATCTCGAGCTACGAGGGGGAAACGGGGCTCCTCTGGATGTGGGCGGGACCATCGTGCTTCCTCTCGAGTGGAGGCGGGTATGGCGGTGAACTTCTTGAGTTGCAGCAAGGGTGTGAAAGACCCTTTCGAAGTTCCAGAGGTTAGGTGTCATTAGTCTCCAGACGCCTCATCTTAAATAGGCCTCATCTCGCCTGGAAGGGAGAACTTCCTGGATTTTCTCGAGTTGCGGCAGGTGTTCTCAAATTACGACGGGGACCTCAGGGACCCGCCCTGGTGGCCTCAGGAGAGGCCAGTCCCCATGCGAGTTGCTAGGGGGCCTCTCGGGATTCCTCTCCCGTCGATACCGGGGCCAAAAAGCTTGTGTGGAGTCAGGGCCGGAACCGAGGATTCCTCTCAGGGGCTGACATGGATCTTTGGGTACTTCTGGAGTCTCCCCAGTGGAGTCAGGCCTCGTCTCGAATGGAGGCATGCACGTGCGCTTTCCTTTCAGGCTGTAGCAGCAATGTCACGCTTCCCGTCACGTGGATCAAAGGATCTGTGGTTTTCCCTCGAGGCTTTCCCTCGAGGCTTTCCCACAGGGCTGTCCCACGTGCCACCGTGGTGTGAGTCGATCCTCGGCGTGAAAGATGAGCCAGTGCAGGGCAAAGAGGTTCCTCTGGAATGGACTGAGACATCTGGGGGACTCTTGGAATGGTGGTACGACCATGGAGTTCCTCTCGCCTTTCCTGTTGAGAGTGCCTCCTCTTGAGATGCGACGGGAACGCCGGGAATTCTTTCCCGTTGAAAGCAGGGAAAGGATCCCTCATCTCGAGCTACGAGGGGGAAACGGGGCTCCTCTGGATGTGGGCGGGACCATCGTGCTTCCTCTCTAGTGGAGACGGGTATGGCGGTGAACTTCTAGAGTTGCAGCAAGGGTGTGAAAGACCCTTTCGAAGTTCCAGAGGTTAGGTGTCATTAGTCTCCAGAGGCCTCATCGGAAATAGGCCTCATCTCGCCTGGAAGGGAGAACTTCCTGGATTTTCTCGAGTTGCGGCCGGTGTTCTCGAGTTACGACGGGGACCTCAGGGACCCGCCCTGGTGGCCTCAGGAAAGGCCAGTCCCTTGGCGAGTTGCTAGGGGGCCTCTCGGGATTCCTCTCCCGTTGATACCGGGGCCAAAAACCTTGTGTGGAGTCAGGGCCGGAACCGAGGATTCCTCTCAGGGGCTGACATGGAACTTTGGGTACTTCTGGAGTCTCCCCAGGGGAGTCAGGCCTCGTCTCGAGTGGGGGCATGCACGTGCGCTTTCCTTCCAGGCTGTAGCAGCAATGTCACGCTTCCCGTCGCGTGGATCAAAGGATCTGTGGTTTTCCCTCGAGGCTTTCCCTCGAGGCTTTCCCACAGGGCTGTCCCACGTGCCACCGTGGTGTGAGTCGATCCTCGGCGTGAAAGATGAGCCAGTGCAGGGCAAAGAGGTTCCTCTGGAATGGACTGAGACATCTGGGGGACTCTTGGAATGGTGGTACGACCATGGAGTTCCTCTCGCCTTTCCTGTTGAGAGTGCCTCCTCTTGAGATGCGACGGGAACGCCGGGAATTCTTTCCCGTTGAAACCAGGGAAAGGATCCCTCATCTCGAGCTACGAGGGGGAAACGGGGCTCCTCTGGATGTGGGCGGGACCATCGTGCTTCCTCTCGAGCGGAGACGGGTATGGCGGTGAACTTCTTGAGTTGCAGCAAGGGTGTGAAAGACCCTTTCGAAGTTCCAGAGGTTTGGTGTCAATAGTCTCCAGAGGCCTCATCGGAAATAGGCCTCATCTCGCCTGGAAGGGAGAACTTCCTGGATTTTCTCGAGTTGCGGCAGGTGTTCTCGAGTTACGACGGGGACCTCAGGGACCCGCCCTGGTGGCCTCAGGACAGGCCAGTCCCTATGCGAGTTGCTAGGGGGCCTCTCGGGATTCCTCTCCCGTCGATACCGGGGCCAAAAACCTTGTGTGGAGTCAGGGCCGGAACCGAGGATTCCTCTCAGGGGCTGACATGGATCTTTGGGTACTTCTGGAGTCTCCCCAGGGGAGTCAGGCCTCGTCTCGAGTGGGGGCATGCACGTGCATTTTCCTTCCAGGCTGTAGCAGCAATGTCACGCTTCCCGTGGCGTGGATCAAAGGATCTGTGGTTTTCCCTCGAGGCTTTCCCACAGGGCTGTCCCACGTGCCACCGTGGTGTGAGTCGATCCTCGACGTGAAAGATGAGCCAGTGCAGGGCAAAGAGGTTCCTCTGGAATGGACTGAGACATCTCGGGGACTCTTGGAATGGTGGTACGACCATGGAGTTCCTCTCGCCTTTCCTGTTGAGAGTGCCTCCTCTTGAGATGCGACGGGAACGCCGGGAATTTTTTCCCGTTGAAAGCAGGGAAAGGATCCCTCATCTCGAGCTACGAGGGGGAAACGGGGCTCCTCTGGATGTGGGCGGGACCATCGTGCTTTCTCTCGAGTGGAGACGGGTATGGCGGTGAACTTCTTGAGTTGCAGCAAGGGTGTGAAAGACCCTTTCGAAGTTCCAGAGGTTAGGTGTCATTAGTCTCCAGACGCCTCATCGGAAATAGGCCTCATCTCGCCTGGAAGGGAGAACTTCCTTGATTTTCTCGAGTTTCGGCAGGTGTTCTCGAGTTACGACGGGGACCTCAGGGACCCGCCCTGTTGGCCTCAGGAGAGGCCAGTCCCTATGCGTGTTGCTAGGGGGCCCGTCGGGATTCCTCTCCCGTCGATACCGGGGCCAAAAACCTTGTGTGGAGTCAGGGCCGGAACCGAGGATTCCTCTCAGGGACTGATATGGATCTTTTGGTACTTCTGGAGTCTCGCCAGGGGAGACAGGCCTCGTCTCGTGTGGGGGCATGCACGTGCACTTTCCTTCCAGGCTGTAGCAGCAATGTCACGCTTCCCGTCGCGTGGATCAAAGGATCTGCGGTTTTCCCTCGAGGCTTTCCCTCGAGGCTTTCCCACAGGGCTGTCCCACGTGACACCGTGGTGTGAGTCGATTCTCGGCGTGAAAAATGAGCCAGTGCAGGGCAAAGAGGTTCCTCTGGAATGGACTGAGACATCTGGGGGACTCTTGGAATGGTGGTACGACCATGGAGTTCCTCTCGCCTTTCCTGTTGAGAGTGCCTCCTCTTGAGATGCGACGGGAACGCCGGGAATTCTTTCCCGTTGAAAGCAGGGAAAGGATCCCTCATCTCGAGCTACGAGGGGGAAACGGGGCTCCTCTGGATGTGGGCGGGACCATCGTGCTTCCTCTCGAGTGGAGACGGGTATGGCGGTGAACTTCTTGAGTTGCAGCAAGGGTGTGAAAGACCCTTTCGAAGTTCCAGAGGTTTGGTGTCATTAGTTTCCAGAGGCCTCATCGGAAATAGGCCTCATCTCGCCTGGAAGGGAGAACTTCCTGGATTTTCTCTAGTTGCGGCAGGTGTTCTCGAGTTACGACGGGGACCTCAGGGACCCGCCCTGGTGGCCTCAGGAGAGGCCAGTCCCCATGCGAGTTGCTAGGGGGCCTCTCGGGATTCCTCTCCCGTCGATACCGGGGCCAAAAAGCTTGTGTGGAGTCAGGGCCGGAACCGAGGATTCCTCTCAGGGGCTGACATGGATCTTTGGGTACTTCTGGAGTCTCCCCAGGGGAGTCAGGCCTCGTCTCGAGTGGGGGCATGCACGTGCGCTTTCCTTCCAGGCTGTAGCAGCAATGTCACGCTTCCCGTCGCGTGGATCAAAGGATCTGTGGTTTTCCCTCGAGGCTTGCCCTGGAGGCTTTCCCACAGGGCTGTCCCAAGTGCCACCGTGTTGTGAGTCGATCCTCGGCGTGAAAGATGAGCCAGTGCAGGGCAAAGAGGTTCCTCTGGAATGGACTGAGACATCTTGGGGACTCTTGGAATGGTGGTACGACCATGGAGTTCCTCTCGCCTTTCCTGTTGAGAGTGCCTCCTCTTGAGATGCGACGGGAACGCCGGGAATTCTTTCCCGTTGAAACCAGGGAAAGGATCCCTCATCTCGAGCTACGAGGGGGAAACGGGGCTCCTCTGGATGTGGGCGGGACCATCGTGCTTCCTCTCGAGTGGAGGCGGGTATGGCGGTGAACTTCTTGAGTTGCAGCAAGGGTGTGAAAGACCCTTTCGAAGTTCCAGAGGTTAGGTGTCATTAGTCTCCAGACGCCTCATCTTAAATAGGCCTCATCTCGCCTGGAAGGGAGAACTTCCTGGATTTTCTCGAGTTGCGGCAGGTGTTCTCGAATTACGACGGGGACCTCAGGGACCCGCCCTGGTGGCCTCCGGAGAGGCCAGTCCCCATGCGAGTTGCTAGGGGGCCTCTCGGGATTCCTCTCCCGTCGATACCGGGGCCAAAAACCTTGTGTGGAGTCAGGGCCGGAACCGAGGATTCCTCTCAGGGGCTGACATGGATCTTTGGGTACTTCTGGAGTCTCCCCAGTGGAGTCAGGCCTCGTCTCGAGTGGGGGCATGCACGTGCGCTTTCCTTTCAGGCTGTAGCAGCAATGTCACGCTTCCCGTCAGGTGGATCAAAGGATCTGTGGTTTTCCCTCGAGGCTTTCCCTCGAGGCTTTCCCACAGGGCTGTCCCACGTGCCACCGTGGTGTGAGTCGATCCTCGGCGTGAAAGATGAGCCAATGCAGGGCAAAGAGGTTCCTCTGGAATGGACTGAGACATCTGGGGGACTCTTGGAATGGTGGTACGACCATGGAGTTCCTCTCGCCTTTCCTGTTGAGAGTGCCTCCTCTTGAGATGCGACGGGAACGCCGGGAATTCTTTCCGGTTGAAAGCAGGGAAAGGATCCCTCATCTCGAGCTACGAGGGGGAAACGGGGCTCCTCTGGATGTGGGCGGGACCATCGTGCTTCCTCTCTAGTGGAGACGGGTATGGCGGTGAACTTCTTGAGTTGCAGCAAGGGTGTGAAAGACCATTTCGAAGTTCCAGAGGTTAGGTGTCATTAGTCTCCAGACGCCTCATCGGAAATAGGCCTCATCTCGCCTGGAAGGGAGAACTTCCTGGATTTTCTCGAGTTGCGGCAGGTGTTCTCGAGTTACGACGGGGACCTCAGGGACCCGCCCTGGTGGCCTCAGGAAAGGCCAGTCCCTAGGCGAGTTGCTAGGGGGCCTCTCGGGATTCCTCTCCCGTTGATACCGGGGCCAAAAACCTTGTGTGGAGTCAGGGCCGGAACCGAGGATTCCTCTCAGGGGCTGACATGGAACTTTGGGTACTTCTGGAGTCTCCCCAGGGGAGTCAGGCCTCGTCTCGAGTTGGGGCATGCACGTGCGCTTTCCTTCCAGGCTGTAGCAGCAATGTCACGCTTCCCGTCGCGTGGATCAAAGGATCTGTGGTTTTCCCTCGAGGCTTTCCCTCGAGGCTTTCCCACAGGGCTGTCCCACGTGCCACCGTGGTGTGAGTCGATCCTCGGCGTGAAAGATGAGCCCGTGCAGGGCAAAGAGGTTCCTCTGGAATGGACTGAGACATCTGGGGGACTCTTGGAATGGTGGTACGACCATGGAGTTCCTCTCGCCTTTCCTGTTGAGAGTGCCTCCTCTTGAGATGCGACGGGAACGCCGGGAATTCTTTCCCGTTGAAAGCAGGGAAAGGATCCCTCATCTCGAGCTACGATGGGGAAACGGGGCTCCTCTGGATGTGGGCGGGACCATCGTGCTTCCTCTCGAGTGGAGACGGGTATGGCGGTGAACTTCTTGAGTTGCAGCAAGGGTGTGAAAGGCCCTTTCGAAGTTCCAGAGGTTTGGTGTCATTAGTCTCCAGAGGCCTCATCGGAAATAGGCCTCATCTCGCCTGGAAGGGAGAACTTCCTGGATTTTCTCGAGTTGCGGCAGGTGTTCTCGAGTTACGACGGGGACCTCAGGGACCCGCCCTGGTGGCCTCAGGAGAGGCCAGTCCCCATGCGAGTTCCTAGGGGGCCTCTCGGGATTCCTCTCCCGTCGATACCGGGGCCAAAAACCTTGTGTGGAGTCAGGGCCGGAACCGAGGATTCCTCTCAGGGGCTGACATGGATCTTTGGGTACTCCTGGAGTCTCCCCAGGGGAGTCAGGCCTCGTCTCGAGTAGGGGCATGCACGTGCGCTTTCCTTCCAGGCTGTAGCAGCAATGTCACGCTTCCCGTCGCGTGGATCAAAGGATCTGTGGTTTTCCCTCGAGGCTTTCCCTCGAGGCTTTCCCACAGGGCTGTCCCACGTGCCACCGTGGTGAGAGTCGATCCTCGGCGTGAAAGATGAGCCAGTGCAGGGCAAAGAGGTTCCTCTGGAATGGACTGAGACATCTGGGGGACTCTTGGAATGGTGGTACGACCATGGAGTTCCTCTCGCCTTTCCTGTTGAGAGTGCCTCCTCTTGAGATGCGACGGGAACGCAGGGAATTCTTTCCCGTTGAAAGCAGGGAAAGGATCCCTCATCTCGAGCTACGAGGGGGAAACGGGGCTCCTTTGGATGTTGTCGGGACCATCGTGCTTCCTCTCGAGTGGAGACGGGTATGGTGGTGAACTTCTTGAGTTGCAGCAAGGGTGTGAAAGACCCTTTCGAAGTTCCAGAGGTTAGGTGTCATTAGTCTCCAGACGCCTCATCGGAAATAGGCCTCATCTCGCCTGGAAGGGAGAACTTCCTGGATTTTCTCTAGTTGCGGCAGGTGTTCTCGAGTTACGACGGGGACCTCAGGGACCGGCCCTGGTGGCCTCAGGAGAGGCCAGTCCCCATGCGAGTTGCTAGGGGGCCTCTCGGGATTCCTCTCCCGTCGATACCGGGGCCAAAAACCTTGTGTGGAGTCAGGGCCGGAACCGAGGATTCCTCTCAGGGGCTGATATGGATCTTTGGATACTTCTGGAGTCTCGCCAGGGGAGACAGGCCTCGTTTCGTGAGGGGGCATGCACGTGCACTTTCCTTCCAGGCTGTAGCAGCAATGTCACGCTTCCCGTCGCGTGGATCAAATGATGTGTGGTTTTCCCTAGAGGCTTTCCCACAGGGCTGTCCCACGTGCCACCGTGGTGTGAGTCGATCCTCGGCGTGAAAGATGAGCCAGTGCAGGGCAAAGAGGTTCCTCTGGAATGGACTGAGACATCTGGGGGACTCTTGGAATGGTGGTACGACCATGGAGTTCCTCTCGCCTTTCCTGTTGAGAGTGCCTCCTCTTGAGATGCGACGGGAACGCCGGGAATTTTTTCCCTTTGAAAGCAGGGAAAGGATCCCTCATCTCGAGCTACGAGGGGGAAACGGGGCTCCTCTGGATGTGGGCGGGACCATCGTGCTTTCTCTCGAGTGGAGACGGGTATGGCGGTGAACTTCTTGAGTTGCAACAAGGGTGTGAAAGACCCTTTCGAACTTCCAGAGGTTAGGTGTCATTAGTCTCCAGACGCCTCATCGGAAATAGGCCTCATCTCGCCTGGAAGGGAGAACTTCCTGGATTTTCTCGAGTTGCGGCAGGTGTTCTCGAATTACGACGGGGACCTCAGGGACCCGCCCTGGTGGCCTCCGGAGAGGCCAGTCCCCATGCGAGTTGCTAGGGGGCCTCTCGGGATTCCTCTCCCGTCGATACCGGGGCCAAAAACCTTGTGTGGAGTCAGGGCCGGAACCGAGGATTCCTCTCAGAGGCTGACATGGATCTTTGGGTACTTCTGGAGTCTCCCCAGTGGAGTCAGGCCTCGTCTCGAGTGGGGGCATGCACGTGCGCTTTCCTTTCAGGCTGTAGCAGCAATGTCACGCTTCCCGTCACGTGGATCAAAGGATCTGTGGTTTTCCCTCGAGGCTTTCCCTCGAGGCTTTCCCACAGGGCTGTCCCACGTGACACCGTGGTGTGAGTCGATTCTCGGCGTGAAAAATGAGCCAGTGCAGGGCAAAGAGGTTCCTCTGGAATGGACTGAGACATCTGGGGGACTCTTGGAATGGTGGTACGACCATGGAGTTCCTCTCGCCTTTCCTGTTGAGAGTGCCTCCTCTTGAGATGTGACGGGAACGCCGGGAATTCTTTCCCGTTGAAAGCAGGGAAAGGATCCCTCATCTCGAGCTACGAGGGGGAAACGGGGCTCCTCTGGATGTGGGCGGGACCATCATGCTTCCTCTCGAGTGGAGACGGGTATGGCGGTGAACTTCTTGAGTTGCAGCAAGGGTGTGAAAGACCCTTTCGAAGTTCCAGAGGTTAGGTGTCATTAGTCTCCAGACGCCTCATCGGAAATAGGCCTCATCTCGCCTGGAAGGGAGAACTTCCTGGATTTTCTCGAGTTGCGGCAGGTGTTGTCGAGTTACGACGGGGACCTCAGGGACCCGCCCTGGTGGCCTCAGGAGAGGCCAGTCCCCATGCGAGTTGCTAAGGGGCCTCTCGGGATTCCTCTCCCGTCGATACCGGGGCCAAAACCCTTGTGTGCATTCAGGGCCGGAACCGAGGATTCCTCTCAGGGGCAGACATGGATCTTTGGGTACTTCTGGAGTCTCCCCAGGGGAGTCAGGCCTCGTCTCGAGTGGGGGCATGCACGTGCGCTTTCCTTCCAGGCTGTAGCAGCAATGTCACGCTTCCCGTGGCGTGGATCAAAGGATCTGTGGTTTTCCCTCGAGGCTTTCCCACAGGGCTGTCCCACGTGCCACCGTGGTGTGAGTCGATCCTCGGCGTGAAAGATGAGCCAGTGCAGGGCAAAGAGGTTCCTCTGGAATGGACTGAGACATCTGGGGGACTCTTGGAATGGTGGTACGACCATGGAGTTCCTCTCGCCTTTCCTGTTGAGAGTGCCTCCTCTTGAGATGCGACGGGAACGCCGGGAATTCTTTCCCGTTTAAAGCAGGGAAAGGATCCCTCATCTCGAGCTACGAGGGGGAAACGGGACTCCTCTGGATGTGGGCGGGACCATCGTGCTTCCTCTCGAGTGGAGACGGGTATGGCGGTGAACTTCTTGAGTTGCAGCAAGGGTGTGAAAGACCCTTTCGAAGTTCCAGAGGTTTGGTGTCATTAGTCTCCAGAGGCCTCATCGGAAATAGGCCTCATCTCGCCTGGAAGGGAGAACTTCCTGGATTTTCTCGAGTTGCGGCAGGTGTTCTCGAGTTTCGACGGGGACCTCAGGGACCCGCCCTGGTGGCCTCAGGAGAGGCCAGTCCCCATGCGAGTTGCTAGGGGGCCTCTCGGGATTCCTCTCCCGTCGATACCGGGGCCAAAAACCTTGTGTGGAGTCAGGGCCGGAACCGAGGATTCCTCTCAGGGGCTGACATGGATCATTGGGTACTTCTGGAGTCTCCCCAGGGGAGTCAGGCCTCGTCTCGAGTAGGGGCATGCACGTGCGCTTTCCTTCCAGGTTGTAGCAGCAATGTCACGCTTCCCGTCGCGTGGATCAAAGGATCTGTGGTTTTCCCTCGAGGCTTTCCCTCGAGGCTTTCCCACAGGGCTGTCCCACGTGCCACCGTGGTGTGAGTCGATCCTCGGCGTGAAAGATGAGCCAGTGCAGGGCAAAGAGGTTCCTCTGGAATGGACTGAGACATCTGGGGGACTCTTGGAATGGTGGTACGACCATGGAGTTCCTCTCGCCTTTCCTGTTGAGAGTGCCTCCTCTTGAGATGCGACGGGAACGCAGGGAATTCTTTCCCGTTGAAAGCAGGGAAAGGATCCCTCATCTCGAGCTACGAGGGGGAAACGGGGCTCCTTTGGATGTTGTCGGGACCATCGTGCTTCCTCTCGAGTGGAGACGGGTATGGTGGTGAACTTCTTGAGTTGCAGCAAGGGTGTGAAAGACCCTTTCGAAGTTCCAGAGGTTAGGTGTCATTAGTCTCCAGACGCCTCATCGGAAATAGGCCTCATCTCGCCTGGAAGGGAGAACTTCCTGGATTTTCTCGAGTTGCGGCAGGTGTTCTCGAGTTACGACGGGGACCTCAGGGACCGGCCCTGGTGGCCTCAGGAGAGGCCAGTCCCCATGCGAGTTGCTAGGGGCCCTCTCGGGATTCCTCTCCCGTCGATACCGGGGCCAAAAACCTTGTGTGGAGTCAGGGCCGGAACCGAGGATTCCTCTCAGGGGCTGATATGGATCTTTGGATACTTCTGGAGTCTCGCCAGGGGAGACAGGCCTCGTTTCGTGAGGGGGCATGCACGTGCACTTTCCTTCCAGGCTGTAGCAGCAATGTCACGCTTCCCGTCGCGTGGATCAAAGGATCTGTGGTTTTCCCTCGAGGCTTTCCCTCAGGGCTGTCCCACGTGCCACCGTGGTGTGAGTCGATCCTCGGCGTGAAAGATGAGCCAGTGCAGGGCAAAGAGGTTCCTCTGGAATGGACTGAGACATCTGGGGGACTCTTGCAATGGTGGTAGGACCATGGAGTTCCTCTCGCCTTTCCTGTTGAGAGTGCCTCCTCTTGAGATGCGACGGGAACGCAGGGAATTCTTTCCCGTTGAAAGCATGGAAAGGATCCCTCATCTCGAGCTACGAGGGGGAAACGGGGCTCCTTTGGATGTGGTCGGGACCATCGTGCTTCCTCTCGAGTGGAGACGGGTATGGTGGTGAACTTCTTGAGTTGCAGCAAGGGTGTGAAAGACCCTTTCGAAGTTCCAGAGGTTAGGTGTCATTAGTCTCCAGACGCCTCATCGGAAATAGGCCTCATCTCGCCTGGAAGGGAGAACTTCCTGGATTTTCTCAAGTTGCGGCAGGTGTTCTCGAGTTACGTCGGGGACCTCAGGGACCGGCCCTCGTGGCCTCAGGAGAGGCCAGTCCCCATGCGAGTTGCTAGGGGGCCTCTCGGGATTCCTCTCCCGTCGATACCGGGGCCAAAAACCTTCTGTGGAGTCAGGGCCGGAACCGAGGATTCCTCTCAGGGGCTGATATGGATCTTTGGATACTTCTGGAGTCTCGCCAGGGGAGACAGGCCTCGTTTCGTGAGGGGGCATGCACGTGCACTTTCCTTCCAGGCTTTAGCAGCAATGTCACGCTTCCCGTGGCGTGGATCAAAGGATCTGTGGTTTTCCCTCGAGGCTTTCCCTCGAGGCTTTCCCACAGGGCTGTCCCACGTGCCACCGTGGTGTGAGTCGATCCTCGGCGTGAAAGATGAGCCAGTGCAGGGCAAAGAGGTTCCTCTGGAATGGACTGAGACATCTGGGGGACTCTTGGAATGGTGGTACGACCATGGAGTTCCTCTCGCCTTTCCTATTGAGACTGCCTCCTCTTGAGATGCGACGGGAACGCCGGGAATTCTTTCCCGTTTAAAGCAGGGAAAGGATCCCTCATCTCGAGCTACGAGGGGGAAACGGGGCTCCTCTGGATGTGGGCGGGACCATCGTGCTTCCTCTCGAGTGGAGACGGGTATGGCGGTGAACTTCTTGAGTCGCAGCAAGGGTGTGAAAGACCCTTTCGAAGTTCCAGAGGTTAGGTGTCATTAGTCTCCAGACGCCTCATCGGAAATAGGCCTCATCTCGCCTGGAAGGGAGAACTTCCTGGATTTTCTCGAGTTGCGGCAGGTGTTCTCGAGTTACGACAGGGACCTCAGGGACCCGCCCTGGTGGCCTCAGGAGAGGCCAGTCCCCATGCGAGTTGCTAGGGGGCCTCTCGGGATTCCTCTCCCGTCGATACCGGGGCCAAAAACCTTGTGTGGAGTCAGGGCCGGAACCGAGGATGCCTCTCAGGGGCTGACATGGATCTTTGGGTACTTCTGGAGTCTCCCCAGGGGAGTCAGGCCTCGTCTCGAGTGGGGGCATGCACGTGCGCTTTCCTTCCAGGCTGTAGCAGCAATGTCACGCTTCCCGTCGCGTGGATCAAAGGATCTGTGGTTTTCCCTAGAGGCTTTCCCTCGAGGCTTTCCCACAGGGCTGTCCCACGTGGCACCGTGGTGTGAGTCGATCCTCGGCGTGAAAGATGAGCCAGTGCAGGGCAAAGAGGTTCCTCTGGAATGGACTGAGACATCTGGGGGACTCTTGGAATGGTGGTACGACCATGGAGTTCCTCTCGCCTTTCCTGTTGAGAGTGCCTCCTCTTGAGATGCGACGGGAACGCCGGGAATTCTTTCCCGTTGAAAGCAAGGAAAGGATCCCTCATCTCGAGCTCCGAGGGGGAAACGGGGCTCCTCTGGATGTGGGCGGGACCATCGTGCTTCCTCTCGAGTGGAGACGGGTATGGCGGTGAACTTCTTGAGTTGCAGCAAGGGTGTGAAAGACCCTTTGGAAGTTCCAGAGGTTTGGTGTCATTAGTCTCCAGAGGCCTCATCGGAAATAGGCCTCATCTCGCCTGGAAGGGAGAACTTCCTGGATTTTCTCGAGTTGCGGCAGGTGTTCTCGAGTTACGACGGGGACCTCAGGGACGCACCCTGGTGGCCTCAGGAGAGGCCAGTCCCCATGTGAGTTGCTAGGGGGTCTCTCGGGATTCCTCTCCCGTCGATACCGGGGCCAAAAAGCTTGTGTGGAGTCAGGGCCGGAACCGAGGATTCCTCTCAGGGGCTGACATGGATCTTTGGGTACTTCTGGAGTCTCCCCAGGGGAGTCAGGCCTCGTCTCGAGTGGGGGCATGCACGTGCGCTTTCCTTCCAGGCTGTAGCAGCAATGTCACGCTTCCCGTCGCGTGGATCAAAGGATCTGTGGTATTCCCTTGAGGCTTTCCCTCGAGGCTTTCCCACAGGGCTGTCCCACGTGGCACCGTGGTGTGAGTCGATCCTCGGCGTGAAAGATGAGCCAGTGCAGGGCAAAGAGGTTCCTCTGGAATGGACTGAGACATCTGGGGGACTCTTGGAATGGTGGTACGACCATGGAGTTCCTCTCGCCTTTCCTGTTGAGAGTGCCTCCTCTTGAGATGCGACGGGAACGCAGGGAATTCTTTCCCGTTGAAAGCAGGGAAAGGATCCCTCATCTCGAGCTACGAGGGGGAAACGGGGCTCCTTTGGATGTGGTCGGGACCATCGTGCTTCCTCTCGAGTGGAGACGGGTATGGTGGTGAACTTCTTGAGTTGCAGCAAGGGTGTGAAAGACCCTTTCGAAGTTCCAGAGGTTAGGTGTCATTAGTCTCCAGACGCCTCATCGGAAATAGGCCTCATCTCGCCTGGAAGGGAGAACTTCCTGGATTTTCTCGAGTTGCGGCAGGTGTTCTCGAGTTACGACGGGGACCTCAGGGACCGGCCCTGGTGGCCTCAGGAGAGGCCAGTCCCCATGCGAGTTGCTAGGGGGCCTCTCGGGATTCCTCTCCCGTCGATACCGGGGCCAAAAACCTTGTGTGGAGTCAGGGCCGGAACCGAGGATTCCTCTCAGGGGCTGACATGGATCTTTGGATACTTCTGGAGTCTCGCCAGGGGAGACAGGCCTCGTTTCGTGAGGGGGCATGCACGTGCACTTTCCTTCCAGGCTGTAGCAGCAATGTCACGCTTCCCGTCGCGTGGATCAAAGGATCTGTGGTTTTCCCTCGAGGCTTTCCCTCGAGGCTTTCCCACAGGGCTGTCCCACGTGCCACCGTGGTGTGAGTCGATCCTCGGCGTGAAAGATGAGCCAGTGCAGGGCAAAGAGGTTCCTCTGGAATGGACTGAGACATCTGGCGGACTCTTGGAATGGTGGTACGACCATGGAGTTCCTCTCGCCTTTCCTGTTGAGAGTGCCTCCTCTTGAGATGCGACTGGAACGCCGGGAATTCTTTCCCGTTGAAAGCAGGGAAAGGATCCCTCATCTCGAGCTCCGAGGGGGAAACGGGGCTCCTCTGGATGTGGGCGGGACCATCGTGCTTCCTCTCGAGTGGAGACAGGTATGGTGGTGAACTTCTTGAGTTGCAGCAAGGGTGTGAAAGACCCTTTCGAAGTTCCAGAGGTTAGGTGTCATTAGTCTCCAGACGCCTCATCGGAAATAGGCCTCATCTCGCCTGGAAGGGAGAACTTCCTGGATTTTCTCGAGTTGCGGCAGGTGTTCTCGAGTTACGACGGGGACCTCAGGGACCGGCCGTGGTGGCCTCAGGAGAGGCCAGTCCCCATGCGAGTTGCTAGGGGCCCTCTCGGGATTCCTCTCCCGTCGATACCGGGGCCAAAAACCTTGTGTGGAGTCAGGGCCGGAACCGAGGATTCCTCTCAGGGGCTGATATGGATCTTTGGATACTTCTGGAGTCTCGCCAGGGGAGACAGGCCTCGTTTCGTGAGGGGGCATGCACGTGCACTTTCCTTCCAGGCTGTAGCAGCAATGTCACGCTTCCCGTCGCGTGGATCAAAGGATCTGTGGTTTTCCCTCGAGGCTTTCCCTCGAGGCTTTCCCACAGGGCTGTCCCACGTGCCACCGTGGTGTGAGTCGATCCTCGGCGTGAAAGATGAGCCAGTGCAGGGCAAAGAGGTTCCTCTGGAATGGACTGAGACATCTGGGGGACTCTTGGAATGGTGGTACGACCATGGAGTTCCTCTCGCCTTTCCTATTGAGACTGCCTCCTCTTGAGATGCGACGGGAACGCCGGGAATTCTTTCCCGTTTAAAGCAGGGAAAGGATCCCTCATCTCGAGCTACGAGGGGGAAACGGGGCTCCTCTGGATGTGGGCGGGACCATCGTGCTTCCTCTCGAGTGGAGACGGGTATGGCGGTGAACTTCTTGAGTCGCAGCAAGGGTGTGAAAGACCCTTTCGAAGTTCCAGAGGTTAGGTGTCATTAGTCTCCAGACGCCTCATCGGAAATAGGCCTCATCTCGCCTGGAAGGGAGAACTTCCTGGATTTTCTCGAGTTGCGGCAGGTGTTCTCGAGTTACGACAGGGACCTCAGGGACCCGCCCTGGTGGCCTCAGGAGAGGCCAGTCCCCATGCGAGTTGCTAGGGGGCCTCTCGGGATTCCTCTCCCGTCGATACCGGGGCCAAAAACCTTGTGTGGAGTCAGGGCCGGAACCGAGGATGCCTCTCAGGGGCTGACATGGATCTTTGGGTACTTCTGGAGTCTCCCCAGGGGAGTCAGGCCTCGTCTCGAGTGGGGGCATGCACGTGCGCTTTCCTTCCAGGCTGTAGCAGCAATGTCACGCTTCCCGTCGCGTGGATCAAAGGATCTGTGGTTTTCCCTAGAGGCTTTCCCTCGAGGCTTTCCCACAGGGCTGTCCCACGTGGCACCGTGGTGTGAGTCGATCCTCGGCGTGAAAGATGAGCCAGTGCAGGGCAAAGAGGTTCCTCTGGAATGGACTGAGACATCTGGGGGACTCTTGGAATGGTGGTACGACCATGGAGTTCCTCTCGCCTTTCCTGTTGAGAGTGCCTCCTCTTGAGATGCGACGGGAACGCAGGGAATTCTTTCCCGTTGAAAGCAGGGAAAGGATCCCTCATCTCGAGCTACGAGGGGGAAACGGGGCTCCTTTGGATGTGGTCGGGACCATCGTGCTTCCTCTCGAGTGGAGACGGGTATGGTGGTGAACTTCTTGAGTTGCAGCAAGGGTGTGAAAGACCCTTTCGAAGTTCCAGAGGTTAGGTGTCATTAGTCTCCAGACGCCTCATCGGAAATAGGCCTCATCTCCCCTGGAAGGGAGAACTTCCTGGATTTTCTCGAGTTGCGGCAGGTGTTCTCGAGTTACGACGGGGACCTCAGGGACCGGCCCTGGTGGCCTCAGGAGAGGCCAGTCCCCATGCGAGTTGCTAGGGGGCCTCTCGGGATTCCTCTCCCGTCGATACCGGGGCCAAAAACCTTGTGTGGAGTCAGGGCCGGAACCGAGGATTCCTCTCAGGGGCTGACATGGATCTTTGGATACTTCTGGAGTCTCGCCAGGGGAGACAGGCCTCGTTTCGTGAGGGGGCATGCACGTGCACTTTCCTTCCAGGCTGTAGCAGCAATGTCACGCTTCCCGTCGCGTGGATCAAAGGATCTGTGGTTTTCCCTCGAGGCTTTCCCTCGAGGCTTTCCCACAGGGCTGTCCCACGTGCCACCGTGGTGTGAGTCGATCCTCGGCGTGAAAGATGAGCCAGTGCAGGGCAAAGAGGTTCCTCTGGAATGGACTGAGACATCTGGCGGACTCTTGGAATGGTGGTACGACCATGGAGTTCCTCTCGCCTTTCCTGTTGAGAGTGCCTCCTCTTGAGATGCGACTGGAACGCCGGGAATTCTTTCCCGTTGAAAGCAGGGAAAGGATCCCTCATCTCGAGCTCCGAGGGGGAAACGGGGCTCCTCTGGATGTGGGCGGGACCATCGTGCTTCCTCTCGAGTGGAGACAGGTATGGTGGTGAACTTCTTGAGTTGCAGCAAGGGTGTGAAAGACCCTTTCGAAGTTCCAGAGGTTAGGTGTCATTAGTCTCCAGACGCCTCATCGGAAATAGGCCTCATCTCGCCTGGAAGGGAGAACTTCCTGGATTTTCTCGAGTTGCGGCAGGTGTTCTCGAGTTACGACGGGGACCTCAGGGACCGGCCGTGGTGGCCTCAGGAGAGGCCAGTCCCCATGCGAGTTGCTAGGGGCCCTCTCGGGATTCCTCTCCCGTCGATACCGGGGCCAAAAACCTTGTGTGGAGTCAGGGCCGGAACCGAGGATTCCTCTCAGGGGCTGATATGGATCTTTGGATACTTCTGGAGTCTCGCCAGGGGAGACAGGCCTCGTTTCGTGAGGGGGCATGCACGTGCACTTTCCTTCCAGGCTGTAGCAGCAATGTCACGCTTCCCGTCGCGTGGATCAAAGGATCTGTGGTTTTCCCTCGAGGCTTTCCCTCGAGGCTTTCCCACAGGGCTGTCCCACGTGCCACCGTGGTGTGAGTCGATCCTCGGCGTGAAAGATGAGCCAGTGCAGGGCAAAGAGGTTCCTCTGGAATGGACTGAGACATCTGGGAGACTCTCGTAATGATGGTACGACCATGGAGTTCCTCTCGCCTTTCCTGTTGAGAGTGCCTCCTCTTGAGATGCGACGGGAACGCCGGGAATTCTTTCCCGTTGAAAGCAGGGAAAGGATCCGTCATCTCGAGCTACGAGGGGGAAACGGGGCTCTTCTGGATGTGGGCGGGACCATCGTGCTTCCTCTCGAGTGGAGACGGGTATGGCGGTGAACTTCTTGAGTCGCAGCAAGGGTGTGAAAGACCCTTTCGAAGTTCCAGAGGTTAGGTGTCATTAGTCTCCAGACGCCTCATCGGAAATAGGCCTCATCTCGCCTGGAAGGGAGAACTTCCTGGATTTTCTCGAGTTGCGGCAGGTGTTCTCGAGTTACGACGGGGACCTCAGGGACCGGCCCTGGTGGCCTCAGGAGAGGCCAGTCCCCATGCGAGTTGCTAGGGGGCCTCTCGGGATTCCTCTCCCGTCGATACCGGGGCCAAAAACCTTGTGTGGAGTCAGGGCCGGAACCGAGGATTCCTCTCAGGGGCTGATATGGATCTTTGGATACTTCTGGAGTCTCGCCAGGGGAGACAGGCCTCGTTTCCTGAGGGGGCATGCACGTGCACTTTCCTTCCAGGCTGTAGCAGCAATGTCACGCTTCCCGTCGCGTGGATCAAAGGATCTGTGGTTTTCCCTCGAGGCTTTGCCTCGAGGCTTTCCCACAGGGCTGTCCCACGTGCCACCGTGGTGTGAGTCGATCCTCGGCGTGAAAGATGAGCCAGTGCAGGGCAAAGAGGTTCCTCTGGAATGGACTGAGACATCTGGGGGACTCTTGGAATGGTGGTACGACCATGGAGTTCCTCTCGCCTTTCCTGTTGAGAGTGCCTCCTCTTGAGATGCGACTGGAACGCCGGGAATTCTTTCCCGTTGAAACCAGGGAAAGGATCCCTCATCTCGAGCTACGAGGGGGAAACGGGGCTCTTCTGGATGTGGGCGGGACCATCGTGCTTCCTCTCGAGTGGAGACGGGTATGGCGGTGAACTTCTTGAGTTGCAGCAAGGGTGTGAAAGACCCTTTCGAAGTTCCAGAGGTTTGGTGTCATTAGTCTCCAGAGGCCTCATCGGAAATAGCCCCCATCTCGCCTGGAAGGGAGAACTTCCTGGATTTTCTCGAGTTGCGGCAGGTGTTCTCGAGTTACGACGGGGACCTCAGGGACCCGCCCTGGTGGCCTCAGGAGAGGCCAGTCCCCATGCGAGTTGCTAGGGGGCCTCTCGTGATTCCTCTCCCGTCGATACCGGGGCCAAAAACCTTGTGTGGAGTCAGGGCCGGAACCGAGGATTCCTCTCAGGGGCTGACATGGATCTTTGGGTACTTCTGGAGTCTCCCCAGTGGAGTCAGGCCTCGTCTCGAGTGGGGGCATGCACGTGCGCTTTCCTTCCAGGCTGTAGCAGCAATGTCACGCTTCCCGTCGCGTGGATCAAAGGATCTGTGGTTTTCCCTCGAGGCTTTCCCTCGAGGCTTTCCCACAGGGCTGTCCCACGTGCCACCGTGGTGTGAGTCGATCCTCGGCGTGAAAGATGAGCCAGTACAGGGCAAAGAGGTTCCTCTGGAATGGACTGAGACATCTGGGGGACTCTTGGAATGGTGGTACGACCATGGAGTTCCTCTCGCCTTTCCTGTTGAGAGTGCCTCCTCTTGAGATGCGACGGGAACGCAGGGAATTCTTTCCCGTTGAAAGCAGGGAAAGGATCCCTCATCTCGAGCTACGAGGGGGAAACGGGGCTCCTTTGGATGTGGTCGGGACCATCGTGCTTCCTCTCGAGTGGAGACGGGTATGGTGGTGAACTTCTTGAGTTGCAGCAAGGGTGTGAAAGACCCTTTCGAAGTTCCAGAGGTTAGGTGTCATTAGTCTCCAGACGCCTCATCGGAAATAGGCCTCATCTCGCCTGGAAGGGAGAACTTCCTGGATTTTCTCGAGTTGCGGCAGGTGTTCTCGAGTTACGACGGGGACCTCAGGGACCGGCCCTGGTGGCCTCAGGAGAGGCCAGTCCCCATGCGAGTTGCTAGGGGGCCTCTCGGGATTCCTCTCCCGTCGATACCGGGGCCAAAAACCTTGTGTGGAGTCAGGGCCGGAACCGAGGATTCCTCTCAGGGGCTGACATGGATCTTTGGGTACTTCTGGAGTCTCCCCAGTGGAGTCAGGCCTCGTCTCGAGTGGGGGCATGCACGTGCGCTTTCCTTCCAGGCTGTAGCAGCAATGTCACGCTTCCCG
Source organism: Capricornis sumatraensis (assembly GCF_032405125.1). Lineage (NCBI taxonomy): Eukaryota > Metazoa > Chordata > Mammalia > Artiodactyla > Bovidae > Capricornis > Capricornis sumatraensis. The sequence continues at coordinate 1,104,163 of NW_027184617.1, read as the reverse complement.
TCGCGTGGATCAAAGGATCTGTGGTTTTCCCTCGAGGCTTTCCCTCGAGGCTTTCCCACAGGGCTGTCCCACGTGCCACCGTGGTGTGAGTCGATCCTCGGCGTGAAAGATGAGCCAGTGCAGGGCAAAGAGGTTCCTCTGGAATGGACTGAGACATCTGGGGGACTCTTGGAATGGTGGTACGACCATGGAGTTCCTCTCGCCTTTCCTGTTGAGAGTGCCTCCTCTTGAGATGCGACGGGAACGCAGGGAACTCCTTCCCGTTGAAAGCAGGGAAAGGATCCCTCATCTCGAGCTACGAGGGGGAAACGGGGCTCCTTTGGATGTGGTCGGGACCATCGTGCTTCCTCTCGAGTGGAGACGGGTATGGTGGTGAACTTCTTGAGTTGCAGCAAGGGTGTGAAAGACCCTTTCGAAGTTCCAGAGGTTAGGTGTCATTAGTCTCCAGACGCCTCATCGGAAATAGGCCTCATCTCGCCTGGAAGGGAGAACTTCCTGGATTTTCTCGAGTTGCGGCAGGTGTTCTCGAGTTACGACGGGGACCTCAGGGACCGGCCCTGGTGGCCTCAGGAGAGGCCAGTCCCCATGCGAGTTGCTAGGGGGCCTCTCGGGATTCCTCTCCCGTCGATACCGGGGCCAAAAACCTTGTGTGGAGTCAGGGCCGGAACCGAGGATTCCTCTCAGGGTCTGATATGGATCTTTGGATACTTCTGGAGTCTCGCCAGGGGAGACAGGCCTCGTTTCCTGAGGGGGCATGCACGTGCACTTTCCTTCCAGGCTGTAGCAGCAATGTCACGCTTCCCGTCGCGTGGATCAAAGGATCTGTGGTTTTCCCTCGAGGCTTTCCCTCGAGGCTTTCCCACAGGGCTGTCCCACGTGCCACCGTGGTATGAGTCGATCCTCGGCGTGAAAGATGAGCCAGTGCAGGGCAAAGAGGTTCCTCTGGAATGGACTGAGACATCTGGGGGACTCTTGGAATGGTGGTACGACCATGGAGTTCCTCTCGCCTTTCCTGTTGAGAGTGCCTCCTCTTGAGATGCGACGGGAACGCCGGGAATTCTTTCCCGTTGAAACCAGGGAAAGGATCCCTCATCTCGAGCTACGAGGGGGAAACGGGGCTCCTCTGGATGTGGGCGGGACCATCGTGCTTCCTCTCGAGTGGAGACGGGTATGGTGGTGAACTTCTTGAGTTGCAGCAAGGGTGTGAAAGACCCTTTCGAAGTTCCAGAGGTTAGGTGTCATTAGTCTCCAGACGCCTCATCGGAAATAGGCCTCATCTCGCCTGGAAGGGAGAACTTCCTGGATTTTCTCGAGTTGCGGCAGGTGTTCTCGAGTTACGACGGGGAACTCAGGGACCGGCCCTGGTGGCCTAAGGAGAGGCCAGTCCCCATCCGAGTTGCTAGGGGGCCTCTCGGGATTCCTCTCCCGTCGATACCGGGGCCAAAAACCTTGTGTGGAGTCAGGGCCGGAACCGAGGATTCCTCTCAGGGGCTGACATGGATCTTTGGGTACTTCTGGAGTCTCCCCAGGGGAGTCAGGCCTCGTCTCGAGTGGGGGCATGCACGTGCGCTTTCCTTCCAGGCTGTAGCAGCAATGTCACGCTTCCCGTCGCGTGGATCAAAGGATCTGTGGTATTCCCTCGAGGCTTTCCCTCGAGGCTTTCCCACAGGGCTGTCCCACGTGGCACCGTGGTGTGAGTCGATCCTCGGCGTGAAAGATGAGCCAGTGCAGGGCAAAGAGGTTCCTCTGGAATGGACTGAGACATCTGGGGGACTCTTGGAATGGTGGTACGACCATGGAGTTCCTCTCGCCTTTCCTGTTGAGAGTGCCTCCTCTTGAGATGCGACGGGAACGCAGGGAATTCTTTCCCGTTGAAAGCAGGGAAAGGATCCCTCATCTCGAGCTACGAGGGGGAAACGGGGCTCCTTTGGATGTGGTCGGGACCATCGTGCTTCCTCTCGAGTGGAGACGGGTATGGTGGTGAACTTCTTGAGTTGCAGCAAGGGTGTGAAAGACCCTTTCGAAGTTCCAGAGGTTAGGTGTCATTAGTCTCCAGACGCCTCATCGGAAATAGGCCTCATCTCCCCTGGAAGGGAGAACTTCCTGGATTTTCTCGAGTTGCGGCAGGTGTTCTCGAGTTACGACGGGGACCTCAGGGACCGGCCCTGGTGGCCTCAGGAGAGGCCAGTCCCCATGCGAGTTGCTAGGGGGCCTCTCGGGATTCCTCTCCCGTCGATACCGGGGCCAAAAACCTTGTGTGGAGTCAGGGCCGGAACCGAGGATTCCTCTCAGGGGCTGACATGGATCTTTGGATACTTCTGGAGTCTCGCCAGGGGAGACAGGCCTCGTTTCGTGAGGGGGCATGCACGTGCACTTTCCTTCCAGGCTGTAGCAGCAATGTCACGCTTCCCGTCGCGTGGATCAAAGGATCTGTGGTTTTCCCTCGAGGCTTTCCCTCGAGGCTTTCCCACAGGGCTGTCCCACGTGCCACCGTGGTGTGAGTCGATCCTCGGCGTGAAAGATGAGCCAGTGCAGGGCAAAGAGGTTCCTCTGGAATGGACTGAGACATCTGGCGGACTCTTGGAATGGTGGTACGACCATGGAGTTCCTCTCGCCTTTCCTGTTGAGAGTGCCTCCTCTTGAGATGCGACTGGAACGCCGGGAATTCTTTCCCGTTGAAAGCAGGGAAAGGATCCCTCATCTCGAGCTCCGAGGGGGAAACGGGGCTCCTCTGGATGTGGGCGGGACCATCGTGCTTCCTCTCGAGTGGAGACAGGTATGGTGGTGAACTTCTTGAGTTGCAGCAAGGGTGTGAAAGACCCTTTCGAAGTTCCAGAGGTTAGGTGTCATTAGTCTCCAGACGCCTCATCGGAAATAGGCCTCATCTCGCCTGGAAGGGAGAACTTCCTGGATTTTCTCGAGTTGCGGCAGGTGTTCTCGAGTTACGACGGGGACCTCAGGGACCGGCCGTGGTGGCCTCAGGAGAGGCCAGTCCCCATGCGAGTTGCTAGGGGCCCTCTCGGGATTCCTCTCCCGTCGATACCGGGGCCAAAAACCTTGTGTGGAGTCAGGGCCGGAACCGAGGATTCCTCTCAGGGGCTGATATGGATCTTTGGATACTTCTGGAGTCTCGCCAGGGGAGACAGGCCTCGTTTCGTGAGGGGGCATGCACGTGCACTTTCCTTCCAGGCTGTAGCAGCAATGTCACGCTTCCCGTCGCGTGGATCAAAGGATCTGTGGTTTTCCCTCGAGGCTTTCCCTCGAGGCTTTCCCACAGGGCTGTCCCACGTGCCACCGTGGTGTGAGTCGATCCTCGGCGTGAAAGATGAGCCAGTGCAGGGCAAAGAGGTTCCTCTGGAATGGACTGAGACATCTGGGAGACTCTCGTAATGATGGTACGACCATGGAGTTCCTCTCGCCTTTCCTGTTGAGAGTGCCTCCTCTTGAGATGCGACGGGAACGCCGGGAATTCTTTCCCGTTGAAAGCAGGGAAAGGATCCGTCATCTCGAGCTACGAGGGGGAAACGGGGCTCTTCTGGATGTGGGCGGGACCATCGTGCTTCCTCTCGAGTGGAGACGGGTATGGCGGTGAACTTCTTGAGTCGCAGCAAGGGTGTGAAAGACCCTTTCGAAGTTCCAGAGGTTAGGTGTCATTAGTCTCCAGACGCCTCATCGGAAATAGGCCTCATCTCGCCTGGAAGGGAGAACTTCCTGGATTTTCTCGAGTTGCGGCAGGTGTTCTCGAGTTACGACGGGGACCTCAGGGACCGGCCCTGGTGGCCTCAGGAGAGGCCAGTCCCCATGCGAGTTGCTAGGGGGCCTCTCGGGATTCCTCTCCCGTCGATACCGGGGCCAAAAACCTTGTGTGGAGTCAGGGCCGGAACCGAGGATTCCTCTCAGGGGCTGATATGGATCTTTGGATACTTCTGGAGTCTCGCCAGGGGAGACAGGCCTCGTTTCCTGAGGGGGCATGCACGTGCACTTTCCTTCCAGGCTGTAGCAGCAATGTCACGCTTCCCGTCGCGTGGATCAAAGGATCTGTGGTTTTCCCTCGAGGCTTTGCCTCGAGGCTTTCCCACAGGGCTGTCCCACGTGCCACCGTGGTGTGAGTCGATCCTCGGCGTGAAAGATGAGCCAGTGCAGGGCAAAGAGGTTCCTCTGGAATGGACTGAGACATCTGGGGGACTCTTGGAATGGTGGTACGACCATGGAGTTCCTCTCGCCTTTCCTGTTGAGAGTGCCTCCTCTTGAGATGCGACTGGAACGCCGGGAATTCTTTCCCGTTGAAACCAGGGAAAGGATCCCTCATCTCGAGCTACGAGGGGGAAACGGGGCTCTTCTGGATGTGGGCGGGACCATCGTGCTTCCTCTCGAGTGGAGACGGGTATGGCGGTGAACTTCTTGAGTTGCAGCAAGGGTGTGAAAGACCCTTTCGAAGTTCCAGAGGTTTGGTGTCATTAGTCTCCAGAGGCCTCATCGGAAATAGCCCTCATCTCGCCTGGAAGGGAGAACTTCCTGGATTTTCTCGAGTTGCGGCAGGTGTTCTCGAGTTACGACGGGGACCTCAGGGACCCGCCCTGGTGGCCTCAGGAGAGGCCAGTCCCCATGCGAGTTGCTAGGGGGCCTCTCGTGATTCCTCTCCCGTCGATACCGGGGCCAAAAACCTTGTGTGGAGTCAGGGCCGGAACCGAGGATTCCTCTCAGGGGCTGACATGGATCTTTGGGTACTTCTGGAGTCTCCCCAGTGGAGTCAGGCCTCGTCTCGAGTGGGGGCATGCACGTGCGCTTTCCTTCCAGGCTGTAGCAGCAATGTCACGCTTCCCGTCGCGTGGATCAAAGGATCTGTGGTTTTCCCTCGAGGCTTTCCCTCGAGGCTTTCCCACAGGGCTGTCCCACGTGCCACCGTGGTGTGAGTCGATCCTCGGCGTGAAAGATGAGCCAGTACAGGGCAAAGAGGTTCCTCTGGAATGGACTGAGACATCTGGGGGACTCTTGGAATGGTGGTACGACCATGGAGTTCCTCTCGCCTTTCCTGTTGAGAGTGCCTCCTCTTGAGATGCGACGGGAACGCAGGGAATTCTTTCCCGTTGAAAGCAGGGAAAGGATCCCTCATCTCGAGCTACGAGGGGGAAACGGGGCTCCTTTGGATGTGGTCGGGACCATCGTGCTTCCTCTCGAGTGGAGACGGGTATGGTGGTGAACTTCTTGAGTTGCAGCAAGGGTGTGAAAGACCCTTTCGAAGTTCCAGAGGTTAGGTGTCATTAGTCTCCAGACGCCTCATCGGAAATAGGCCTCATCTCGCCTGGAAGGGAGAACTTCCTGGATTTTCTCGAGTTGCGGCAGGTGTTCTCGAGTTACGACGGGGACCTCAGGGACCGGCCCTGGTGGCCTCAGGAGAGGCCAGTCCCCATGCGAGTTGCTAGGGGGCCTCTCGGGATTCCTCTCCCGTCGATACCGGGGCCAAAAACCTTGTGTGGAGTCAGGGCCGGAACCGAGGATTCCTCTCAGGGGCTGACATGGATCTTTGGGTACTTCTGGAGTCTCCCCAGTGGAGTCAGGCCTCGTCTCGAGTGGGGGCATGCACGTGCGCTTTCCTTCCAGGCTGTAGCAGCAATGTCACGCTTCCCGTCGCGTGGATCAAAGGATCTGTGGTTTTCCCTCGAGGCTTTCCCTCGAGGCTTTCCCACAGGGCTGTCCCACGTGCCACCGTGGTGTGAGTCGATCCTCGGCGTGAAAGATGAGCCAGTGCAGGGCAAAGAGGTTCCTCTGGAATGGACTGAGACATCTGGGGGACTCTTGGAATGGTGGTACGACCATGGAGTTCCTCTCGCCTTTCCTGTTGAGAGTGCCTCCTCTTGAGATGCGACGGGAACGCAGGGAACTCCTTCCCGTTGAAAGCAGGGAAAGGATCCCTCATCTCGAGCTACGAGGGGGAAACGGGGCTCCTTTGGATGTGGTCGGGACCATCGTGCTTCCTCTCGAGTGGAGACGGGTATGGTGGTGAACTTCTTGAGTTGCAGCAAGGGTGTGAAAGACCCTTTCGAAGTTCCAGAGGTTAGGTGTCATTAGTCTCCAGACGCCTCATCGGAAATAGGCCTCATCTCGCCTGGAAGGGAGAACTTCCTGGATTTTCTCGAGTTGCGGCAGGTGTTCTCGAGTTACGACGGGGACCTCAGGGACCGGCCCTGGTGGCCTCAGGAGAGGCCAGTCCCCATGCGAGTTGCTAGGGGGCCTCTCGGGATTCCTCTCCCGTCGATACCGGGGCCAAAAACCTTGTGTGGAGTCAGGGCCGGAACCGAGGATTCCTCTCAGGGTCTGATATGGATCTTTGGATACTTCTGGAGTCTCGCCAGGGGAGACAGGCCTCGTTTCCTGAGGGGGCATGCACGTGCACTTTCCTTCCAGGCTGTAGCAGCAATGTCACGCTTCCCGTCGCGTGGATCAAAGGATCTGTGGTTTTCCCTCGAGGCTTTCCCTCGAGGCTTTCCCACAGGGCTGTCCCACGTGCCACCGTGGTATGAGTCGATCCTCGGCGTGAAAGATGAGCCAGTGCAGGGCAAAGAGGTTCCTCTGGAATGGACTGAGACATCTGGGGGACTCTTGGAATGGTGGTACGACCATGGAGTTCCTCTCGCCTTTCCTGTTGAGAGTGCCTCCTCTTGAGATGCGACGGGAACGCCGGGAATTCTTTCCCGTTGAAACCAGGGAAAGGATCCCTCATCTCGAGCTACGAGGGGGAAACGGGGCTCCTCTGGATGTGGGCGGGACCATCGTGCTTCCTCTCGAGTGGAGACGGGTATGGTGGTGAACTTCTTGAGTTGCAGCAAGGGTGTGAAAGACCCTTTCGAAGTTCCAGAGGTTAGGTGTCATTAGTCTCCAGACGCCTCATCGGAAATAGGCCTCATCTCGCCTGGAAGGGAGAACTTCCTGGATTTTCTCGAGTTGCGGCAGGTGTTCTCGAGTTACGACGGGGAACTCAGGGACCGGCCCTGGTGGCCTAAGGAGAGGCCAGTCCCCATCCGAGTTGCTAGGGGGCCTCTCGGGATTCCTCTCCCGTCGATACCGGGGCCAAAAACCTTGTGTGGAGTCAGGGCCGGAACCGAGGATTCCTCTCAGGGGCTGACATGGATCTTTGGGTACTTCTGGAGTCTCCCCAGTGGAGTCAGGCCTCGTCTCGAGTGGGGGCATGCACGTGCGCTTTCCTTCCAGGCTGTAGCAGCAATGTCACGCTTCCCGTCGCGTGGATCAAAGGATCTGTGGTTTTCCCTCGAGGCTTTCCCTCGAGGCTTTCCCACAGGGCTGTCCCACGTGCCACCGTGGTGTGAGTCGATCCTCGGCGTGAAAGATGAGCCAGTGCAGGGCAAAGAGGTTCCTCTGGAATGGACTGAGACATCTGGGGGACTCTTGGAATGGTGGTACGACCATGGAGTTCCTCTCGCCTTTCCTGTTGAGAGTGCCTCCTCTTGAGATGCGACGGGAACGCAGGGAATTCTTTCCCGTTGAAAGCAGGGAAAGGATCCCTCATCTCGAGCTACGAGGGGGAAACGGGGCTCCTTTGGATGTGGTCGGGACCATCGTGCTTCCTCTCGAGTGGAGACGGGTATGGTGGTGAACTTCGTGAGTTGCAGCAAGGGTGTGAAAGACCCTTTCGAAGTTCCAGAGGTTAGGTGTCATTAGTCTCCAGACGCCTCATCGGAAATAGGCCTCATCTCGCCTGGAAGGGAGAACTTCCTGGATTTTCTCGAGTTGCGGCAGGTGTTCTCGAGTTACGACGGGGACCTCAGGGACCGGCCCTGGTGGCCTCAGGAGAGGCCAGTCCCCATGCGAGTTGCTAGGGGGCCTCTCGGGATTCCTCTCCCGTCGATACCGGGGCCAAAAACCTTGTGTGGAGTCAGGGCCGGAACCGAGGATTCCTCTCATGGGCTGATATGGATCTTTGGATACTTCTGGAGTCTCGCCAGGGGAGACAGGCCTCGTTTCGTGAGGGGGCATGCACGTGCACTTTCCTTCCAGGCTGTAGCAGCAATGTCACGCTTCCCGTCGCGTGGATCAAAGGATCTGTGGTTTTCCCTCGAGGCTTTCCCTCGAGGCTTTCCCACAGGGCTGTCCCACGTGCCACCGTGGTGTGAGTCGATCCTCGGCGTGAAAGATGAGCCAGTGCAGGGCAAAGAGGTTCCTCTGGATTGGACTGAGACATCTGGGGGACTCTTGGAATGGTGGTACGACCATGGAGTTCCTCTCGCCTTTCCTGTTGAGAGTGCCTCCTCTTGAGATGCGACGGGAACGCCGGGAATTCTTTCCCGTTGAAACCAGGGAAAGGATCCCTCATCTCGAGCTACGAGGGGGAAACGGGGCTCCTCTGGATGTGGGCGGGACCATCGTGCTTCCTCTCGAGTGGAGACGGGTATGGTGGTGAACTTCTTGAGTTGCAGCAAGGGTGTGAAAGACCCTTTCGAAGTTCCAGAGGTTAGGTGTCATTAGTCTCCAGACGCCTCATCGGAAATAGGCCTCATCTCGCCTGGAAGGGAGAACTTCCTGGATTTTCTCGAGTTGCGGCAGGTGTTCTCGAGTTACGACGGGGAACTCAGGGACCGGCCCTGGTGGCCTCAGGAGAGGCCAGTCCCCATGCGAGTTGCTAGGGGGCCTCTCGGGATTCCTCTCCCGTCGATACCGGGGCCAAAAACCTTCTGTGGAGTCAGGGCCGGAACCGAGGATTCCTCTCAGGGGCTGACATGGATCTTTGGGTACCTCTGGAGTCTCCCCAGTGGAGTCAGGCCTCGTCTCGAGTGGGGGCATGCACGTGCGCTTTCCTTCCAGGCTGTAGCAGCAATGTCACGCTTCCCGTCGCGTGGATCAAAGGATCTGTGGTTTTCCCTAGAGGCTTTCCCTCGAGGCTTTCCCACAGGGCTGTCCCACGTGCCACCGTGGTGTGAGTCGATCCTCGGCGTGAAAGATGAGCCAGTGCAGGGCAAAGAGGTTCCTCTGGAATGGACTGAGACATCTGGGGGACTCTTGGAATGGTGGTACGACCATGGAGTTCCTCTCGCCTTTCCTGTTGAGAGTGCCTCCTCTTGAGATGCGACGGGAACGCAGGGAATTCTTTCCCGTTGAAAGCAGGGAAAGGATCCCTCATCTCGAGCTACGAGGGGGAAACGGGGTTCCTTTGGATGTGGTCGGGACCATCGTGCTTCCTCTCGAGTGGAGACGGGTATGGTGGTGAACTTCTTGAGTTGCAGCAAGGGTGTGAAAGACCCTTTCGAAGTTCCAGAGGTTAGGTGTCATTAGTCTCCAGACGCCTCATCGGAAATAGGCCTCATCTCGCCTGGAAGGGAGAACTTCCTGGATTTTCTCGAGTTGCGGCAGGTGTTCTCGAGTTACGACGGGGACCTCAGGGACCGGCCCTGGTGGCCTCAGGAGAGGCCAGTCCCCATGCGAGTTGCTAGGGGGCCTCTCCGGATTCCTCTCCCGTCGATACCGGGGCCAAAAACCTTGTGTGGAGTCAGGGCCGGAACCGAGGATTCCTCTCAGGGGCTGATATGGATCTTTGGATACTTCTGGAGTCTCGCCAGGGGAGACAGGCCTCGTTTCGTGAGGGGGCATGCACGTGCACTTTCCTTCCAGGCTGTAGCAGCAATGTCACGCTTCCCGTCGCGTGGATCAAAGGATCTGTGGTTTTCCCTCGAGGCTTTCCCTCGAGGCTTTCCCACAGGGCTGTCCCACGTGCCACCGTGGTGTGAGTCGATCCTCGGCGTGAAAGATGAGCCAGTGCAGGGCAAAGAGGTTCCTCTGGAATGGACTGAGACATCTGGGGGACTCTTGGAATGGTGGTACGACCATGGAGTTCCTCTCGCCTTTCCTGTTGAGAGTGCCTCCTCTTGAGATGCGACGGGAACGCCGGGAATTCTTTCCCGTTGAAACCAGGGAAAGGATCCCTCATCTCGAGCTACGAGGGGGAAACGGGGCTCCTCTGGATGTGGGCGGGACCATCGTGCTTCCTCTCGAGTGGAGACGGGTATGGTGGTGAACTTCTTGAGTTGCAGCAAGGGTGTGAAAGACCCTTTCGAAGTTCCAGAGGTTAGGTGTCATTAGTCTCCAGACGCCTCATCGGAAATAGGCCTCATCTCGCCTGGAAGGGAGAACTTCCTGGATTTTCTCGAGTTGCGGCAGGTGTTCTCGAGTTACGACGGGGAACTCAGGGACCGGCCCTGGTGGCCTCAGGAGAGGCCAGTCCCCATGCGAGTTGCTAGGGGGCCTCTCGGGATTCCTCTCCCGTCGATACCGGGGCCAAAAACCTTGTGTGGAGTCAGGGCCGGAACCGAGGATTCCTCTCAGGGGCTGACATGGATCTTTGGGTACCTCTGGAGTCTCCCCAGTGGAGTCAGGCCTCGTCTCGAGTGGGGGCATGCACGTGCGCTTTCCTTCCAGGCTGTAGCAGCAATGTCACGCTTCCCGTCGCGTGGATCAAAGGATCTGTGGTTTTCCCTAGAGGCTTTCCCTCGAGGCTTTCCCACAGGGCTGTCCCACGTGCCACCGTGGTGTGAGTCGATCCTCGGCGTGAAAGATGAGCCAGTGCAGGGCAAAGAGGTTCCTCTGGAATGGACTGAGACATCTGGGGGACTCTTGGAATGGTGGTACGACCATGGAGTTCCTCTCGCCTTTCCTGTTGAGAGTGCCTCCTCTTGAGATGCGACGGGAACGCAGGGAATTCTTTCCCGTTGAAAGCAGGGAAAGGATCCCTCATCTCGAGCTACGAGGGGGAAACGGGGTTCCTTTGGATGTGGTCTGGACCATCGTGCTTCCTCTCGAGTGGAGACGGGTATGGTGGTGAACTTCTTGAGTTGCAGCAAGGGTGTGAAAGACCCTTTCGAAGTTCCAGAGGTTAGGTGTCATTAGTCTCCAGACGCCTCATCGGAAATAGGCCTCATCTCGCCTGGAAGGGAGAACTTCCTGGATTTTCTCGAGTTGCGGCAGGTGTTCTCGAGTTACGACGGGGACCTCAGGGACCGGCCCTGGTGGCCTCAGGAGAGGCCAGTCCCCATGCGAGTTGCTAGGGGGCCTCTCCGGATTCCTCTCCCGTCGATACCGGGGCCAAAAACCTTGTGTGGAGTCAGGGCCGGAACCGAGGATTCCTCTCAGGGGCTGATATGGATCTTTGGATACTTCTGGAGTCTCGCCAGGGGAGACAGGCCTCGTTTCGTGAGGGGGCATGCACGTGCACTTTCCTTCCAGGCTGTAGCAGCAATGTCACGCTTCCCGTCGCGTGGATCAAAGGATCTGTGGTTTTCCCTCGAGGCTTTCCCTCGAGGCTTTCCCACAGGGCTGTCCCACGTGCCACCGTGGTGTGAGTCGATCCTCGGCGTGAAAGATGAGCCAGTGCAGGGCAAAGAGGTTCCTCTGGAATGGACTGAGACATCTGGGGGACTCTTGGAATGGTGGTACGACCATGGAGTTCCTCTCGCCTTTCCTGTTGAGAGTGCCTCCTCTTGAGATGCGACGGGAACGCCGGGAATTCTTTCCCGTTGAAACCAGGGAAAGGATCCCTCATCTCGAGCTACGAGGGGGAAACGGGGCTCCTCTGGATGTGGGCGGGACCATCGTGCTTCCTCTCGAGTGGAGACGGGTATGGTGGTGAACTTCTTGAGTTGCAGCAAGGGTGTGAAAGACCCTTTCGAAGTTCCAGAGGTTAGGTGTCATTAGTCTCCAGACGCCTCATCGGAAATAGGCCTCATCTCGCCTGGAAGGGAGAACTTCCTGGATTTTCTCGAGTTGCGGCAGGTGTTCTCGAGTTACGACGGGGAACTCAGGGACCGGCCCTGGTGGCCTCAGGAGAGGCCAGTCCCCATGCGAGTTGCTAGGGGGCCTCTCGGGATTCCTCTCCCGTCGATACCGGGGCCAAAAACCTTGTGTGGAGTCAGGGCCGGAACCGAGGATTCCTCTCAGGGGCTGACATGGATCTTTGGGTACTTCTGGAGTCTCCCCAGTGGAGTCAGGCCTCGTCTCGAGTGGGGGCATGCACGTGCGCTTTCCTTCCAGGCTGTAGCAGCAATGTCACGCTTCCCGTCGCGTGGATCAAAGGATCTGTGGTTTTCCCTCGAGGCTTTCCCTCGAGGCTTTCCCACAGGGCTGTCCCACGTGCCACCGTGGTGTGAGTCGATCCTCGGCGTGAAAGATGAGCCAGTGCAGGGCAAAGAGGTTCCTCTGGAATGGACTGAGACATCTGGGGGACTCTTGGAATGGTGGTACGACCATGGAGTTCCTCTCGCCTTTCCTGTTGAGAGTGCCTCCTCTTGAGATGCGACGGGAAAGCAGGGAATTCTTTCCCGTTGAAAGCAGGGAAAGGATCCCTCATCTCGAGCTACGAGGGGGAAACGGGGCTCCTTTGGATGTGGTCGGGACCATCGTGCTTCCTCTCGAGTGGAGACGGGTATGGTGGTGAACTTCTTGAGTTGCAGCAAGGGTGTGAAAGACCCTTTCGAAGTTCCAGAGGTTAGGTGTCATTAGTCTCCAGACGCCTCATCGGAAATAGGCCTCATCTCGCCTGGAAGGGAGAACTTCCTGGATTTTCTCGAGTTGCGGCAGGTGTTCTCGAGTTACGACGGGGACCTCAGGGACCGGCCCTGGTGGCCTCAGGAGAGGCCAGTCCCCATGCGAGTTGCTAGGGGGCCTCTCGGGATTCCTCTCCCGTCGATACCGGGGCCAAAAACCTTGTGTGGAGTCAGGGCCGGAACCGAGGATTCCTCTCAGGGGCTGATATGGATCTTTGGATACTTCTGGAGTCTCGCCAGGGGAGACAGGCCTCGTTTCGTGAGGGGGCATGCACGTGCACTTTCCTTCCAGGCTGTAGCAGCAATGTCACGCTTCCCGTCGCGTGGATCAAAGGATCTGTGGTTTTCCCTCGAGGCTTTCCCTCGAGGCTTTCCCACAGGGCTGTCCCACGTGCCACCGTGGTGTGAGTCGATCCTCGGCGTGAAAGATGAGCCAGTGCAGGGCAAAGAGGTTCCTCTGGAATGGACTGAGACATCTGGGGGACTCTTGGAATGGTGGTACGACCATGGAGTTCCTCTCGCCTTTCCTGTTTAGAGTGCCTCCTCTTGAGATGCGACGGGAACGCCGGGAATTCTTTCCCGTTGAAAGCAGGGAAAGGATCCCTCATCTCGAGCTACGAGGGGGAAACGGGGCTCCTCTGGATGTGGGCGGGACCATCGTGCTTCCTCTCGAGTGGAGACGGGTATGGCGGTGAACTTCTTGAGTTGCAGCAAGGGTGTGAAAGACCCTTTCGAAGTTCCAGAGGTTTGGTGTCATTAGTCTCCAGAGGCCTCATCGGAAATAGCCCTCATCTCGCCTGGAAGGGAGAACTTCCTGGATTTTCTCGAGTTGCGGCAGGTGTTCTCGAGTTACGACGGGGACCTCAGGGACCCGCTCTGGTGGCCTCAGGAGAGGCCAGTCCCCATGCGAGTTGCTAGGGGGCCTCTCGGGATTCCTCTGCCGTCGATACCGGGGCCAAAAACCTTGTGTGGAGTCAGGGCTGGAACCGAGGATTCCTCTCAGGGGCTGACATGGATCTTTGGGTACTTTTGGAGTCTCCCCAGGGGAGTCAGGCCTCGTCTCGAGTGGGGGCATGCACGTGCGCTTTCCTTCCAGGCTGTAGCAGCAATGTCACGCTTCCCGTCGCGTGGATCAAAGGATCTGTGGTTTTCCCTCGAGGCTTTCCCTCGAGGCTTTCCCACAGGGCTGTCCCACGTGCCACCGTGGTGTGAGTCGATCCTCGGCGTGAAAGATGAGCCAGTGCAGGGCAAAGAGGTTCCTCTGGAATGGACTGAGACATCTGGGGGACTCTTGGAATGGTGGTACGACCATGGAGTTCCTCTCGCCTTTCCTGTTGAGAATGCCTCCTCTTGAGATGCAACGGGAACGCAGGGAATTCTTTCCCATTGAAAGCAGGGAAAGGATCCCTCATCTCGAGCTACGAGGGGGAAACGGGGCTCCTCTGGATGTGGTCGGGACCATCGTGCTTCCTCTCGAGTGGAGACGGGTATGGTGGTGAACTTCTTGAGTTGCAGCAAGGGTGTGAAAGACCCTTTCGAAGTTCCAGAGGTTAGGTGTCATTAGTCTCCAGACGCCTCATCGGAAATAGGCCTCATCTCGCCTGGAAGGGAGAACTTCCTGGATTTTCTCGAGTTGCGGCAGGTGCTCTCGAGTTACGACGAGGACCTCAGCGACCCGCCCTGGTGGCCTCAGGAGAGGCCAGTCCCCATGCGATTTGCTAGGGGGCCTCTCGGGATTCCTCTCCCGTCGATACCGGGGCCAAAAACCTTGTGTGGAGTCAGGGCCGGAACCGAGGATTCCTCTCAGGGGCTGACATGGATCTTTGGGTACTTCTGGAGTCTCCCCAGGGGAGTCAGGCCTCGTCTCGAGTGGGGGCATGCACGTGCGCTTTCCTTCCAGGCTGTAGCAGCAATGTCACGCTTCCCGTCGCGTGGATCAAAGGATCTGTGGTTTTCCCTCGAGGCTTTCCCACAGGGCTGTCCCACGTGCCACCGTGGTGTGAGTCGATCCTCGGCGTGAAAGATGAGCCAGTGCAGGGCAAAGAGGTTCCTCTGGAATGGACTGAGACATCTGGGGGACTCTTGGAATGGTGGTACGACCATGGAGTTCCTCTCGCCTTTCCTGTTGAGAGTGCCTCCTCTTGAGATGCGACGGGAACGCCGGGAATTTTTCCCCGTTTAAAGCAGGGAAAGGATCCCTCATCTCGAGCTACGAGGGGGAAACGGGGATCCTCTGGATGTGGGCGGGACCATCGTGCTTCCTCTCGAGTGGAGATGGGTATGGCGGTGAACTTCTTGAGTCGCAGCAAGGGTATGAAAGACCCTTTCGAAGTTCCACAGGTTAGGTGTCATTAGTCTCCAGACGCCTCATCGGAAATAGGCCTCATCTCGCCTGGAAGGGAGAACTTCCTGGATTTTCTCGAGTTGCGGCAGGTGCTCTCGAGTTACGACGAGGACCTCAGGGACCCGCCCTGGTGGCCTCAGGAGAGGCCAGTCCCCATGCGAGATGCTAGGGGGCCTCTCGGGATTCCTCTCCCGTCGATACCGGGGCCAAAAACCTTGTGTGGAGTCAGGGCCGGAACCGAGGATTCCTCTCAGGGGCTGACATGGATCTTTGGGTACTTCTGGAGTCTCCCCAGGGGAGTCAGGCCTCGTCTCGAGTGGGGGCATGCACGTGCGCTTTCCTTCCAGGCTGTAGCAGCAATGTCACGCTTCCCGTCGCGTGGATCAAAGGATCTGCGGTTTTCCCTCGAGGCTTTCCCTCGAGGCTTTCCCTCGAGGCTTTCCCACAGGGCTGTCTCACGTGCCACCGTGGTGTGAGTCGATCCTCGGCGTGAAAGATGAGCCAGTGCAGGGCAAAGAGGTTCCTCTGGAATGGACTGAGACATCTGGGGGACTCTTGGAATGGTGGTACGACCATGGAGTTCCTCTCGCCTTTCCTGTTGAGAGTGCCTCCTCTTGAGATGCGACGGGAACGCGGGAATTCTTTCCCGTTGAAAGCAGGGAAAGGATCCCTCATCTCGAGCAACGAGGGGGAAACGGGGCTCCTTTGGATGTGGTCGGGACCATCGTGCTTCCTCTCGAGTGGAGACGGGTATGGTGGTGAACTTCTTGAGTCGCAGCAAGGGTGTGAAAGACCCTTTCGAAGTTCCAGAGGTTAGGTGTCATTAGTCTCCAGACGCCTCATCGGAAATAGGCCTCATTTCGCCTGGAAAGGAGAACTTCCTGGATTTTCTCGAGGTGCGGCAGGTGTTCTCGAGTTACGACGGGGACCTCAGGGACCGGCCCTGGTGGCCTCAGGAGAGGCCAGTCCCCATGCGAGTTGCTAGGGGGCCTCTCGGGATTCCTCTCCCGTCGATACCGGGGCCAAAAACCTTGTGTGGAGTCAGGGCCGGAACCGAGGATTCCTCTCAGGGGCTGATATGGATCTTTGGATACTTCTGGAGTCTCGCCAGGGGAGACAGGCCTCGTTTCGTGAGGGGGCATGCACGTGCACTTTCCTTCCAGGCTTTAGCAGCAATGTCACGCTTCCCGTGGCGTGGATCAAAGGATCTGTGGTTTTCCTCGAGCCTTGCCCTCGAGGCCTTCCCCCAGGGCTGTCCCACGTGCCACCGTGGTGTGAGTCGATCCTCGGCGTGAAAGATGAGCCACTGCAGGGCAAAGAGGTTCCTCTGTAATGGACTGAGACATCTGGGGGACTCTTGGAATGGTGGTACGACCATGGAGTTCCTCTCGCCTTTCCTGTTGAGAGTGCCTCCTCTTGAGATGCGACGGGAACGCGGGAATTCTTTCCCGTTGAAAGCAGGGAAAGGATCCCTCATCTCGAGCAACGAGGGGGAAACGGGGCTCCTTTGGATGTGGTCGGGACCATCGTGCTTCCTCTCGAGTGGAGACGGGTATGGTGGTGAACTTCTTGAGTCGCAGCAAGGGTGTGAAAGACCCTTTCGAAGTTCCAGAGGTTAGGTGTCATTAGTCTCCAGACGCCTCATCGGAAATAGGCCTCATTTCGCCTGGAAGGGAGAACTTCCTGGATTTTCTCGAGGTGCGGCAGGTGTTCTCGAGTTACGACGGGGACCTCAGGGACCGGCCCTGGTGGCCTCAGGAGAGGCCAGTCCCCATGCGAGTTGCTAGGGGGCCTCTCGGGATTCCTCTCCCGTCGATACCGGGGCCAAAAACCTTGTGTGGAGTCAGGGCCGGAACCGAGGATTCCTCTCAGGGGCTGATATGGATCTTTGGATACTTCTGGAGTCTCGCCAGGGGAGACAGGCCTCGTTTCGTGAGGGGGCATGCACGTGCACTTTCCTTCCAGGCTTTAGCAGCAATGTCACGCTTCCCGTGGCGTGGATCAAAGGATCTGTGGTTTTCCTCGAGCCTTGCCCTTGAGGCCTTCCCCCAGGGCTGTCCCACGTGCCACCGTGGTGTGAGTCGATCCTCGGCGTGAAAGATGAGCCACTGCAGGGCAAAGAGGTTCCTCTGTAATGGACTGAGACATCTGGGGGACTCTTGGAATGGTGGTACGACCATGGAGTTCCTCTCGCCTTTCCTGTTGAGAGTGCCTCCGCTTGAGATGCGACGGGAACGCTGGGAATTCTTTCCCGTTGAAAGCAGGGAAAGGATCCCTCCTCTCGAGCTACGAGGTGGAAACGGAGCTCCTCTGGATGTGGGCGGGACCATCGTGCTTCCTCTCGAGTGGAGACGGGTATGGCGGTGAACTTCCTTAGTTGCAGCAAGGGTGTGAAAGACCCTTTCGAAGTTCCAGAGGTTAGGTGTCATTAGTCTCCAGAGGCCTCATCGGAAATAGGCCTCATCTCGCCTGGAAGGGAGAACTTCCTGGATTTTCTCGAGTTGCGGCAGGTGTTCTCGAGTTACGACGGGGACATCAGGGACCCGCCCTGGTGGCCTCAGGAAAGGCTAGTCCCCTGGAGAGTTGCTAGGGGGCCTCTCCGGATTCCTCTCCCGTCGAAACCGGGGCTAAAATCCTTCTGAGGAGTCAGGGCCGGAACCGAGGATTCCTCTCAGGTGTTGACATGGATCTCTGGGTCTGTCTGGAGTCTCCCCAGGGGAGTCAAGCCTCGTCTCGAGGGGGGGCATGCACGTGCGCTTTCCTTCCAGGCTGTAGCAGCAATGTCACGCTTCCCGTCGCGTGGATCAAAGGATCTGTGGTTTTCCCTCGAGGCTTTCCCTCGAGGCTTTCCCACAGGGCTGTCCCACATGCCACGGTGGTGGGAGTCGATCATCGGCGTGAAAGATGAGCCAGTGCAGGGCAAAGAGGTTCCTCTGGAATGGACTGAGACATCTGGGGGACTCTTGGAATGGTGGTACGACCATGGAGTTCCTCTCGCCTTTCCTGTTGAGAGTGCCTCCTCTTGAGATGCGACGTGAACGCCGGGAATTCTTTCCCGTTGAAAGCAGGGAAAGGATCCCTCATCTCGAGCTACGAGGGGGAAACGGGGCTCCTCTGGATGTGGGCGGGACCATCGTGCTTCCTCTCGAGTGGAGACGGGTATGGCGGTGAACTTCTTGAGTTGCAGCAAGGGTGTGAAAGACCCTTTCGAAGTTCCAGAGGTTAGGTGTCATTAGTCTCCAGAGGCCTCATCGGAAATAGGCCTCATCTCGCCTGCAAGGGAGAACTTCCTGGATTTTCTCGAGTTGCGGCAGGTGTTCTCGAGTTACGACGGGTACCTCAGGGACCCGCCCTGGTGGCCTCAGGAGAGGCCAGTCCCCATGCGAGTTGCTAGGGGGCCTCTCTGG
This sequence comes from Capricornis sumatraensis, assembly GCF_032405125.1. NCBI lineage: Eukaryota > Metazoa > Chordata > Mammalia > Artiodactyla > Bovidae > Capricornis > Capricornis sumatraensis. Next base: position 1,085,867 of record NW_027184617.1, on the reverse strand, counting down.
ATTCCTCTCCCGTCGATACCGGGGCCAAAAACCTTGTGTGGAGTCTGGGCCGGATCCGAGGATTCCTCTCAGGGGCTGACATGGATCTTTGGGTACTTGTGGAGTCTCCCCAGGGGAGTCAGGCCTCGTCTCTAGTGGGGGCATGCACGTGCGCATTCCTTCCAGGCTGTAGCAGCAATGTCACGATTCCCGTTGCGTGGATCAAAGGATCTGTGGTTTTCCCTCGAGGCTTTCCCTCGAGGCTTTCCCACAGGGCTGTTCCACGTGCCACCGTGATGTGAGTCGATCCTCGGCATGAAAGATGAGCCAGTGCAGGGCAAAGAGGTTCCTCTGGAATGGACTGAGACATCTGGGGAACTCTTGGAATGGTGGTACGACCATGGAGTTCCTCTCGCCTTTCCTGTTGAGAGTGCCTCCTCTTGAGATGCGACGGGAACGCCGGGAATTCGTTCCCGTTGAAAGCAGGGAAAGGATCCCTCATCTCGAGCTACGAGGGGGAAACGGGGCTCCTCTGGATGTGGGCGGGACCATCGTGCTTCCTCTCGAGTGGAGACGGGTATGGCGGTGAACTTCTTGAGTTGCAGCAAGGGTGTGAAAGACCCTATCGAAGTTCCAGAGGTTAGGTGTCATTAGTTTCCAGACGCCTCATCGGAAATAGGCCTCATCTCGCCTGGAAGGGAGAACTTCCTGGATTTTCTCGAGTTGCGTCATGTGTTCTCGAGTTACGACGCGGACCTCAGGGACCCGCCCTGGTGGACTCAGGAGAGGCCAGTCCCCATGCGAGGTGCTAGGGGGCCTCACGGGATTCCTCTCCCGTCGATACCGGGGCCAAAAACCTTGTGCGGAGTTAGAGCCAGAACCGAGGATTCCTCTCAGGGGCTGACATGGATCTTTGTGTACTTGTGGAGTCTCCCCAGGGGAGTCAGGCCTCGTCTCGAGTGGGGGCATGCATGTGCGCTTTCCTTCCAGGCTGCAGCAGCAATGTCACGCTTCCCGTCGCGTGGATCAAAGGATCTGTGGTTTTCCCTCGAGGCTTTCCCTCGAGGCTTTCCCACAGGGCTGTCCCACGTGCCACCGTGGTGTGAGTCGATCCTCGGCGTGAAAGATGAGCCAGTGCAGGGCAAAGAGTTTCCTCTGGAATGGACTGAGACATCTGGGGGACTCTTGGAATGGTGGTACGACCATGGAGTTCCTCTCGCCTTTCCTGTTGAGAGTGCCTCCTCTTGAAATGCGACGTGAACGCCGGGAATTCTTTCCCGTTGAAAGCAGGGAAAGGATCCCTCATCTCGAGCTACGAGGGGGAAACGGGGCTCCTCTGGATGTGGGCGGGACCATCGTGCTTCCTCTCGAGTGGAGACGGGTATGGCAGTGAACTTCTTGAGTTGCAGCAAGGGTGTGAAAGACCCTTTCGAAGTTCCAGAGGTTAGGTGTCATTAGTCTCCAGACGCATCATCGGAAATAGGCCTCATCTCGCCTGGAAGGGAGAACTTCCTGGATTTTCTCGAGTTGCGGCAGGTGTTCTCGAGTTACGACGGGGACCTCAGGGACCCGCCCTGGTGGCCTCAGGAGAGGCCAGTCCCCATGCGATGTGCTAGGGGGCCTCTCGAGATTCCTCTCCCGTCGATACCGGGGCCAAAAACCTTGTGTGGAGTCAGGGCCGGAACCGAGGATTCCTCTCACGGGCTGACATGTATCTTTGTGTACTTCTGGAGTCTCCCCAGGGAAGTCAGGCCTCGTCTCGAGTGGGGGCATGCACGTGCGCTTTCCTTCCAGGCTGTAGCAGCAATGTCACGCTTCCCGTGGCGTGGATCAAAGGATCTGTGGTTTTCCCTCGAGGCTTTCCCTCGAGGCTTTCCCACAGGGCTGTCCCACGTGCCACCGTGCTGTGAGTCGATCCTAGGCGTGAAAGATGAGCCAGTGCAGGGCAAAGAGGTTCCTCTGGAATGGACTGAGACATCTGGGGGACTCTTGGAATGGTGGTACGACCATGGAGTTCCTCTCGCCTTTCCTGTTGAGAGTGCCTCCTCTTGAGATGCGACGGGAACGCCGGGAATTCGTTCCCGTTGAAAGCAGGGAAAGGATCCCTCATCTCGAGCTACGAGGGGGAAACGGGGCTCCTCTGGATGTGGGCGGGACCATCGTGCTTCCTCTCGAGTGCAGACGGGTATGGCGGTGAACTTCTTGAGTTGCAGCAAGGGTGTGAAAGACCCTTTCGAAGTTCCAGAGGTTAGGTGTCATTAGTCTCCAGACGCCTCATCGGAAATAGGCCTCATCTCGCCTGGAAGGGAGAACTTCCTGGATTTTCTCGAGTTGCGGCAGGTGTTCTCGAGTTACGACGCGGACCTCAGGGACCCGCCCTGGTGGACTCAGGAGAGGCCAGTCCCCATGCGAGGTGCTAGGGGGCCTCACGGGATTCCTCTCCCGTCGATACCGGGGCCAAAAACCTTGTGCGGATTTAGGGCCAGAACCGAGGATTCCTCTCAGGGGCTGACATGGATCTTTGTGTACTTGTGGAGTCTCCCCAGGGGAGTCAGGCCTCGTCTCGAGTGGGGGCATGCATGTGCGCTTTCCTTCCAGGCTGTAGCAGCAATGTCACGCTTCCCGTGGCGTGGATCAAAGGATCTGTGGTTTTCCCTCGAGGCTTTCCCTCGAGGCTTTCCCACAGGGATGTCCCACGTGCCACCGTGCTGTGAGTCGATCCTCGGCGTGAAAGATGAGCCAGTGCAGGGCAAAGAGGTTCCTCTGGAATGGACTGAGACATCTGGGGGACTCTTGGAATGGTGGTACGACCATGGAGTTCCTCTCGCCTTTCCTGTTGAGAGTGCCTCCTCTTGAGATGCGACGGGAACGCCGGGAATTCGTTCCCGTTGAAAGCAGGGAAAGGATCCCTCATCTCGAGCTACGAGGGGGAAACGGGGCTCCTCTGGATGTGGGCGGGACCATCGTGCTTCCTCTCGAGTGGAGACGGGTATGGCGGTGAACTTCTTGAGTTGCAGCAAGGGTGTGAAAGACCCTTTCGAAGTTCCAGAGGTTAGGTGTCATTAGTCTCCAGACGCCTCATCGGAAATAGGCCTCATCTCGCCTGGAAGGGAGAACTTCCTGGATTTTCTCGAGTTGCGGCAGGTGTTCTCGAGTTACGACGCGGACCTCAGGGACCCGCCCTGGTGGACTCAGGAGAGGCCAGTCCCCATGCGAGGTGCTAGGGGGCCTCACGGGATTCCTCTCCCGTCGATACCGGGGCCAAAAACCTTGTGCGGATATAGGGCCAGAACCGAGGATTCCTCTCAGGGGCTGACATGGATCTTTGTGTACTTGTGGAGTCTCCCCAGGGGAGTCAGGCCTCGTCTCGAGTGGGGGCATGCATGTGCGCTTTCCTTCCAGGCTGTAGCAGCAATATCACGCTTCCCGTCGCGTGGATCAAAGGATCTGTGGTTTTCCCTCGAGGCTTTCCCTCGAGGCTTTCCCACAGGGCTGTCCCACGTGCCACCGTGGTGTGAGTCGATCCTCGGCGTGAAAGATGAGCCAGTGCAGGGCAAAGAGGTTCCTCTGGAATGGACTGAGACATCTGGGGGACTCTTGGAATGGTGGTACGACCATGGAGTTCCTCTCGCCTTTCCTGTTGAGAGTGCCTCCTCTTGAAATGCGACGTGAACGCCGGGAATTCGTTCCCGTTGAAAGCAGGGAAAGGATCCCTCATCTCGAGCTACGAGGGGGAAACGGGGCTCCTCTGGATGTGGGCGGGACCATCGTGCTTCCTCTCGAGTGGAGACGGGTATGGCGGTGAACTTCTTGAGTTGCAGCAAGGGTGTGAAAGACCCTTTCGAAGTTCCAGAGGTTAGGTGTCATTAGTCTCCAGACGCCTCATCGGAAATAGGCCTCATCTCGCCTGGAAGGTAGAACTTCCTGGATTTTCTCGAGTTGCGGCAGATGTTCTCGAGTTACGACGCGGACCTCAGGGACCCGCCCTGGTGGACTCAGGAGAGGCCAGTCCCCATGCGAGGTGCTAGGGGGCCTCTCGGGATTCCTCTCCCGTCGATACCGGGGCCAAAAACCTTGTGCGGAGTCAGGGCCAGAACCGAGGATTGCTCTCAGGGGATGACATGGATCTTTGTGTACTTGTGGAGTCTCCCCAGGGGAGTCAGGCCTCGTCTCGAGTGGGGGCATGCATGTGCGCTTTCCTTCCAGGCTGTAGCAGCAATGTCACGCTTCCCGTGGCGTGGATCAAAGGATCTGTGGTTTTCCCTCGAGGCTTTCCCTCGAGGCTTTCCCACAGGGCTGTCCCACGTGCCACCGTGGTGTGAGTCGATCCTCGGCGTGAAAGATGAGCCAGTGCAGGGCAAAGAGCTTCCTCTGGAATGGACTGAGACATCTGGGGGACTCTTGGAATGGTGGTACGACCATGGAGTTCCTCTCGCCTTTCCTGTTGAGAGTGCCTCCTCTTGAGATGCGACGGGAACGTCGGGAATTCTTTCCCGTTGAAAGCAGGGAAAGGATCCCTCATCTCGAGATATGAGGGGAAACGGGGCTCCTCTGGATGTGGGCGGGACCATCGTGCATGCTCTCGAGTATAGACGGGTATGGCGGTGAACTTCTTGAGTTGCAGCAAGGGTGTGAAAGACCCTTTCGAAGTTCCAGAGTTTAGGTGTCATTAGTCTCCAGACGCCTCATCGGAAATAGGCCTCATCTCGGCTGGAAGGGAGAACTTCCTGGATTTTCTCGAGTTGCGGCAGGTGTTCTCGAGTTACGACGGGGACCTCAGGGACCCGCCCTGGTGGCCTCAGGAGAGGCCAGTCCCCATGCGAGTTGCTAGGGGGCCTCTCGGGATTCCTCTCCCGTCGATACCGGGGCCAAAAACCTTGTGTGGAGTCAGGGCCGGAACCGAGGATTCCTCTCAGGGGCTGACATGGATCTTTGGGTACTTCTGGAGTCTCCCCAGGGGAGTCAGGCCTCGTTTCGAGTGGGGGCATGCACGTGTGCTCTCCTTCCAGGCTGTAGCACCAATGTCACGCTTCCCATGGCGTGGATCAAAGGATCTGTGGTTTTCCCTCGAGGCTTTCCCTCGAGGCTTTCCCACAGGGCTGTCCCATGTGCCACCGTGGTGTGAGTCGATTCTCGGCGTGAAAGACGAGCCAGTGTAGGGCAAAGAGGTTCCTCTGGAATGGACTGAGACATCTGGGGGACTCTTGGAATGGTGGTACGACCAAGAAGTTCCTCTCGCCTTTCCTGTTGAGAGTGCCTCCTCTTGAGATGCGACGGGAACGCCGGGAATTCTTTCCCGTTGAAAGCAGGGAAAGGATCCCTCATCTCGAGCTACGAGGGGGAAACGGGGCTCCTCTGGATGTGGGCGGGACCATCGTGCTTCCTCTCGAGTGGAGACGGGTATGGCAGTGAAATTCTTGAGTTGCAGCAAAGGTGTGAAAGACCCTTTCGAAGTTCCAGAGTTAGGTGTCATTAGTCTCCAGACGCCTCATCGGAAATAGGCCTCATCTCGCCTGGAAGGGAGAACTTCCTGGATTTTCTCGAGTTGCGGCAGGTGTTCTCGAGTTACGACGGGGACCTCAGGGACCCGCCCTGGTGGCCTCAGGAGTGGCCAGTCCCCATGCGAGCTGCTAGGGGGCCTCTCGGGATTCCTCTCCCGTCGATACCGGGGCCAAAAACCTTGTGTGGAGTCAGGGCCGGAACCGCGGATTCCTCTCAAGGGCTGACATGGATCTTTGGGTACTTCTGGAGTCTCCCCAGGGGAGTCAGGCCTCGTCTCGAGTGGGGGCATGCATGTGCGCATTCCTTCCAGGCTGTAGCAGCAATGTCACGCTTCCCGTTGCGTGGATCAAAGGATCTGTGGTTTTCCCTCCAGGCTTTCCCTCGAGGCTTTCCCACAGGGCTGTCCCTCGTGCCACCGTGGTGTGAGTCGATCCTCGGCGTGAAAGATGAGCCAGTGCAGGGCAAAGAGGTTCCTCTGGAATGGACTGAGACATCTGGGGGACTCTTGGAATGGTGGTACGACCATGGAGTTCCTCTCGCCTTTCCTGTTGAGAGTGCCTCCTCTTGAGATGCGACGTGAACGCCGGGAATTCTTTCCCGTTGAAAGCAGGGAAAGGATCCCTCATCTCGAGCTACGAGGGGGAAACGGGGCTCCTCTGGATGTGGGCGGGACCATCGTGCTTCCTCTCGAGTGGAGACGGGTATGGCGGTGAACTTCTTGAGTTGCAGCAAGGGTGTGAAAGACCCTTTCGAAGTTCCAGAGGTTAGGTGTCATTAGTCTCCAGAGGCCTCATCGGAAATAGGCCTCATCTCGCCTGCAAGGGAGAACTTCCTGGATTTTCTCGAGTTGCGGCAGGTGTTCTCGAGTTACGACGGGTACCTCAGGGACCCGCCCTGGTGGCCTCAGGAGAGGCCAGTCCCCATGCGAGTTGCTAGGGGGCCTCTCTGGATTCCTCTCCCGTCGATACCGGGGCCAAAAACCTTGTGTGGAGTCAGGGCCGGATCCGAGGATTCCTCTCAGGGGCTGACATGGATCTTTGGGTACTTGTGGAGTCTCCCCAGGGGAGTCAGGCCTCGTCTCCAGTGGGGGCATGCACGTGCGCATTCCTTCCAGGCTGTAGCAGCAATGTCACGCTTCCCGTTGCGTGGATCAAAGGATCTGTGGTTTTCCCTCGAGGCTTTCCCTCGAGGCTTTCCCACAGGGCTGTTCCACGTGCCACCGTGATGTGAGTCGATCCTCGGCATGAAAGATGAGCCAGTGCAGGGCAAAGAGGTTCCTCTGGAATGGACTGAGACATCTGGGGGACTCTTGGAATGGTGGTACGACCATGGAGTTCCTCTCGCCTTTCCTGTTGAGAGTGCCTCCTCTTGAGATGCGACGGGAACGCCGGGAATTCGTTCCCGTTGAAAGCAGGGAAAGGATCCCTCATCTCGAGCTACGAGGGGGAAACGGGGCTCCTCTGGATGTGGGCGGGACCATCGTGCTTCCTCTCGAGTGGAGACGGGTATGGCGGTGAACTTCTTGAGTTGCAGCAAGGGTGTGAAAGACCCTTTCGAAGTTCCAGAGGTTAGGTGTCATTAGTCTCCAGACGCCTCATCGGAAATAGGCCTCATCTCGCCTGGAAGGGAGAACTTCCTGGATTTTCTCGAGTTGCGGCAGGTGTTCTCGAGTTATGACGCGGACCTCAGGGACCCGCCCTGGTGGACTCAGGAGAGGCCAGTCCCCATGCGAGGTGCTAGGGGGCCTCACGGGATTCCTCTCCCGTCGATACCGGGGCCAAAAACCTTGTGCGGAGTCAGGGCCAGAACCGAGGATTCCTCTCAGGGGCTGACATGGATCTTTGTGTACTTGTGGAGTCTCCCCAGGGGATTCAGGCCTCGTCTCGAGTGGGGGCATGCATGTGCGCTTTCCTTCCAGGCTGTAGCAGCAATGTCACGCTTCCCGTCGCGTGGATCAAAGGATCTGTGGTTTTCCCTCGAGGCTTTCCCTCGAGGCTTTCCCACAGGGCTGTCCCACGTGCCACCGTGGTGTGAGTCGATCCTCGGCGTGAAAGATGAGCCAGTGCAGGGCAAAGAGGTTCCTCTGGAATGGACTGAGACATCTGGGGGACTCTTGGAATGGTGGTACGACCATGGAGTTCCTCTCGCCTTTCCTGTTGAGAGTGCCTCCTCTTGAAATGCGACGTGAACGCCGGGAATTCGTTCCCGTTGAAAGCAGGGAAAGGATCCCTCATCTCGAGCTACGAGGGGGAAACGGGGCTCCTCTGGATGTGGGCGGGACCATCGTGCTTCCTCTCGAGTGGAGACGGGTATGGCAGTGAACTTCTTGAGTTGCAGCAAGGGTGTGAAAGACCCTTTCGAAGTTCCAGAGGTTAGGTGTCATTAGTCTCCAGACGCATCATCGGAAATAGGCCTCATCTCGCCTGGAAGGGAGAACTTCCTGGATTTTCTCGAGTTGCGGCAGGTGTTCTCGAGTTACGACGGGGACCTCAGGGACCCGCCCTGGTGGCCTCAGGAGAGGCCAGTCCCCATGCGATGTGCTAGGGGGCCTCTCGAGATTCCTCTCCCGTCGATACCGGGGCCAAAAACCTTGTGTGGAGTCAGGGCCGGAACCGAGGATTCCTCTCACGGGCTGACATGTATCTTTGTGTACTTCTGGAGTCTCCCCAGGGAAGTCAGGCCTCGTCTCGAGTGGGGGCATGCACGTTCGCTTTCCTTCCAGGCTGTAGCAGCAATGTCACGCTTCCCGTGGCGTGGATCAAAGGATCTGTGGTTTTCCCTCGAGGCTTTCCCTCGAGGCTTTCCCACAGGGCTGTCCCACGTGCCACCGTGGTGTGAGTCGATCCTCGGCGTGAAAGATGAGCCAGTGCAGGGCAAAGAGGTTCCTCTGGAATGGACTGAGACATCTGGGGGACTCTTGGAATGGTGGTACGACCATGGAGTTCCTCTCGCCTTTCCTGTTGAGAGTGCCTCCTCTTGAAATGCGACGTGAACGCCGGAAATTCGTTCCCGTTGAAAGCAGGGAAAGGATCCCTCATCTCGAGCTACGAGGGGGAAACGGGGCTCCTCTGGATGTGGGCGGGACCATCGTGCTTCCTCTCGAGTGGAGACGGGTATGGCGGTGAACTTCTTGAGTTGCAGCAAGGGTGTGAAAGACCCTTTCGAAGTTCCAGAGGTTAGGTGTCATTAGTCTCCAGACGCCTCATCGGAAATAGGCCTCATCTCGCCTGGAAGGGAGAACTTCCTGGATTTTCTCGAGTTGCGGCAGGTGTTCTCGAGTTACGACGGGGACCTCAGGGACCCGCCATGGTGGCCTCAGGAGAGGCCAGTCCCCATGCGAGTTGCTAGGGGGCCTCTCGTGATTCCTCTCCCGTCGATACCGGGGCCAAAAACCTTGTGTGGAGTCAGGGCCGGAACCGAGGATTCCTCTCAGGGGCTGACATGTATCTTTGGGTACTTCTGGAGTCTCCCCAGGGGAGTCAGGCCTCGTTTCGAGTGGGGGCATGCACGTGCGCTCTCCTTCCAGGCTGTAGCACCAATGTCACGCTTCCCATGGCGTGGATCAAAGGATCTGTGGTTTTCCCTCGAGGCTTTCCCTCGAGGCTTTCCCACAGGGCTGTCCCACGTGCCACCGTGGTGTGAGTCGATTCTCGGCGTGAAAGACGAGCCAGTGTAGGGCAAAGAGGTTCCTCTGGAATGGACTGAGACATCTGGGGGACTCTTGGAATGGTGGTACGACCAAGAAGTTCCTCTCGCCTTTCCTGTTGAGAGTGCCTCCTCTTGAGATGCGACGGGAACGCCGGGAATTCTTTCCCGTTGAATGCAGGGAAAGGATCCCTCATCTCGAGCTACGAGGGGGAAACGGGGCTCCTCTGGATGTGGGCGGGACCATCGTGCTTCCTCTCGAGTGGAGACGTGTATGGCAGTGAAATTCTTGAGTTGCAGCAAAGGTGTGAAAGACCCTTTCGAAGTTCCAGAGTTAGGTGTCATTAGTCTCCAGACGCCTCATCGGAAATAGGCCTCATCTCGCCTGGAAGGGAGAACTTCCTGGATTTTCTCGAGTTGCGGCAGGTGTTCTCGAGTTACGACGGGGACCTCAGGGACCCGCCCTGGTGGCCTCAGGAGTGGCCAGTCCCCATGCGAGCTGCTAGGGGGCCTCTCGGGATTCCTCTCCCGTCGATACCGGGGCCAAAAACCTTGTGTGGAGTCAGGGCCGGAACCGAGGATTCCTCTCAAGGGCTGACATGGATCTTTGGGTACTTGTGGAGTCTCCCCAGGGGAGTCAGGCCTCGTCTCGAGTGGGGGCATGCATGTGCGCATTCCTTCCAGGCTGTAGCAGCAATGTCACGCTTCCCGTTGCGTGGATCAAAGGATCTGTGGTTTTCCCTCCAGGCTTTCCCTCGAGGCTTTCCCACAGGGCTGTCCCTCGTGCCACCGTGGTATGAGTCGATCCTCGGCGTGAAAGATGAGCCAGTGCAGGGCAAAGAGGTTCCTCTGGAATGGACTGAGACATCTGGGGGACTCTTGGAATGGTGGTACGACCATGGAGTTCCTCTCGCCTTTCCTGTTGAGAGTGCCTCCTCTTGAAATGCGACGTGAACGCCGGGAATTCTTTCCCGTTGAAAGCAGGGAAAGGATCCCTCATCTCGAGCTACGAGGGGGAAACGGGGCTCCTCTGGATGTGGGCGGGACCATCGTGCTTCCTCTCGAGTGGAGACGGGTATGGCGGTGAACTTCTTGAGTTGCAGCAAGGGTGTGAAAGACCCTTTCGAAGTTCCAGAGGTTAGGTGTCATTAGTCTCCAGACGCATCATCGGAAATAGGCCTCATCTCGCCTGCAAGGGAGAACTTCCTGGATTTTCTCGAGTTGCGGCAGGTGTTCTCGAGTTACGACGGGGACCTCAGGGACCCGCCCTGGTGGCCTCAGGAGAGGCCAGTCCCCATGCGAGTTGCTAGGGGGCCTCTCGGGATTCCTCTCCCGTCGATACCGGGGCCAAAAACCTTGTGTGGAGTCAGGGCCGGAACCGAGGATTCCTCTCAGGGGCTGACATGGATCTTTGGGTACTTCTGGAGTCTCCCCAGGGGAGTCAGGCCTCGTCTCGAGTGGGGGCATGCACGTGCGCTTTCCTTCCAGGCTGTAGCAGCAATGTCACGGTTCCCGTCGCGTGGATCAAAGGATCTGTGGTTTTCCCTCGAGACTTTCCCACAGGGATGTCCCACGTGCCACCGTGGAGTGAGTCGATCCTCGGCGTGAAAGATGAGCCAGTGCAGGGCAAAGAGGTTCCTCTGGAATGGACTGAGACATCTGGGGGACTCTTGGAATGGTGGTACGACCATGGAGTTCCTCTCGCCTTTCCTGTTGAGAGTTCCTCCTCTTGAGATGCGACGGGAACGCCGGGAATTCTTTCCTGTTGAAAGCAGGGAAAGGATCCCTCATCTCGAGCTACGAGGGGGAAACGGGGCTCCTCTGAATGTGGGCGGGACCATCGTGCTTCCTCTCGAGTGGAGACGGGTATGGCGGTGAACTTCTTGAGTTGCAGCATGGGTGTGAAAGACCCTTTTGAAGTCCCAGAGATTAGCTGTCATTAGACTCCAGACGCCTCATCGGAAATAGGCCTCATCTCGCCTGGAACGGAGAACTTCCTGGATTTTCTCGAGTTGCGGCAGGTGTTCTCGAGTTACGACGGGGACGTCAGGGACAAGCCCTGGTGGCCTCAGGAAACTCCAGTCCCCATGCGAGTTGCTAGGGTGCCTCTCGGGATTCCTCTCCAGTCGATACCGGGGCCATAAACCTTGTGTGGAGTCAGGGCCGGAACGGAGGATTCCTCTAAGGGGCTGACATGGATCTTTGGGTCTTTCTGGAGTCTCCCCAGGGGAGTCAGGCCTCGTCTCGAGTGGGGGCATGCACGTGCGCTTTCCTTCCAGGCTGTAGCAGCAATGTCACGCTTCCCGTCGCCTGGATCAAAGGATCTGTGGTTTTCCCTCTAGGCTTTCCCTCGAGGCTATCCCACAGGGCTGTCCCACGTGGCACCGTGGTGTGAGTCGATCTTCGGCATGAAAGATGAGCCAGTGCAGGGCAAAGAGGTTCCTCTGGAATGGACTGAGACATCTGGGGGACTCTTGGAATGGTGGTACGACCATGGAGTTCCTCTCGTCTTTCCTGTTGAGAGTGCCTCCTCTTGAGATGCGACGGGAACGCCGAAAATACTTTCCCGTTGACAGCAGGGAAAGGATCCCTCATCTCGAGCTACGAGGGGCAAACGGGGCTCCTCTGGATGTGGGCGGGACCATCATGTTTCCTCTCGAGTGGAGACGGTTATGGCGGTGAACTTCTTGAGTTGCAGCAAGGGTGTGAATGACCCTTTCGAAGTTCCACAGGTTCCGTGTCATTAGTCTCCAGACGCCTCATCGGAAATAGGCCTCATCTCGCCTGGAAGGGAGAACTTCCTGAAGTTTCTCGAGTTGCGGCAGGTGTTCTCGAGTTACGACGGGGACCTCAGGGACCCGCCCTGGTGGCCTCAGGAAAGGCCAGTCCCCATGCGAGTTGCTCGGGGGCCTCTCAGGATTCCTCTCCTGTCGATACCGGGGCCAAAAAACTTGTGTGGAGTCAGGGCCGGAACCGAGGATTCCTCTCAGGGGCTGACATGGATCTTTGGGTACTTCTGGAGTCTCCCCAGGGGAGTCAGGCCTTGTCTCTAGTGGGAGCATGCATGTGCGCTTTCCTTCCAGGCTGTAGCAGCAATGTCTCGGTTCCCGTCGCGTGGATCAAAGGATCTGTGGTTTTCCGTCGAGGCTTTCCCACAGGGCTGTCTCACGTGCCACCGTGGTGTGAGTCGATTCTCGGCGTGAAAGATGAGACAGTGCAGGGCAAAGAGGTTCGTCTGGATTGGACTGAGACATCTGGGGGACTCTTGGAATGGTGGTACGACCATGGAGTTCCTCTCGCCTTTCCTGTTGAGAGTGCCTCCTCTTGAGATGCGACGGGAACGCCGGGAATTCTTTCCCGTTGAAAGCAGGGAAAGGATCCCTCATCTCGAGCTACGAGGGGGAAACGGGGCTCCTCTGGATGTGGGCGGGACCATCGTGCTTCCTCTCGAGTGGAGACGGGTATGGCGGTGAAATTCTTGAGTTGCAGCAAGGGTGTGAAAGACCCTTTCGAAGTTCCAGAGTTAGGTGTCATTAGTCTCCAGACGCCTCATCGGAAATAGGCCTCATCTCGCCTGGAAGGGAGAACTTCCTGGATTTTCTCGAGTTGCGGCAGGTGTTCTCGAGTTACGACGGGTACCTCAGGGACCCGCCCTGGTGGCCTCAGGAGTGGCCAGTCCCCATGCGAGCTGCTAGGGGGCCTCTCGGGATTCCTCTCCCGTCGATACCGGGGCCAAAAACCTTGTGTGGAGTCAGGGCCGGAACCGAGGATTCCTCTCAAGGGCTGACATGGATCTTTGGGTACTTGTGGAGTCTCCCCAGGGGAGTCAGGCCTCGTCTCGAGTGGGGGCATGCACGTGCGCTTTTCTTCCAGGCTGTAGCAGCAATGTCACGCTTCCCGTGGCATGGATCAAAGGATCTGTGGTTTTCCCTCGAGGCTTTCCCTCGAGGCTTTCCCACAGGGCTGTCCCACGTGCCACCGTGGTGTGAGTCGATCCTCGGCGTGAACGATGAGCCAGTGCAGGGCAAAGAGCTTCCTCTGGAATGGACTGAGACATCTGGGGGACTCTTGGAATGGTGGTACGACCATGGAGTTCCTCTCGCCTTTCCTGTTGAGAGTGCCTCCTCTTGAGATGCGACGGGAACGTCGGGAATTCTTTCCCGTTGAAAGCAGGGAAAGGATCCCTCATCTCGAGCTATGAGGGGAAACGGGGCTCCTCTGGATGTGGGCGGGCCCATCGTGCATCCTCTCGAGTATAGACGGGTATGGCGGTGAACTTCTTGAGTTGCAGCAAGGGTGTGAAAGACCCTTTCGAAGTTCCAGAGGTTAGGTGTCATTAGTCTCCAGACGCCTCATCGGAAATAGGCCTCATCTCGCCTGGAAGGGAGAACTTCCTGGATTTTCTCGAGTTGCGGCAGGTGTTCTCGAGTTACGACGGGGACCTCAGGGACCCGCCCTGGTGGCCTCGGGAGAGGCCAGTCCCCATGCGAGTTGCTAGGGGGCCTCTCGGGATTCCTCTCCCGTCGATACCGGGGCCAAAAACCTTGTGTGGAGTCAGGGCCGGAACCGAGGATTCCTCTCAGGGGCTGACATGGATCTTTGGGTACTTCTGGAGTCTCCCCAGGGGAGTCAGGCCTCGTCTCGAGTGGGGGCATGCACGTGCGCTTTCCTTCCAGGCTGTAACGGCAATGTCACGCTTCCCGTCGAGTGGATCAAAGGATCTGTGGTTTTCCCTCGAGGCTTTCCCTCGAGGCTTTCCCACAGGGCTGTCCCACGTGCCACCGTGGTGTGAGTCAATCCTCAGCGTGAAAGATGAGCCAGTGCAGGGCAAAGAGGTTCCTCTGGAATGGACTGAGACATCTGGGGGACTCTTGGAATGGTGGTACGACCATGGAGTTCCTCTCGCCTTTCCTGTTGAGAGTGCCTCCTCTTGAGTTGCGACGGGAACGCCGGGAATTCTTTCCCGTTGAAAGCAGGGAAAGGATCCCTCATCTCGAGCTACGAGGGGGAAACGGGGCTCCTCTGGATGTGGGCGGGACCATCGTGCTTCCTCTCGAGTGGAGACGGGTATGGCGGTGAACTTCTTGACTTGCAGCAAGGGTGTGAAAGACCCTTTCGAAGTTCCAGAGGTTAGGTGTCATTAGTCTCCAGACGCCTCATCGGAAATAGGCCTCATCTCGCCTGGAAGGGAGAACTTCTTGGATTTTCTCGAGTTGCGGCAGGTGTTCTCGAGTTACGACGGGTACCTCAGGGACCCGCCCTGGTGGCCTCAGGAGAGGCCAGTCCCCATGCGAGTTGCTAGGGGGCCTCTCGGGATTCCTCTCCCTTCGATACCGGGGCCAAAAACCTTGTGTGGAGTCAGGGCCGGATCCGAGGATTCCGCTCAGGGACTGACATGGATCTTTGGGTACTTGTGGAGTCTCCCCAGGGGAGTCAGGCCTCGTCTCGAGTGGGGGCATGCACGTGCGCTTTCCTTCCAGTCTGTGGCAGCAATGTCACGCTTCCCGTCTCGTGGATCAAAGGATCTGTGGTTTTCCCTCGAGGCTTTCCCACAGGGCTGTCCCACGTGCCACCGTGGTGTGAGTCGATTCTCGGCGTGAAAGATGAGCCAGTGCAGGGCAAAGAGGTTCCTCTGGAATGGACTGAGACATCTGGGGGACTCTTGGAATGGTGGTACGACCATGGAGTTCCTCTTGCCTTTCCTGTTGAGAGTACCTCCTCTTGAGATGCAACGGGAACGCCAGGAATTCTTTCCCGTTGAAAGCAGGGAAAGGATCCCTCATCTCGAGCTACGAGGGGGAAACGGGGCTCCTCTGAATGTGGGCGGGACCATCGTGCTTCCTCTCGAGTGGAGACGGGTATGGCGGTGAGATTCTTGAGTTGCAGCAAGGGTGTGAAAGACCCTTTCGAAGTTCCAGAGGTTAGGTGTCATTAGTCTCCAGACGCCTCATCGGAAATAGGCCTCATCTCGCCTGGAAGGGAGAACTTCCTGGATTTTCTCGAGTTGCGGCAGGTGTTCTCCAGTTACGACGGGGACCTCAGGGACCGGCCTGGTGGCCTCAGGAAAGTCCAGTCCCCATGCGAGGTGCTAGGGGGCCTCTCGGGATTACTCTTCCGTCGATACCGGGGCCAAAAACCTTGTGTGGAGTCAGGGCCGGAACCGAGGATTCCTCTCCGGGCTGACATGGATCTTGGGGTACTTCTGGAGTCTCCCCAGGGGAGTCAGGCCTCGTCTCGAGTGGGGGCATGCACGTGCGCTTTCCTTCCAGGCTGTAGCAGCAATGTCACGCTTCCCGTCGCGTGGATCAAAGGATCTGTGGTTTTCAATCGAGGCTTTCCCTTGAGGCTTTCCCACAGGGCTGTCCCACGTGCCACCGTGGTGTGATTCGATCCTCGGCGTGAAAGATGAGCCAGTGCAGGGCAAAGAGTTTCCTCTGGCATGGACTGAGACATCTGGGGGACTCTTGGAATGGTGGTACGACCATGGAGTTCCTCTCGCCTTTCCTGTTGAGAGTGCCTCCTCTTGATATGTGACGGGAACGCCGGGAATTCTTTCCCGTTGAAAGCAGGGATAGGATCCCTCATCTCGAGCTACGAGGGGGAAACGGGGCTCCTCTGGATGTGGGCGGGACGATCATGCTTCCTCTCGAGTCGACACGGGTATGTCGGTGAACTTCTTGTGTTGCAGCAAGGGTGTGAAAGACCCTTTCGAAGTTCCAGAGGTTAGGTGTCATTAGTGTCCAGATGCCTCATCGGAAATAGGCCTCATCTCGCCTGGAAGGGAGAACTTCCTGGATATTCTCGAGTTGCGGCAGGTGTTCTCCAGTTACGACGGGGACCTCAGGGACCGGCCTGGTGGCCTCAGGAAAGGCCAGTCCCCATGCGAGGTGCTAGGAGGCCTCTCGGGATTCCTCTCACGTCGATAACGGGGCCAAAAACCTTGTGTGGAGTCAGGGCCGGAACCGAGGATTCCTCTCAGGGGCTGACATGGATCTTGGGGTACTTCTGTAGTCTCCCCAGGGGAGTCAGTCCTCGTCTCGAGTGGGGGCATGCACGTGCGCTTTCCTTCCAGGCTGTAGCAGCAATGTCATGCTTCCCGTCACGTGGATCAAAGGATCTGTGGTTTACCCTCGAGGCTTTCCCACAGGGCTGTCCCACGAGCCACCGTGGTGTGAGTCGATCCTCGGCGTGATAGATGAGCCAGTGCAGGGCAAACAGGTTCCTCTGGAATGGACTGAGACATCTGGGGGACTCTTGGAATGGTGGTACGACCATGGAGTTCCTCTCGCCTTTCCTGTTGAGAGTGCCTCCTCTTGAGATGCGACAGGAACACCGGGAATTCTTTCCCATTGAAAGCAGGGAAAGGATCCCTCATCTCGAGCTCCGAGGGGGAAATGGGGCTCCTCTGGTTGTGGGTGGGACGATCGTGCTTCCTCTCAAGTGGAGACGGGTATGGCGGTGAACTACTTGAGTTGCAGCAAGGGTGTGAAAGACCCTTTCGAAGTTCCAGAGGTTAGGTGTCATTAGTCTCCAGACACCTCATCGGAAATAGGCCTCATCTCGCCTGGAAGGGAGAACTTCCTGGATTTTCTCGATTTGCGGCAGGTGTTCTCGATTTACGACGGGGACCTCAGGGACCCGCCCTGGTGGCCTCAGGAACGGCCAGTCCCCATGCTAGTTGCTAGGGGGCCTCTCGGGATTCCTCTCCCTTCGATACCGGGGCCAAAAACCTTGTGTGGAGTCAGGGCCGGAACCGAGGATTCCTCTCAGGGGCTGACATGGATCTTTGGGTACTTCTGGAGTCTCCCCAGGGAAGTCAGGACTCGTCTCGAGTGGGGGCATGCACGTGCGCTTTCCTTCCAGGCTGTAGCAGCAATGTCACGCTTCCCGTCGTGTGGATCAAAGGATCTGTGGTTTTCCCTCGAGGCTTTCGCTCGAGGCTTTCCCACAGGGCTGTCCCACGTGCCACCGTGGTGTGAGTCGATCCTCGGCGTGAAAGTTGAGCCAGTGCAGGGCAAAGAGGCTCCTCTGGAATGGACTGAGACATCTGGGGGACTCTTGGAATGGTGGTACGACCATGGAGTTCCTCTCGCCTTTCCTGTTGAGAGTGCCTCCTCTTGAGATGCGACGGGAACGCCGGGAATTCTTTCCCGTTGAAAGCAGGGAATGGATCCCTCATCTCGAGCTCCGAGGGGGAAACGGGTCTCCTCTGGATGTGGGCGGGACCATCGTGCTTCCTCTCGAGTGGAGACGGGTATGGCGGTGAACTTCTTGAGTTGCAGCAAGGGTGTGAAAGACCCTTTCGAAGTTCCAGAGTTTAGGTGTCATTAGTCTCCAGACGCCTCATCGGAAATAGGCCTCATCTTGCCTGGAAGGGAGAACTTCCTGGATTTTCTCGAGTTGCGGCAGGTGTTCTCGAGTTACGACGGGGACCTCAGGGACCCGCCCTGGTGGCCTCAGGAGAGGCCAGTACCCATGCGAGTTGCTAGGGGGCCTCTCGGGATTCCTCTCCCGTCGATACCGGGGCCAAAAACCTTGTGTGGAGTCAGGGCCGGAACCGAGGATTCCTCTCAGGGGCTGACATGGATCTTTGGGTACTTGTGGAGTCTCCCCAGGGGAGTCAGGCCTCGTCTCGAGTGGGGGCATGCACGTGCGCTTTCCTTCCAGGCTGTAGCAGCAATGTCACGCTTCCCGTCGCGTGGATCAAAGGATCTGTGGTTTTCCCTCGAGGCTTTCGCTCGAGGCTTTCCCACAGGGCTGTCCCACGTGCCACCGTGGTGTGAGTCGATCCTCGGCGTGAAAGATGAGCCAGTGCAGGGCAAAGAGGCTTCTCTGGAATGGACTGAGACATCTGGGGGACTCTTGGAATGGTGGTACGACCATGGAGTTCCTCTCGCCTTTCCTGTTGAGAGTGCCTCCTCTTGAGATGCGACGGGAACGCCGGGAATTCTTTCCCGTTGAAAGCAGGGAATGGATCCCTCATCTCGAGCTACGAGGGGGAAACGGGGCTCTTCTGGATGTGGGCGGGACCATCGTGCTTCCTCTCGAGTGGAGACGGGTATGGCGGTGAACTTCTTGAGTTGCAGCAAGGGTGTGAAAGACCCTTTCGAAGTTCCAGAGGTTAGGTGTCATTTGTCTCCAGAGGCCTCATCGGAAATAGGCCTCATCTCGCCTGGAAGGGAGAACTTCCTGGATTTTCTCGAGTTGCGGCAGGTGTTCTCGAGTTACGACGGGGACCTCAGGGACCCGCCCTGGTGGCCTCAGGAGAGGCCAGTCCCCTTGCGAGTTGCTAGGGGGCCTCTCGGGATTCCTCTCCCGTCGATACCGGGGCCAAAAACCTTGTGTGGAGTCAGGGCCGGAACCGAGGATTCCTCTCAGGGGCTGACATGGATCTTTGGTTACTTGTGGAGTCTCCCCAGGGGAGTCAGGCCTCGTCTCGAGTGGGGGCATGCACGTGCGCTTTCCTTCCAGGCTGTAGCAGCAATGTCACGCTTCCCGTCGCGTGGATCAAAGGATCTGTGGTTTTCCCTCGAGGCTTTCGCTCGAGGCTTTCCCACAGGGCTGTCCCACGTGCCACCGTGGTGTGAGTCAATCCTCGGCGTGAAAGATGAGCCAGTGCAGGGCAAAGAGGCTCCTCTGGAATGGACTGAGACATCTGGGGGACTCTTGGAATGGTGGAACGACCATGGAGTTCCTCTCGCCTTTCCTGTTGAGAGTGCCTCCTCTTGAGATGCGACGGGAACGCCGGGAATTCTTTCCCGTTGAAAGCAGGGAATGGATCCCTCATCTCGAGCTACGAGGGGGAAACGGGGCTCCTCTGGATGTGGGCGGGACCATCGTGCTTCCTCTCGAGTGGCGACGGGTATGGCGGTGAACTTCTTGAGTTGCAGCAAGGGTGTGAAAGACCCTTTCGAAGTTCCAGAGGTTAGGTGTCATTTGTCTCCAGAGGCCTCATCGGAAATAGGCCTCATCTCGCCTGGAAGGGAGAACTTCCTGGATTTTCTCGAGTTGCGGCAGGTGTTCTCGAGTTACGACGGGGACCTCAGGGACCCGCCCTGGTGGCCTCAGGAGAGGCCAGTCCCCTTGCGAGTTGCTAGGGGGCCTCTCGGGATTCCTCTCCCGTCGATACCGGGGCCAAAAACTTTGTGTGGAGTCAGGGCCGGAACCGAGGATTCCTCTCAGGGGCTGACATGGATCTTTGGGTACTTCTGGAGTCTCCCCAGGGGAGTCAGGCCTCGTCTCGAGTGGGGGCATGCACGTGCGCTTTCCTTCCAGGCTGTAGCAGCAATGTCACGCTTCCCGTCGCGTGGATCAAAGGATCTGTGGTTTACCCTCGAGGCTTTCCCACAGGGCTGTCCCACGTGCCACCGTGGTGTGAGTCGATCCTCGGCGTGAAAGATGAGCCAGTGCAGGGCAAAGAGGTTCCTCTGGAATGGACTGAGAAATCTCGGGGACTCTTGGAATGGTGGTACGACCATGGAGTTCCTCTCGTCTTTCCTGTTGAGAGTGCCTCCTCTTGAGATGCTACGGGAACGCCGAAAATACTTTCCCGTTGATAGCAGGGAAAGGATCCCTCATCTCGAGCTACGAGGTGCAAACGGGGCTCCTCTGGATGTGGGCGGGACCATCATGTTTCCTCTCGAGTGGAGACGGGTATGGCGGTGAACTTCTTGAGTTGCAGCAAGGGTGTGAAAGACCCTTTCGAAGTTCCAGAGGTTCCGTGTCATTAGTCTCCAGACGCCTTATCGGAAATAGGCCTCATCTCGCCTGGAAGGGAGAACTTCCTGGATTTTCTCGAGTTGCGGCAGGTGTTCTCGAGTTACGACGGGGACCTCAGGAACCCGCCCTGATGGCCTCAGGAAAGGTCAGTCCCCTTGCGAGTTCCTAGGGGGCCTCTCGGTATTCCTCTCCCGTCGATACCGGGGCCAAAATACTTGTGTGGAGTCAGGGCCGGAACCGAGGATTCCTCTCAGAGGCTGACATGGATCTTTGGTTACTTCTGGAGTCTCCCCAGGGGAGTCAGGCCTCGTCTCGAGTGGGGGCATGCACGTGCGCTTTCCTTACAGGCTGTAGCAGCAATGTCACGGTTCCCGTCGCGTGGATCAAAGGATCTGTGGTTTTCCCTCGAGACTTTCCCACAGGGATGTCCCACGTGCCACCGTGGAGTGAGTCGATCCTCGGCGTGAAAGATGAGCCAGTGCAGGGCAAAGAGGTTCCTCTGGAATGGACTGAGACATCTGGGGGACTCTTGGAATGGTGGTACGACCATGGAGTTCCTCTCGCCTTTCCTGTTGAGAGTTCCTCCTCTTGAGATGCGACGGGAACGCCGGGAATTCTTTCCTGTTGAAAGCAGGGAAAGGATCCCTCATCTCGAGCTACGAGGGGGAAACGGGGCTCCTCTGAATGTGGGCTGGACCATCGTGCTTCCTCTCGAGTGGAGACGGGTATGGCGGTGAACTTCTTGAGTTGCAGCATGGGTGTGAAAGACCCTTTTGAAGTCCCAGAGATTAGCTGTCATTAGACTCCAGACGCCTCATCGGAAATAGGCCTCATCTCGCCTGGAACGGAGAACTTCCTGGATTTTCTCGAGTTGCGGCAGGTGTTCTCGAGTTACGACGGGGACGTCAGGGACAAGCCCTGGTGGCCTCAGGAAACTCCAGTCCCCATGCGAGTTGCTAGGGTTGCTCTCGGGATTCCTCTCCAGTCGATACCGGGGCCAAAAACCTTGTGTGGAGTCAGGGCCGGAACGGAGGATTCCTCTAAGGGGCTGACATGGATCTTTGGGTCTTTCTGGAGTCTCCCCAGGGGAGTCAGGCCTCGTCTCGAGTGGGGGCATGCACGTGCGCTTTCCTTCCAGGCTGTAGCAGCAATGTCATGCTTCCCGTCGCGTGGATCAAAGGATCTGTGGTTTTCCCTCTAGGCTTTCCCTCGAGGCTATACCACAGGGCTGTCCCACGTGGCACCGTGGTGTGAGTCGATCTTCGGCATGAAAGATGAGCCAGTGCAGGGCAAAGAGGTTCCTCTGGAATGGACTGAGACATCTGGGGGACTCTTGGAATGGTGGTACGACCATGGAGTTCCTCTCGCCTTTCCTGTTGAGAGTGCCTCCTCTTGAGATGCGACGGGAACGCCGGGAATTCTTTCCCGTTGAAACCAGGGAAAGGATCCCTCATCTCGAGCTACGAGGGGGAAACGGGGCTCCTCTGGATGTGGGCGGGACGATCGTGCTTCCTCTCGAGTGGACACGGGTATGGCGCTGAACTTCTTGAGTTGCAGCAAGGGTGTGAAAGACCCTTTCGAAGTTCCAGAGGTTAGGTGTCATTCGTCTCCAAAGGCCTCATCGGAAATAGGTCTCATCTCGCCTGGAAGGGAGAACTTCCTGGATATTCTCGAGTTGCGGCAGGTGTTCTCGAGTTACGCCGGGGACCTCAGGGACCCGCCCTGGTGGCCTCAGGAGAGGCTACTCCCCATGCGAGTTGCTAGGGGGCCTCTCGGGATTCCTCTCCCATCGATACTGGCGCAAAAACCTTGTGTGGAGTCAGGGCCGGAACCGAGGATTCCTCTCAGGGGCTGACATGGATCTTTGGGTACTTCTGGAGTCTCCCCAGGGGAGTCAGGCCTCGTCTCGAGTGGGGGCATGCACGTGCGCTTTCCTTCCAGGCTGTAGCAGCAATGTCACGCTTCCCGTCGCGTGGATCAAAGGATCTGTGGTTTTCCCTCGAGGCTTTCCCTCGAGGCTTTCCCACAGGGCTGTCCCACGTGCCACCGTGGTGTGAGTCGATCCTCGGCGTGAAAGATGAGCCAGTGCAGGGCAAAGAGGCTCCTCTGTAATGGACTGAGACATCTGGGGGACTCTTGGAATGGTGGTACGACCATGGAGTTCCTCTCGCCTTTCCTGTTGAGAGTGCCTCCTCTTGAGATGCGACGGGAACGCCGGGAATTCTTTCCCGTTGAAAGCAGGGAAAGGATCCCTCATCTCGAGCTACGAGGGGGAAACGGGGCTCCTCTGGATGTGGGCGGGACCATCGTGCTTCCTCTCGAGTGGAGACGGGTACGGCGGTGAACTTCTTGAGTTGCAGCAAGGGTGTGAAAGACCCTTTCGAAGTTCCAGAGGTTAGGTGTCATTTGTCTCCAGACGCCTCATCGGAAATAGGCCTCATCTCGCCTGGAAGGGAGAACGTCCTGGATTTTCTTGCGTTGCGGCAGGTGTTCTCGAGTTACGACAGGAACCTCAGGGACCCGCCCTGGTGGCCTCCGGAGAGGCCAGTCCCCATGCGAGTTGCTAGGGGCCCTCTCGGGATTCCTCTCCCGTCGATACCGGGGCCAAAAACCTTGTGTGGAGTCAGGGCCGGAACCGAGGATTCCTCTCAGGGGCTGACATGGATCTTTGGGGACTTCTGGAGTCTCCCCAGGGGAGTCAGGCCTCGTCTCGAGTGGGGGCATGCACGTGCGCTTTCCTTCCAGGCTGTAGCAGCAATGTCACGCTTCCCGTCGCGTGGATCAAAGGATCTGTGGTTTTCCCTCGAGGCTTTCCCTCGAGGCTTTCCCACAGGGCTGTCCCACGTGCCACCGTGGTGTGAGTCGATCCTCGGCGTGAAAGATCAGCCAGTGCAGGGCAAAGAGGTTCCTCTGGAATGGACTGAGACATCTGGGGGACTCTTGGAATGGTGGTACGACCATGGAGTTCCTCTCGCCTTTCCTGTTGAGAGTGCCTCCTCTTGAGATGCGACGGGAACGCCGGGAATTCTTTCCCGTTGAAACCAGGGAAAGGATCCCTCATCTCGAGCTACGAGGGGGAAACGGGGCTCCTCTGGATGTGGGCGGGACGATCGTGCTTCCTCTCGAGTGGACACGGGTATGGCGCTGAACTTCTTGAGTTGCAGCAAGGGTGTGAAAGACCCTTTCGAAGTTCCAGAGGTTAGGTGTCATTCGTCTCCAAAGGCCTCATCGGAAATAGGCCTCATCTCGCCTGGAAGGGAGAACTTCCTGGATATTCTCGAGTTGCGGCAGGTGTTCTCGAGTTACGACGGGGACCTCAGGGACCCGCCCTGGTGGCCTCAGGAGAGGCCACTCCCCATGCGAGTTGCTAGGGGGCCTCTCGGGATTCCTCTCCCATCGATACTGGCGCAAAAACCTTGTGTGGAGTCAGGGCCGGAACCGAGGATTCCTCTCAGGGGCTGACATGGATCTTTGGGTACTTCTGGAGTCTCCCCAGGGGAGTCAGGCCTCGTCTCGAGTGGGGGCATGCACGTGCGCTTTCCTTCCAGGCTGTAGCAGCAATGTCACGCTTCCCGCCGCGTGGATCAAAGGATCTGTGGTTTTCCCTCGAGGCTTTCCCTCGAGGCTTTCCCACAGGGCTGTCCCACGTGCCACCGTGGTGTGAGTCGATCCTCGGCGTGAAAGATGAGCCAGTGCAGGGCAAAGAGGCTCCTCTGTAATGGACTGAGACATCTGGGGGACTCTTGGAATGGTGGTACGACCATGGAGTTCCTCTCGCCTTTCCTGTTGAGAGTGCCTCCTCTTGAGATGCGACGGGAACGCCGGGAATTCTTTCCCGTTGAAAGCAGGGAAAGGATCCCTCATCTCGAGCTACGAGGGGGAAACGGGGCTCCTCTGGATGTGGGCGGGACCATCGTGCTTCCTCTCGAGTGGAGACGGGTACGGCGGTGAACTACTTGATTTGCAGCAAGGGTGTGAAAGACCCTTTCGAAGTTCCAGAGGTTAGGTGTCATTTGTCTCCAGACGCCTCATCGGAAATAGGCCTCATCTCGCCTGGAAGGGAGAACTTCCTGGATTTTCTCGAGTTGCGGCAGGTGTTCTCGAGTTACGACGGGAACCTCAGGGACCCGCCCTGGTGGCCTCCGGACAGGCCAGTCCCCATGCGAGTTGCTAGGGGCCCTCTCGGGATTCCTCTCCCGTCGATACCGGGGCCAAAAACCTTGTGTGGAGTCAGGGCCGGAACCGAGGATTCCTCTCAGGGGCTGACATGGATCTTTGGGGACTTCTGGAGTCTCCCCAGGGGAGTCAGGCCTCGTCTCGAGTGGCGGCATGCACGTGCGCTTTCCTTCCAGGCTGTAGCAGCAATGTCACGCTTCCCGTCGCGTGGATCAAAGGATCTGTGGTTTTCCCTCGAGGCTTTCCCTCGAGGCTTTCCCACAGGGCTGTCCCACGTGCCACCGTGGTGTGAGTCGATCCTCGGCGTGAAAGATGAGCCAGTGCAGGGCAAAGAGGCTCCTCTGGAATGGACTGAGACATCTGGGGGACTCTTGGAATGGTGGTACGACCATGGAGTTCCTCTCGCCTTTCCTGTTGAGAGTGCCTCCTCTTGAGATGCGACGGGAACGCCGGGAATTCTTTCCCGTTGAAAGCAGGGAATGGATCCCTCATCTCGAGCTCCGAGGGGGAAACGGGGCTCCTCTGGATGTGGGCGGGACCATCGTGCTTCCTCTCGAGTGGAGACGGGTATGGCGGTGAACTTCTTGAGTTGCAGCAAGGGTGTGAAAGACCCTTTCGAAGTTCCAGAGTTTAGGTGTCATTAATCTCCAGACGCCTCATCGGAAATAGGCCTCATCTCGCCTGGAAGGGAGAACTTCCTGGATTTTCTCGAGTTGCGGCAGGTGTTCTCGAGTTACGACGGGGACCTCAGGGACCCGCCCTGGTGGCCTCAGGAGAGGCCAGTCCCCATGCGAGTTGCTAGGGGGCCTCTCGGGATTCCTCTCCGGTCGATACCGGGGCAAAAAACCTTGTGTGGAGTCAGGGCCGGAACCGAGGATTCCTCTCAGGGGCTGACATGGATCTTTGGGTACTTGTGGAGTCTCCCCAGGGGAGTCAGGCCTCGTCTCGAGTGGGGGCATGCACGTGCGCTTTCCTTCCAGGCTGTAGCAGCAATGTCACGCTTCCCGTCGCATGGATCAAAGGATCTGTGGTTTTCCCTCGAGGCTTTCCCTCGAGGCTTTCCCACAGGGCTGTCCCACGTGCCACCGTGGTGGGAGTCGATCCTCGGCGTGAAAGATGAGCCAGTG
Organism: Capricornis sumatraensis; assembly: GCF_032405125.1. Classification (NCBI taxonomy): domain Eukaryota; kingdom Metazoa; phylum Chordata; class Mammalia; order Artiodactyla; family Bovidae; genus Capricornis; species Capricornis sumatraensis. Next base: position 1,060,719 of record NW_027184617.1, on the reverse strand, counting down.
CAGGGCAAAGAGGCTCCTCTGGAATGGACTGAGATATCTGGGGGACTCTTGGAATGGTGGTACGACCATGGAGTTCCTCTCGCCTTTCCTGTTGAGAGTGCCTCCTCTTGAGATGCGACGGGAACGCCGGGAATTCTTTCCCGTTGAAAGCAGGGAAAGGATCCCTCATCTCGAGCTCCGAGGGGGAAACGGGGCTCCTCTGGATGTGGGCGGGACCATCGTGCTTCCTCTCGAGTGGAGACGGGTATGGAGGTGAACTTCATGAGTTGCATCAAGGGTGTGAAAGACCCTTTCGAAGTTCCAGAGGTTTGTTGTCATTTGTCTCCAGACGCCTCATCGGAAATAGGCCTCATCTCGCCTGGAAGGGAGAACTTCCTGGATTTTCTCGAGTTGCGGCAGGTGTTCTCGAGTTACGACGGGGACCTCAGGGACCCGCCCTGGTGACCTCAGGAGAGGCCAGTCCCCATGCGAGTTACTAGGGGGCCTCTCGGGATTCCTCTCCGGTCGATACCGGGGCATAAAACCTTGTGTGGAGTCAGGGCCGGAACCGAGGATTCCTCTCAGGGGCTGACATGGATCTTTGGGTACTTCTGGAGTCTCCCCAGGGGAGTCAGGCCTCGTCTCGAGTGTGGGCATGCACGTGCGCTTTCCTTACAGGCTGTAGCAGCAATGTCACGCTTCCCGTCGCGTGGATCAAAGGATCTGTGGTTTTCCCTCGAGGCTTTCCCTCGAGGCTTTCCCACAGGGCTGTCCCACGTGCCACCGTGGTGTGAGTCGATCCTCGGCGTGAAAGATCAGCCAGTGCAGGGCAAAGAGGTTCCTCTGGAATGGACTGAGACATCTGGGGGACTCTTGGAATGGTGGTACGACCATGGAGTTCCTCTCGCCTTTCCTGTTGAGAGTGCCTCCTCTTGAGATGCGACGGGAACGCCGGGAATTCTTTCCCGTTGAAACCAGGGAAAGGATCCCTCATCTCGAGCTACGAGGGGGAAACGGGGCTCCTCTGGATGTGGGCGGGACGATCGTGCTTCCTCTCGAGTGGACACGGGTATGGCGCTGAACTTCTTGAGTTGCAGCAAGGGTGTGAAAGACCCTTTCGAAGTTCCAGAGGTTAGGTGTCATTCGTCTCCAAAGGCCTCATCGGAAATAGGTCTCATCTCGCCTGGAAGGGAGAACTTCCTGGATATTCTCGAGTTGCGGCAGGTGTTCTCGAGTTACGCCGGGGACCTCAGGGACCCGCCCTGGTGGCCTCAGGAGAGGCCACTCCCCATGCGAGTTGCTTGGGGGCCTCTCGGGATTCCTCTCCCATCGATACTGGCGCAAAAACCTTGTGTGGAGTCAGGGCCGGAACCGAGGATTCCTCTCAGGGGCTGACATGGATCTTTGGGTACTTCTGGAGTCTCCCCAGGGGAGTCAGGCCTCGTCTCGAGTGGGGGCATGCACGTGCGCTTTCCTTCCAGGCTGTAGCAGCAATGTCACGCTTCCCGTCGCGTGGATCAAAGGATCTGTGGTTTTCCCTCGAGGCTTTCCCTCGAGGCTTTCCCACAGGGCTGTCCCACGTGCCACCGTGGTGTGAGTCGATCCTCGGCGTGAAAGATGAGCCAGTGCAGGGCAAAGAGGCTCCTCTGTAATGGACTGAGACATCTGGGGGACTCTTGGAATGGTGGTACGACCATGGAGTTCCTCTCGCCTTTCCTGTTGAGAGTGCCTCCTCTTGAGATGCGACGGGAACGCCGGAAATTCTTTCCCGTTGAAAGCAGGGAAAGGATCCCTCATCTCGAGCTACGAGGGGGAAACGGGGCTCCTCTGGATGTGGGCGGGACTATCGTGCTTCCTCTCGAGTGGAGACGGGTACGGCGGTGAACTTCTTGATTTGCAGCAAGGGTGTGAAAGACCCTTTCGAAGTTCCAGAGGTTAGGTGTCATTTGTCTCCAGACGCCTCATCGGAAATAGGCCTCATCTCGCCTGGAAGGGAGAACTTCCTGGATTTTCTTGCGTTGCGGCAGGTGTTCTCGAGTTACGACAGGAACCTCAGGGACCCGCCCTGGTGGCCTCCGGAGAGGCCAGTCCCCATGCGAGTTGCTAGGGGCCCTCTCGGGATTCCTCTCCCGTCGATACCGGGGCCAAAAACCTTGTGTGGAGTCAGGGCCGGAACCGAGGATTCCTCTCAGGGGCTGACATGGATCTTTGGGGACTTCTGGAGTCTCCCCAGGGGAGTCAGGACTCGTCTCGAGTGGGGGCATGCACGTTCGCTTTCCTTCCAGGCTGTAGCAGCAATGTCACGCTTCCCGTCGCGTGGATCAAAGGATCTGTGGTTTTCCCTCGAGGCTTTCCCTCGAGGCTTTCCCACAGGGCTGTCCCACGTGCCAGCGTGGTGTGAGTCGATCCTCGGCGTGAAAGATGAGCCAGTGCAGGGCAAAGAGGCTCCTCTGGAATGGACTGAGACATCTGGGGGACTCTTGGAATGGTGGTACGACCATGGAGTTCCTCTCGCCTTTCCTGTTGAGAGTGCCTCCTCTTGAGATGCGACGGGAACGCCGGGAATTCTTTCCCGTTGAAACCAGGGAAAGGATCCCTCATCTCGAGCTACGAGGGGGAAACGGGGCTCCTCTGGATGTGGGCGGGACGATCGTGCTTCCTCTCGAGTGGACACGGGTATGGCGCTGAACTTCTTGAGTTGCAGCAAGGGTGTGAAAGACCCTTTCGAAGTTCCAGAGGTTAGGTGTCATTCGTCTCCAAAGGCCTCATCGGAAATAGGCCTCATCTCGCCTGGAAGGGAGAACTTCCTGGATATTCTCGAGTTGCGGCAGGTGTTCTCGAGTTACGACGGGGACCTCAGGGACCCGCCCTGGTGGCCTCAGGAGAGGCCACTCCCCATGCGAGTTGCTAGGGGGCCTCTCGGGATTCCTCTCCCATCGATACTGGCGCAAAAACCTTGTGTGGAGTCAGGGCCGGAACCGAGGATTCCTCTCAGGGGCTGACATGGATCTTTGGGTACTTCTGGAGTCTCCCCAGGGGAGTCAGGCCTCGTCTCGAGTGGGGGCATGCACGTGCGCTTTCCTTCCAGGCTGTAGCAGCAATGTCACGCTTCCCGCCGCGTGGATCAAAGGATCTGTGGTTTTCCCTCGAGGCTTTCCCTCGAGGCTTTCCCACAGGGCTGTCCCACGTGCCACCGTGGTGTGAGTCGATCCTCGGCGTGAAAGATGAGCCAGTGCAGGGCAAAGAGGCTCCTCTGTAATGGACTGAGACATCTGGGGGACTCTTGGAATGGTGGTACGACCATGGAGTTCCTCTCGCCTTTCCTGTTGAGAGTGCCTCCTCTTGAGATGCGACGGGAACGCCGGGAATTCTTTCCCGTTGAAAGCAGGGAAAGGATCCCTCATCTCGAGCTACGAGGGGGAAACGGGGCTCCTCTGGATGTGGGCGGGACCATCGTGCTTCCTCTCGAGTGGAGACGGGTACGGCGGTGAACTACTTGATTTGCAGCAAGGGTGTGAAAGACCCTTTCGAAGTTCCAGAGGTTAGGTGTCATTTGTCTCCAGACGCCTCATCGGAAATAGGCCTCATCTCGCCTGGAAGGGAGAACTTCCTGGATTTTCTCGAGTTGCGGCAGGTGTTCTCGAGTTACGACGGGAACCTCAGGGACCCGCCCTGGTGGCCTCCGGACAGGCCAGTCCCCATGCGAGTTGCTAGGGGCCCTCTCGGGATTCCTCTCCCGTCGATACCGGGGCCAAAAACCTTGTGTGGAGTCAGGGCCGGAACCGAGGATTCCTCTCAGGGGCTGACATGGATCTTTGGGGACTTCTGGAGTCTCCCCAGGGGAGTCAGGCCTCGTCTCGAGTGGCGGCATGCACGTGCGCTTTCCTTCCAGGCTGTAGCAGCAATGTCACGCTTCCCGTCGCGTGGATCAAAGGATCTGTGGTTTTCCCTCGAGGCTTTCCCTCGAGGCTTTCCCACAGGGCTGTCCCACGTGCCACCGTGGTGTGAGTCGATCCTCGGCGTGAAAGATGAGCCAGTGCAGGGCAAAGAGGCTCCTCTGGAATGGACTGAGACATCTGGGGGACTCTTGGAATGGTGGTACGACCATGGAGTTCCTCTCGCCTTTCCTGTTGAGAGTGCCTCCTCTTGAGATGCGACGGGAACGCCGGGAATTCTTTCCCGTTGAAAGCAGGGAATGGATCCCTCATCTCGAGCTCCGAGGGGGAAACGGGGCTCCTCTGGATGTGGGCGGGACCATCGTGCTTCCTCTCGAGTGGAGACGGGTATGGCGGTGAACTTCTTGAGTTGCAGCAAGGGTGTGAAAGACCCTTTCGAAGTTCCAGAGTTTAGGTGTCATTAATCTCCAGACGCCTCATCGGAAATAGGCCTCATCTCGCCTGGAAGGGAGAACTTCCTGGATTTTCTCGAGTTGCGGCAGGTGTTCTCGAGTTACGACGGGGACCTCAGGGACCCGCCCTGGTGGCCTCAGGAGAGGCCAGTCCCCATGCGAGTTGCTAGGGGGCCTCTCGGGATTCCTCTCCGGTCGATACCGGGGCAAAAAACCTTGTGTGGAGTCAGGGCCGGAACCGAGGATTCCTCTCAGGGGCTGACATGGATCTTTGGGTACTTGTGGAGTCTCCCCAGGGGAGTCAGGCCTCGTCTCGAGTGGGGGCATGCACGTGCGCTTTCCTTCCAGGCTGTAGCAGCAATGTCACGCTTCCCGTCGCATGGATCAAAGGATCTGTGGTTTTCCCTCGAGGCTTTCCCTCGAGGCTTTCCCACAGGGCTGTCCCACGTGCCACCGTGGTGGGAGTCGATCCTCGGCGTGAAAGATGAGCCAGTGCAGGGCAAAGAGGCTCCTCTGGAATGGACTGAGATATCTGGGGGACTCTTGGAATGGTGGTACGACCATGGAGTTCCTCTCGCCTTTCCTGTTGAGAGTGCCTCCTCTTGAGATGCGACGGGAACGCCGGGAATTCTTTCCCGTTGAAAGCAGGGAAAGGATCCCTCATCTCGAGCTCCGAGGGGGAAACGGGGCTCCTCTGGATGTGGGCGGGACCATCGTGCTTCCTCTCGAGTGGAGACGGGTATGGAGGTGAACTTCATGAGTTGCATCAAGGGTGTGAAAGACCCTTTCGAAGTTCCAGAGGTTTGTTGTCATTTGTCTCCAGACGCCTCATCGGAAATAGGCCTCATCTCGCCTGGAAGGGAGAACTTCCTGGATTTTCTCGAGTTGCGGCAGGTGTTCTCGAGTTACGACGGGGACCTCAGGGACCCGCCCTGGTGACCTCAGGAGAGGCCAGTCCCCATGCGAGTTACTAGGGGGCCTCTCGGGATTCCTCTCCGGTCGATACCGGGGCATAAAACCTTGTGTGGAGTCAGGGCCGGAACCGAGGATTCCTCTCAGGGGCTGACATGGATCTTTGGGTACTTCTGGAGTCTCCCCAGGGGAGTCAGGCCTCGTCTCGAGTGTGGGCATGCACGTGCGCTTTCCTTACAGGCTGTAGCAGCAATGTCACGCTTCCCGTCGCGTGGATCAAAGGATCTGTGGTTTTCCCTCGAGGCTTTCCCTCGAGGCTTTCCCACAGGGCTGTCCCACGTGCCACCGTGGTGTGAGTCGATCCTCGGCGTGAAAGATCAGCCAGTGCAGGGCAAAGAGGTTCCTCTGGAATGGACTGAGACATCTGGGGGACTCTTGGAATGGTGGTACGACCATGGAGTTCCTCTCGCCTTTCCTGTTGAGAGTGCCTCCTCTTGAGATGCGACGGGAACGCCGGGAATTCTTTCCCGTTGAAACCAGGGAAAGGATCCCTCATCTCGAGCTACGAGGGGGAAACGGGGCTCCTCTGGATGTGGGCGGGACGATCGTGCTTCCTCTCGAGTGGACACGGGTATGGCGCTGAACTTCTTGAGTTGCAGCAAGGGTGTGAAAGACCCTTTCGAAGTTCCAGAGGTTAGGTGTCATTCGTCTCCAAAGGCCTCATCGGAAATAGGTCTCATCTCGCCTGGAAGGGAGAACTTCCTGGATATTCTCGAGTTGCGGCAGGTGTTCTCGAGTTACGCCGGGGACCTCAGGGACCCGCCCTGGTGGCCTCAGGAGAGGCCACTCCCCATGCGAGTTGCTTGGGGGCCTCTCGGGATTCCTCTCCCATCGATACTGGCGCAAAAACCTTGTGTGGAGTCAGGGCCGGAACCGAGGATTCCTCTCAGGGGCTGACATGGATCTTTGGGTACTTCTGGAGTCTCCCCAGGGGAGTCAGGCCTCGTCTCGAGTGGGGGCATGCACGTGCGCTTTCCTTCCAGGCTGTAGCAGCAATGTCACGCTTCCCGTCGCGTGGATCAAAGGATCTGTGGTTTTCCCTCGAGGCTTTCCCTCGAGGCTTTCCCACAGGGCTGTCCCACGTGCCACCGTGGTGTGAGTCGATCCTCGGCGTGAAAGATGAGCCAGTGCAGGGCAAAGAGGCTCCTCTGTAATGGACTGAGACATCTGGGGGACTCTTGGAATGGTGGTACGACCATGGAGTTCCTCTCGCCTTTCCTGTTGAGAGTGCCTCCTCTTGAGATGCGACGGGAACGCCGGAAATTCTTTCCCGTTGAAAGCAGGGAAAGGATCCCTCATCTCGAGCTACGAGGGGGAAACGGGGCTCCTCTGGATGTGGGCGGGACTATCGTGCTTCCTCTCGAGTGGAGACGGGTACGGCGGTGAACTTCTTGATTTGCAGCAAGGGTGTGAAAGACCCTTTCGAAGTTCCAGAGGTTAGGTGTCATTTGTCTCCAGACGCCTCATCGGAAATAGGCCTCATCTCGCCTGGAAGGGAGAACTTCCTGGATTTTCTTGCGTTGCGGCAGGTGTTCTCGAGTTACGACAGGAACCTCAGGGACCCGCCCTGGTGGCCTCCGGAGAGGCCAGTCCCCATGCGAGTTGCTAGGGGCCCTCTCGGGATTCCTCTCCCGTCGATACCGGGGCCAAAAACCTTGTGTGGAGTCAGGGCCGGAACCGAGGATTCCTCTCAGGGGCTGACATGGATCTTTGGGGACTTCTGGAGTCTCCCCAGGGGAGTCAGGACTCGTCTCGAGTGGGGGCATGCACGTTCGCTTTCCTTCCAGGCTGTAGCAGCAATGTCACGCTTCCCGTCGCGTGGATCAAAGGATCTGTGGTTTTCCCTCGAGGCTTTCCCTCGAGGCTTTCCCACAGGGCTGTCCCACGTGCCAGCGTGGTGTGAGTCGATCCTCGGCGTGAAAGATGAGCCAGTGCAGGGCAAAGAGGCTCCTCTGGAATGGACTGAGACATCTGGGGGACTCTTGGAATGGTGGTACGACCATGGAGTTCCTCTCGCCTTTCCTGTTGAGAGTGCCTCCTCTTGAGATGCGACGGGAACGCCGGGAATTCTTTCCCGTTGAAAGCAGGGAATGGATCCCTCATCTCGAGCTCCGAGGGGGAAACGGGGCTCCTCTGGATGTGGGCGGGACCATCGTGCTTCCTCTCGAGTGGAGACGGGTATGGCGGTGAACTTCTTGAGTTGCAGCAAGGGTGTGAAAGACCCTTTCGAAGTTCCAGAGTTTAGGTGTCATTAGTCTCCAGACGCCTCATCGGAAATAGGCCTCATCTCGCCTGGAAGGGAGAACTTCCTGGATTTTCTCGAGTTGCGGCAGGTGTTCTCGAGTTACGACGGGGACCTCAGGGACCCGCCCTGGTGGCCTCAGGAGAGGCCAGTCCCCATGCGAGTTGCTAGGGGGCCTCTCGGGATTCCTCTCCGGTCGATACCAGGGCAAAAATCCTTGTGTGGAGTCAGGGCCGGAACCGAGGATTCCTCTCAGGGGCTGACATGGATCTTTGGGTACTTGTGGAGTCTCCCCAGGGGAGTCAGGCCTCGTCTCGAGTGGGGGCATGCACGTGCGCTTTCCTTCCAGGCTGTAGCAGCAATGTCACGCTTCCCGTCGCGTGGATCAAAGGATCTGTGGTTTTCCCTCGAGGCTTTCCGTCGAGGCTTTCCCACAGGGCTGTCCCACGTGCCACCGTGGTGTGAGTCGATCCTCGGCGTGAAAGATGAGCCAGTGCAGGGCAAAGAGGCTCCTCTGGAATGGACTGAGACATCTGGGGGACTCTTGGAATGGTGGTACGACCATGGAGTTCCTCTCGCCTTTCCTGTTGAGAGTGCCTCCTCTTGAGATGCGACGGGAACGCCGGGAATTCTTTCCCGTTGAAAGCAGGGAAAGGATCCCTCATCTCGAGCTCCGAGGGGGAAACGGGGCTCCTCTGGATGTGGGCGGGACCATGGTGCTTCCTCTCGAGTGGAGACGGGTATGGCGGTGAACTTCTTGAGTTGCAGCAAGGATGTGAAAGACCCTTTCGAAGTTCCAGAGGTTAGGTGCCATTAGTCTCCAGAGGCCTCATCGGAAATAGGCCTCATCTCGCCTGGAAGTGAGAACTTCCTGGATTTTCTCCAGTTGCGGCAGGTGTTCTCGAGTTACGACGGGGACCTCAGGGACCCGCCCTGGTGGCCTCAGGAGAGGCCAGTCCCCATGCGAGTTGCTAGGGGGCCTCTCGGGATTCCTCTCCCGTAGATACCGGGGCCAAAATCCTTGTGTGGAGTCAGGGCCGGAACCGAGGATTCCTCTCAGGGGCTGACATGGATCTTTGGGTACTTGTGGAGTCTCCCCAGGGGAGTCAGGCCTCGTCTCGAATGGGGGCATGCACGTGCGCTTTCCTTCCAAGCTGTAGCAGCAATGTCACGCTTCCCGTGGCGTGGATCAAAGGATCTGTGGTTTTCCCTCGAGGCTTTCCCTCGAGGCTTTCCCACAGGGCTGTCCCACGTGCCACCGTTGTGTGTGTCGATCCTCGGCATGAAAGATGAGCCAGTGCAGGGCAAAGAGGTTCCTCTGGAATGGACTGAGACATCTGGGGGACTCTTGGAATGGTGGTACGACCATGGAGTTCCTCTCGCCTTTCCTGTTGAGAGTGCCTCCTCTTGAGATGCGACGGGAACGCCGGGAATTCTTTCCCGTTGAAAGCAGGGAAAGGATCCCTCATCTCGAGCTCCGAGGGGGAAACGGGGCTCCTCTGGATGTGGGCGGGACCATCGTGCTTCCTCTCGAGTGGAGACGGTATGGCGGTGAACTTCTTCAGTTGCAGCAAGGGTGTGAAAGACCCTTTCGAAGTTCCAGAGGTTAGGTGTCATTAGTCTCCAGACGCCTCATCGGAAATAGGCCTCATCTCGCCTGGAAGGGAGAACTTCCTGGATTTTCTCGAGTTGCGGCAGGTGTTCTCGAGTTACGACGGGGACCTCAGGGACCCGCCCTGGTGGCCTCAGGAGAGGGCAGTCCCCATGCGAGTTGCTAGGGGGCCTCTCGGGATTCCTCTCCCGTAGATACCGGGGCCAAAAACCTTGTGTGGAGTCAGGGCCGGAACCGAGGATTCCTCTCAGGGGGTGTCATGGATCTTTGGGTACTTGTGGAGTCTCCCCAGGGGAGTCAGGCCTCGTCTCGAGTGGGGGCATGCACGTGCGCTTTCCTTCCAGGCTGTAGCAGCAATGTCACGCTTCCCGTGGCGTGGATCAAAGTATCTGCGGTTTTCCCTCGAGGCTTTCGCTCGAGGCTTTCCCACAGGGCTGTCCCACGTGCCACGGTGGTGTGAGTCGATCCTCGACGTGAAAGATGAGCCAGTGCAGGGCAAAGAGGTTCCTCTGGAATGGACTGAGACATCTGGGGGACTCTTGGAATGATGGTACGACCATGGAGTTCCTCTCGCCTTTCCTGTTGAGAGTGCCTCCTCTTGAGATGCGACGGGAACGCCGGGAATTCTTTCCCGTTGAAAGCAGGGAAAGGATCCCTCATCTCGAGCTACGAGGGGGAAACTGGGCTCCTCTGGATGTGGGCGGGACCATCGTGCTTCCTCTCGAGTGGAGACGGGTATGGCGGTGAACTTCTTGAGTTGCAGCAAGGATGTGAAAGACCCTTTCGAAGTTCCAGAGGTTAGGTGTCATTAGTCTCCAGAGGCCTCATCGGAAATAGGCCTCATCTCGCCTGGAAGGGAGAACTTCCTGGATTTTCTCGAGTTGCGGCAGGTGTTCTCGAGTTACGACGGGGACCTCAGGGACCCGCCCTGGTGGCCTCAGGAGAGGCCAGTCCCCATGCGAGTTGCTAGGGGGCCTCTCGGGATTCCTCTCCCGTAGATACCGGGGCCAAAAACCTTGTGTGGAGTCAGGGCCGGAACCGAGGATTCCTCTCAGGGGCTGACATGGATCTTTGGGTACTTGTGGAGTCTCCCCAGGGGAGTCAGGCCTCGTCTCGAGTGGGGGCATGCACGTGCGCTTTCCTTCCAGGCTGTAGCAGCAATGTCACGCTTCCCGTGGCGTGGATCAAAGGATCTGTGGTTTTCCCTCGAGGCTTTCCCTCGAGGCTTTCCCACAGGGCTGTCCCACGTGCCACCGTTGTGTGTGTCGATCCTCGGCGTGAAAGATGAGCCAGTGCAGGGCAAAGAGGTTCCTCTGGAATGGACTGAGACATCTGGGGGACTCTTGGAATGGTGGTACGACCATGGAGTTCCTCTCGCCTTTCCTGTTGAGAGTGCCTCCTCTTGAGATGCGACGGGAACGCCGGGAATTCTTTCCCGTTGAAAGCAGGGAAAGGATCCCTCATCTCGAGCTCCGAGGGGGAAACGGGGCTCCTCTGGATGTGGGCGGGACCATCGTGCTTCCTCTCGAGTGGAGACGGTATGGCGGTGAACTTCTTGAGTTGCAGCAAGGGTGTGAAAGACCCTTTCGAAGTTCCAGAGGTTAGGTGTCATTAGTCTCCAGACGCCTCATCGGAAATAGGCCTCATCTCGCCTGGAAGGGAGAACTTCCTGGATTTTCTCGAGTTGCGGCAGGTGTTCTCGAGTTACGACGGGGACATCAGGGACCCGCCCTGGTGGCCTTAGGAGAGGGCAGTCCCCATGCGAGTTGCTAGGAGGCCTCTCGGGATTCCTCTCCCGTCGATACCGGGGCCAAAAACATTTGGTGGAGTCAGGGACGGAACCGAGGATTCCTCTCAGGGGCTGACATGGATCTTTGAGTACTTCTGGAGTCTCCCCAGGGGAGTCAGGCCTCGTCTCGAGTGGGGGCATGCACATGCGCTTTCCTTCCAGGCTGTAGCAGCAATGTCACGCTTCCCGTCGCGTGGATCAAAGGATCTGTGGTTTTCCCTCGAGGCTTTCCCTTGAGGCTTTCCCACAGGGCTGTCCCACGTGCCACCATGGTGTGAGTCGATCCTCGGCGTGAAAGATGAGCCAGTGCAGGGCAAAGAGGTTCCTCTGGAATGGACTGAGACATCTGGGGGACTCTTGGAATGGTGGTACGACCATGGAGTTCCTCTTGCCTTTCCTGTTGAGAGTGCCTCCTCTTGAGATTCGACGGGAACGCCGGGAATTCTTTCCCGTTGAAAGCATGGAAAGGTTCCCTCATCTCGAGCTACGAGGGGGAAACGGTGCTCCTCTGGATGTGGGCGGGACCATCGTGCTTCCTCTCGAGTGGACACGGGTATGGCGGTGAACTTCTTGAGTTGCAGCAAGGGTGTGAAAGACCCTTTCGAAGTTCCAGAGGTTAGGTGTCATTAGTCTCCAGATGCCTCATCGGAAATAGGCCTCATCTCGCCTGGAAGGGAGAACTTCCTGGATTTCTCGAGTTGCGGCAGGTGTTCTCGAGTTACGACGGGGACCTCAGGGACCCGCCCTGGTGGCCTCAGGAGAGGCCAGTCCCCATGCGAGTTGCTAGGGGGCCTCTCGGGATTACTCTTCCGTCGATACCGGGGCCAAAACCCTTTGGTGGAGTCAGGGCCGGAACCGAGGATTCCTCTCAGGGGCTGACATGGATCTTTGGGTACTTCTGGAGTTTCCCCAGGGGAGTCAGGCCTCGTCTCGAGTGGGGGCATGCACGTGCGCTTTCCTTCCAGGCTGTAGCAGCAATGTCACGCTTCCCGTCGCGTGGATCAAACGACCTGTGGTTTTCCCTCGAGGCTTTCCCTCGAGGCTTTCCCACAGGGCTGTCCCACGTGCCACCGTGGTGTGAGTCGATCCTCGGCGTGAAAGATGAGCCAGTGCAGGGCAAAGAGGTTCCTCTGGAATGCACTGAGACATCTGGGGGACTCTTCGAATGGTGGTACGACCATGGAGTTCCTCTCGCCTTTCCTGTTGAGAGTGCCTCCTCTTGAGATGCGACGGGAACGCCGGGAATTCTTTCCCGTTGAAAGCAGGGAAAGGATCCCTCATCTCGAGCTACGAGGGGGAAACGGGGCTCCTCTGGATGTGGGCGGGACCATCGTGCTTCCTCTCGAGTGGAGACGGGTATGGCGGTGAACTTCGTGAGTTGCAGCAAGGGTGTGAAAGACCCTTTCGAAGTTCCAGAGGTTAGGTGTCATTAGTCTCCAGACGCCTCATCGGAAATAGGCCTCATCTCGCCTGGAAGGGAGAACTTCCTGGATTTTCTCGAGTTGCGGCAGTTGTTCTCGAGTTACGACGGGGACCTCAGGGACCCGCCCTGGTGGCCTCAGGAGACGCCATTCCCCAAGCGAGTTGCTAGGGGGCCTCTCGGGATTCCTCTCCCGTCGATACCGGGGCCAAAAACCTTGTGTGGAGTCAGGGCCGGAACCGAGGATTCCTCTCAGGGGCTGATATGGATCTTTGGGTACATCTGGAGTCTCGCCAGGGGAGACAGGCCTCGTCTCGAGTCGGGGCATGCACGTGCACTTTCCTTCCAGGCTGTAGCAGCAATGTCACGCTTCCCGTCGCATGGATCAAAGGATCTGTGGTTCTCCCTCGAGGCTTTCCCTCGAGGCTTTCCCACAGGGCTGTCCCACGTGCCACCATGGTGTGAGTGGATCCTCGGCGTGAAAGATGAGCCAGTGCAGGGCAAAGAGGTTCCTCTGGAATGGACTGAGACATCTGGGGGACTCTTGGAATGGTGGTACGACCATGGAGTTCCTCTCGCCTTTCCTGTTGAGAGTGCCTCCTCTTGAGATGCGACGGGAACACCGGGAATTCTTTCCCGTTGAAAGCAGGGAAAGGATCCCTCATCTCGAGCTACGAGGGGGAAACGGGGCTCCTCTGGATGTGGGCGGGACCATCGTGCTTCCTCTCGAGTGGACACGGGTATGGCGGTGAACTTCTTGAGTTGCAGCAAGGGTGTGAAAGACCCTTTCGAAGTTCCAGAGGTTAGGTGTCTTTAGTCTCCAGACACCTCATCGGAAATAGGCCTCATCTCGCCTGGAAGGGAGAACTTCCTGGATTTTCTCGAGTTGCGGCAGGTGTTCTCGAGTTACGACGGGGACCTCAGGGACCCGCCCTGGTGGCCTCAGGAGAGGCCAGTCCCCATGCGAGTTGCTAGGGGGCCTCTCGGGATTCCTCTCCCGTAGATACCGGGGCCAAAAACCTTGTGTGGAGTCAGGGCCGGAACCGAGGATTCCTCTCAGGGGCTGACATGGATCTTTGGGTACTTGTGGAGTCTCCCCAGGGGAGTCAGGCCTCGTCTCGAGTGGGGGCATGCACGTGCGCTTTCCTTCCAGGCTGTAGCAGCAATGTCACGCTTCCCGTGGCGTGGATCAAAGGATCTGTGGTTTTCCCTCGAGGCTTTCCCTCGAGGCTTTCCCACAGGGCTGTCCCACGTGCCACCGTTGTGTGTGTCGATCCTCGGCGTGAAAGATGAGCCAGTGCAGGGCAAAGAGGTTCCTCTGGAATGGACTGAGACATCTGGGGGACTCTTGGAATGGTGGTACGACCATGGAGTTCCTCTCGCCTTTCCTGTTGAGAGTGCCTCCTCTTGAGATGCGACGGGAACGCCGGGAATTCTTTCCCGTTGAAAGCAGGGAAAGGATCCCTCATCTCGAGCTCCGAGGGGGAAACGGGGCTCCTCTGGATGTGGGCGGGACCATCGTGCTTCCTCTCGAGTGGAGACGGTATGGCGGTGAACTTCTTGAGTTGCAGCAAGGGTGTGAAAGACCCTTTCGAAGTTCCAGAGGTTAGGTGTTATTAGTCTCCAGACGCCTCATCGGAAATAGGCCTCATCTCGCCTGGAAGGGAGAACTTCCTGGATTTTCTCGAGTTGCGGCAGGTGTTCTCGAGTTACGACGGGGACCTCAGGGACCCGCCCTGGTGGCCTCAGGAGAGGCCAGTCCCCATGCGAGTTGCTAGGGGGCCTCTCGGGATTCCTCTCCCGTCGATACCGGGGCCAAAAACCTTTGGTGGAGTCAGGGCCGGAACCGAGGATTCCTCTCAGGGGCTGACATGGATCTTTGAGTACTTCTGGAGTCTCCCCAGGGGAGTCAGGCCTCGTCTCGACTGGGGGCATGCACGTGCGCTTTCCTTCCAGGCTATAGCAGCAATGTCACGCTTCCCGTGGCGTGGATCAAAGGATCTGTGGTTTTCCCTCGAGGCTTTCCATCGAGGCTTACCCACAGGGCTGTCCCACGTGCCACCATGGTGTGAGTCGATCCTCGGCGTGATAGATGAGCCAGTGCAGGGCAAAGAGGTTCCTCTGGAATGGACTGAGACATCTGGGGGAGTCTTGGAATGGTGGTACGACCATGGAGTTCCTCTCGTCTTTCCTGCTGAGAGTGCCTCCTCTTGAGATGCGGCGGGAACGCCGGGAATTCTTTCCCGTTGAAAGCATGGAAAGGTTCCCTCATTTCGAGCTACGAGGGGGAAACGGTGCTCCTCTGGATGTGGGCGGGACCATCGTGCTTCCTCTCGAGTGGACACGGGTATGGCGGTGAACTTCTTGAGTCGCAGCAAGGGTGTGAAAGACCCTTTCGAAGTTCCAGAGGTTAGGTGTCATTAGTCTCCAGACGCCTCATCGGAAATAGGCCTCATCTCGCCTGAAAGGGAGAACTTCCTGGATTTCTCGAGTTGCGGCAGGTGTTCTCGAGTTACGATGGGGACCTCAGGGACCCGCCCTGGTGGCCTCAGGAGAGGCCAGTCCCCATGCGAGTTGCTAGGGGGCCTCTCGGGATTACTCTTCCGTTGATACCGGGGCCAAAACCCTTTGGTGGAGTCAGGGCCGGAACCGAGGATTCCTCTCAGGGGCTGACATCGATCTTTGGGTACTTCTGGAGTCTCCCCAGGGGAGTCAGGCCCCGTCTCGAGTGGGGGCATGCACGTGCGCTTTCCTTCCAGGCTGTAGCAGCAATGTCACGCTTCCCATCGCGTGGATCAAAGGATCTGTGGTTTTCCCTCGAGGCTTTCCCTCGAGGCTTTCCCACAGGGCTGTCCCACGTGCCACCGTGGTGTGAGTCAATCCTCGGCGTGAAAGATGAGCCAGTGCAGGGCAAAGAGTTTCCTCTGGAATGGACTGAGACATCTGGAGGACTCTTGGAATGGTGGTACGACCATGGAGTTCCTCTCGCCTTTCCTGTTGAGAGTGCCTCCTCTTGAGATGCGACGGGAACGCCGGGAATTCTTTCCCGTTGAAAGCAGGGAAAGGATCCCTCATCTCGAGCTACGAGGGGGAAACGGTGCTCCTCTGGATGTGGGCGGGACCATCGTGCTTCCTCTTGAGTGGACACGGGTATGGCGGTGAACTTCTTGAGTTGCATCAAGGGTGTGAAAGACCCTTTCGAAGTTCCAGAGGTTAGGTGTCATTAGTCTCCAGACGCCTCATTGGAAATAGGCCTCATCTCGCCTGGAAGGGAGAATTTCCTGGATTTTCTCGAGTTGCGGCAGGTGTTCTCGAGTTACGACGGGGACCTCAGGAACCCGCCCTGGTGGCCTCAGTAGACGCCAGTCCCCATGCGAGTTGCTAGGGGGCCTCTCGAGATTCCTCTCCCGTCGATACCGGGGCCAAAAACCTTGTGTGGAGTCAGGGCCGGAACCGAGGATTCCTCTCAGGGGCTGCTATGGATCTTTGGGTACATCTGGAGTCTCGCCAGGGGAGACAGGCCTCGTCTTGAGTCGGGGCATGCACGTGCACTTTCCTTCCAGGCTGTAGCAGCAATGTCACGCTTCCCGTCGCGTGGATCAAAGGATCTGTGGTTTTCCCTCGAGGCTTTCCCTCGAGGCTTTCCCACAGGGCTGTCCCACGTGCCACCGTGGTGTGAGTCGATCCTCGGCGTGAAAGATGAGCCAGTGCAGGGCAAAGAGGTTCCTCTTGAATGGACTGAGACATCTGGGGGACTCTTGGAATGGTGGTACGACCATGGAGTTCCTCTCGCCTTTCCTGTTGAGAGTGCCTCCTCTTGAGATGCGACGGGAACACCGGGAATTCTTTCCCGTTGAAAGCAGGGAAAGGATCCCTCATCTCGAGCTACGAGGGGGAAACGGTGCTCCTCTGGATGTGGGCGGGACCATCGTGCTTCCTCTCGAGAGGACACGGGTATGGCGGTGAACTTCTTGAGTCGCAGCAAGGGTGTGAAAGACCCTTTCGAAGTTCCAGAGGTTAGGTGTCATTAGTCTCCAGACGCCTCATCGGAAATAGGCCTCATCTCGTCTGGAAGGGAGAACTTCCTGGATTTTCTCGAGTTGCGGCAGGTGTTCTCGAGTTACGACGGGGACCTCAGGGACCCGCCCTGGTGGCCTCAGGAGAGGCCAGTCCCCATGCGAGTTGCTAGGGGGCCTCTCGGGATTCCTCTCCCGTCGATACCGGGGCCAAAAACCTTGTGTGGAGTCAGGGCCGGAACAGGGGATTCCTCTCAGGGGCTGATATGGATCTTTGGGTACATCTGGAGTCTCGCCAGGGGAGACAGGCCTCGTCTCGAGTCGGGGCATGCACGTGCACTTTCCTTCCAGGCTGTAGCAGCAATGTCACGCTTCCCGTCGCGTGGATCAAAGGATCTGTGGTTTTCCCTCGAGGCTTTCGCTCGAGGCTTTCCCACAGGGCTGTCCCACGTGCCACCGTGGTGTGAGTCGATCCTCGGCGTGAAAGATGAGCCAGTGCAGGGCAAAGAGGTTCCTCTGGAATGGACTGAGACATCTGGGGGACTCTTGGAATGGTGGTACGACCATGGAGTTCCTCTCGCCTTTCCTGTTGAGAGTGCCTCCTCTTGAGATGCGACTGGAACGCCGGGAATTCTTTCCCGTTGAAAGCAGGGAAAGGATTCCTCATCTCGAGCTACGAGGGGGAACCGGGGCTCCTCTGGATGTGGGCGGGACCATCGTGCTTCCTCTCGAGTGGAGACGGGTATGGCGGTGAACTTCTTGAGTCGCAGCAAGGGTGTGAAAGACCCTATCGAAGTTCCAGAGGTTAGGTGTCATTAGTCTCCAGACGCCTCATCGGAAATAGGCCTCATCTCGTCTGGAAGGGAGAACTTCCTGGATTTTCTCGAGTTGCGGCAGGTGTTCTCGAGTTACGACGGGGACCTCAGGGACCCGCCCTGGTGGCCTCAGGAGAGGCCAGTCCCCATGCGAGTTGCTAGGGGGCCTCTCGGGATTCCTCTCCCGTCGATACCGGGGCCAAAAACCTTGTGTGGAGTCAGGGCCGGAACCGAGGATTCCTCTCAGGGGCTGACATGGATCTTTGGGTACTTCTGGAGTCTCCCCAGGGGAGTCAGGCCTCGTCTCGAGTGGGGGCATGCACGTGCGCTTTCCTTACAGGCTGTAGCAGCAATGTCACGCTTCTCGTCGCGTGGATCAAAGGATCTGTGGTTTTCCCTCGAGGCTTTCCCTCGAGGCTTTCCCACAGGGCTGTCCCACGTGCCACCGTGGTGTGAGTCGATCCTCGGCGTGAAAGATGAGCCAGTGCAGGGCAAAGAGTTTCCTCTGGAATGGACTGAGACATCTGGGGGACTCTTGGAATGGTGGTACGACCATGGAGTTCCTCTCGCCTTTCCTGTTGAGAGTGCCTCCTCTTGAGATGCGACGGGAACG
Organism: Capricornis sumatraensis; assembly: GCF_032405125.1. Lineage (NCBI taxonomy): Eukaryota > Metazoa > Chordata > Mammalia > Artiodactyla > Bovidae > Capricornis > Capricornis sumatraensis. Next base: position 1,042,913 of record NW_027184617.1, on the reverse strand, counting down.
CCGGGAATTCTTTCCCGTTGAAAGCAGGGAAAGGATCCCCCATTTCGAGCTCCGAGGGGAAAACGGGGCTCCTCTGGATGTGGGCGGGACCATCGTGCTTCCTCTCGAGTGGAGACGGGTATGGCGGTGAACTTCTTGAGTTGCAGCAAGGGTGTGAAAGACCCTTTCGAAGTTCCAGAGGTTAGGTGTCATTAGTCTCCAGACGCCTCATCGGAAATAGGCCTCATCTCGCCTGGAAGGGAGAACTTCCTGGATTTTCTCGAGTTGCGGCAGGTGTTCCCGAGTTACGACGGGAACCTCAGGGACCCGCCCTGGTGGCCTCAGTAGACGCCAGTCCCCATGCGAGTTGCTAAGGGGCCTCTCGGGATTCCTCTCCCGTCGATACCGGGGCCAAAAACCTTGTGTGGAGTCAGGGCCGGAACCGAGGATTCCTCTCAGGGGCTGACATGGATCTTTGGGTACTTCTGGAGTCTCGCCAGGGGAGACAGGCCTCGTCTCGAGTGGGGGCATGCACGTGCGCTTTCCTTCCAGGCTGTAGCAGCAATGTCACGCTTCCCGTCGCGTGGATCAAAGGATCTGTGGTTTTCCCTCGAGGCTTTCCCTCGAGGCTTTCCCACAGGGCTGTCCCACGTGCTACCGTGGTGTGAGTCGATCCTCGGCGTGAAAGATGAGCCAGTGCAGGGCAAAGAGGTTCCTCTGGAATGGACTGAGACATCTGGGGGACTCTTGGAATGGTGGTACGACCATGGAGTTCCTCTCGCCTTTCCTGTTGAGAGTGCCTCCTCTTGAGATGCGACGGGAATGCCGGGAATTCTTTCCCGTTGAAAGCAGGGAAAGGATCCCTCATCTCGAGCTAAGAGGGGGAAACGGGGCTCCTCTGGATGTGGGCGGGACCATCGTGCTTCCTCTCGAGTGGACACGGGTATGGCGGTGAACTTCTTGAGTTACAGCAAGGGTGTGAAAGACCCTTTCGAAGTTCCAGAGGTTAGGTGTCGTTAGTCTCCAGACGCCTCATCGGAAATAGGCCTCATCTCGCCTGGAAGGGAGAACTTCCTGGATTTTCTCGAGTTGTGGCAGGTGTTCTCGAGTTACGACGGGGACCTCAGGGACCCGCCCTGGTGGCCTCAGGAGAGGCCAGTCCCCATGCGAGTTGCTAGGGGGCCTCTCGGGATTCCTCTCCCGTCGATACCGGGGCCAAAAACCTTTGGTGGAGTCAGGGCCGGAACCGAGGATTCCTCTCAGGGGCTGACATGGATCTTTGAGTACTTCTGGAGTCTCCCCAGGGGAGTCAGGCCTCGTCTCGACTGGGGGCATGCACGTGCGCTTTCCTTCCAGGCTATAGCAGCAATGTCACGCTTCCCGTGGCGTGGATCAAAGGATCTGTGGTTTTCCCTCGAGGCTTTCCATCGAGGCTTACCCACAGGGCTGTCCCACGTGCCACCATGGTGTGAGTCGATCCTCGGCGTGATAGATGAGCCAGTGCAGGGCAAAGAGGTTCCTCTGGAATGGACTGAGACATCTGGGGGAGTCTTGGAATGGTGGTACGACCATGGAGTTCCTCTCGTCTTTCCTGCTGAGAGTGCCTCCTCTTGAGATGCGGCGGGAACGCCGGGAATTCTTTCCCGTTGAAAGCATGGAAAGGTTCCCTCATTTCGAGCTACGAGGGGGAAACGGTGCTCCTCTGGATGTGGGCGGGACCATCGTGCTTCCTCTCGAGTGGACACGGGTATGGCGGTGAACTTCTTGAGTCGCAGCAAGGGTGTGAAAGACCCTTTCGAAGTTCCAGAGGTTAGGTGTCATTAGTCTCCAGACGCCTCATCGGAAATAGGCTTCATCTCGCCTGGAAGGGAGAACTTCCTGGATTTTCTCGAGTTGCGGCAGGTGTTCTCGAGTTACGACGGGGACCTCAGGGACCCTCCCTGGTGGCCTCAGGAGAGGCCAGTCCCCATGCGAGTTGCTAGGGGGCCTCTCGGGATTCCTCTCCCGTCGATACCGGGGCCAAAAACCTTTGGTGGAGTCAGGGTCGGAACCGAGGATTCCTCTCAGGGGCTGACATGTATCTTTGAGTACTTCTGGAGTCTCCCCAGGGGAGTCAGGCCTCGTCTCGACTGGGGGCATGCACGTGCGCTTTCCTTCCAGGCTGTAGCAGCAATGTCACGCTTCCCGTGGCCTGGATCAAAGGATCTGTGGTTTTCCCTCGAGGCTTTCCATCGAGGCTTTCCCACAGGGCTGTCCCACGTGCCACCATGGTGTGAGTCGATCCTCGGCGTGATAGATGAGCCAGTGCAGGGCAAAGAGGTTCCTCTGGAATGGACTGAGACATCTGGGGGACTCTTGGAATGGTGGTACGACCATGGAGTTCCTCTCGCCTTTCCTGCTGAGAGTGCCTCCTCTTGAGATGCGACGGGAACGCCGGGAATTCTTTCCCGTTGAAAGCAGGGAACGGATCCCTCATCTCGAGCTACGAGGGGGAAACGGTGCTCCTCTGGATGTGGGCGGGACCATCGTGCTTCCTCTTGAGTGGACACGGGTATGGCGGTGAACTTTTGAGTTGCAGCAAGGGTGTGAAAGACCCTTTCGAAGTTCCAGAGTTTAGGTGTCATTAGTCTCCAGACGCCTCATCGGAAATAGGCCTCATCTCGCCTGAAAGGGAGAACTTCCTGGATTTCTCGAGTTGCGGCAGGTGTTCTCGAGTTACGATGGGGACCTCAGGGACCCGCCCTGGTGGCCTCAGGAGAGGCCAGTCCCCATGCGAGTTGCTAGGGGGCCTCTCGGGATTACTCTTCCGTTGATACCGGGGCCAAAACCCTTTGGTGGAGTCAGGGCCGGAACCGAGGATTCCTCTCAGGGGCTGACATCGATCTTTGGGTACTTCTGGAGTCTCCCCAGGGGAGTCAGGCCCCGTCTCGAGTGGGGGCATGCACGTGCGCTTTCCTTCCAGGCTGTAGCAGCAATGTCACGCTTCCCATCGCGTGGATCAAAGGATCTGTGGTTTTCCCTCGAGGCTTTCCCTCGAGGCTTTCCCACAGGGCTGTCCCACTTGCCACCGTGGTGTGAGTCAATCCTCGGCGTGAAAGATGAGCCAGTGCAGGGCAAAGAGTTTCCTCTGGAATGGACTGAGACATCTGGAGGACTCTTGGAATGGTGGTACGACCATGGAGTTCCTCTCGCCTTTCCTGTTGAGAGTGCCTCCTCTTGAGATGCGACGGGAACGCCGGGAATTCTTTCCCGTTGAAAGCAGGGAAAGGATCCCTCATCTCGAGCTACGAGGGGGAAACGGTGCTCCTCTGGATGTGGGCGGGACCATCGTGCTTCCTCTTGAGTGGACACGGGTATGGCGGTGAACTTCTTGAGTTGCATCAAGGGTGTGAAAGACCCTTTCGAAGTTCCAGAGGTTAGGTGTCATTAGTCTCCAGACGCCTCATTGGAAATAGGCCTCATCTCGCCTGGAAGGGAGAATTTCCTGGATTTTCTCGAGTTGCGGCAGGTGTTCTCGAGTTACGACGGGGACCTCAGGAACCCGCCCTGGTGGCCTCAGTAGACGCCAGTCCCCATGCGAGTTGCTAGGGGGCCTCTCGAGATTCCTCTCCCGTCGATACCGGGGCCAAAAACCTTGTGTGGAGTCAGGGCCGGAACCGAGGATTCCTCTCAGGGGCTGCTATGGATCTTTGGGTACATCTGGAGTCTCGCCAGGGGAGACAGGCCTCGTCTTGAGTCGGGGCATGCACGTGCACTTTCCTTCCAGGCTGTAGCAGCAATGTCACGCTTCCCGTCGCGTGGATCAAAGGATCTGTGGTTTTCCCTCGAGGCTTTCCCTCGAGGCTTTCCCACAGGGCTGTCCCACGTGCCACCGTGGTGTGAGTCGATCCTCGGCGTGAAAGATGAGCCAGTGCAGGGCAAAGAGGTTCCTCTTGAATGGACTGAGACATCTGGGGGACTCTTGGAATGGTGGTACGACCATGGAGTTCCTCTCGCCTTTCCTGTTGAGAGTGCCTCCTCTTGAGATGCGACGGGAACACCGGGAATTCTTTCCCGTTGAAAGCAGGGAAAGGATCCCTCATCTCGAGCTACGAGGGGGAAACGGTGCTCCTCTGGATGTGGGCGGGACCATCGTGCTTCCTCTCGAGAGGACACGGGTATGGCGGTGAACTTCTTGAGTCGCAGCAAGGGTGTGAAAGACCCTTTCGAAGTTCCAGAGGTTAGGTGTCATTAGTCTCCAGACGCCTCATCGGAAATAGGCCTCATCTCGTCTGGAAGGGAGAACTTCCTGGATTTTCTCGAGTTGCGGCAGGTGTTCTCGAGTTACGACGGGGACCTCAGGGACCCGCCCTGGTGGCCTCAGGAGAGGCCAGTCCCCATGCGAGTTGCTAGGGGGCCTCTCGGGATTCCTCTCCCGTCGATACCGGGGCCAAAAACCTTGTGTGGAGTCAGGGCCGGAACAGGGGATTCCTCTCAGGGGCTGATATGGATCTTTGGGTACATCTGGAGTCTCGCCAGGGGAGACAGGCCTCGTCTCGAGTCGGGGCATGCACGTGCACTTTCCTTCCAGGCTGTAGCAGCAATGTCACGCTTCCCGTCGCGTGGATCAAAGGATCTGTGGTTTTCCCTCGAGGCTTTCGCTCGAGGCTTTCCCACAGGGCTGTCCCACGTGCCACCGTGGTGTGAGTCGATCCTCGGCGTGAAAGATGAGCCAGTGCAGGGCAAAGAGGTTCCTCTGGAATGGACTGAGACATCTGGGGGACTCTTGGAATGGTGGTACGACCATGGAGTTCCTCTCGCCTTTCCTGTTGAGAGTGCCTCCTCTTGAGATGCGACTGGAACGCCGGGAATTCTTTCCCGTTGAAAGCAGGGAAAGGATTCCTCATCTCGAGCTACGAGGGGGAACCGGGGCTCCTCTGGATGTGGGCGGGACCATCGTGCTTCCTCTCGAGTGGAGACGGGTATGGCGGTGAACTTCTTGAGTCGCAGCAAGGGTGTGAAAGACCCTATCGAAGTTCCAGAGGTTAGGTGTCATTAGTCTCCAGACGCCTCATCGGAAATAGGCCTCATCTCGTCTGGAAGGGAGAACTTCCTGGATTTTCTCGAGTTGCGGCAGGTGTTCTCGAGTTACGACGGGGACCTCAGGGACCCGCCCTGGTGGCCTCAGGAGAGGCCAGTCCCCATGCGAGTTGCTAGGGGGCCTCTCGGGATTCCTCTCCCGTCGATACCGGGGCCAAAAACCTTGTGTGGAGTCAGGGCCGGAACCGAGGATTCCTCTCAGGGGCTGACATGGATCTTTGGGTACTTCTGGAGTCTCCCCAGGGGAGTCAGGCCTCGTCTCGAGTGGGGGCATGCACGTGCGCTTTCCTTACAGGCTGTAGCAGCAATGTCACGCTTCTCGTCGCGTGGATCAAAGGATCTGTGGTTTTCCCTCGAGGCTTTCCCTCGAGGCTTTCCCACAGGGCTGTCCCACGTGCCACCGTGGTGTGAGTCGATCCTCGGCGTGAAAGATGAGCCAGTGCAGGGCAAAGAGTTTCCTCTGGAATGGACTGAGACATCTGGGGGACTCTTGGAATGGTGGTACGACCATGGAGTTCCTCTCGCCTTTCCTGTTGAGAGTGCCTCCTCTTGAGATGCGACGGGAACGCCGGGAATTCTTTCCCGTTGAAAGCAGGGAAAGGATCCCCCATTTCGAGCTCCGAGGGGAAAACGGGGCTCCTCTGGATGTGGGCGGGACCATCGTGCTTCCTCTCGAGTGGAGACGGGTATGGCGGTGAACTTCTTGAGTTGCAGCAAGGGTGTGAAAGACCCTTTCGAAGTTCCAGAGGTTAGGTGTCATTAGTCTCCAGACGCCTCATCGGAAATAGGCCTCATCTCGCCTGGAAGGGAGAACTTCCTGGATTTTCTCGAGTTGCGGCAGGTGTTCCCGAGTTACGACGGGAACCTCAGGGACCCGCCCTGGTGGCCTCAGTAGACGCCAGTCCCCATGCGAGTTGCTAAGGGGCCTCTCGGGATTCCTCTCCCGTCGATACCGGGGCCAAAAACCTTGTGTGGAGTCAGGGCCGGAACCGAGGATTCCTCTCAGGGGCTGACATGGATCTTTGGGTACTTCTGGAGTCTCGCCAGGGGAGACAGGCCTCGTCTCGAGTGGGGGCATGCACGTGCGCTTTCCTTCCAGGCTGTAGCAGCAATGTCACGCTTCCCGTCGCGTGGATCAAAGGATCTGTGGTTTTCCCTCGAGGCTTTCCCTCGAGGCTTTCCCACAGGGCTGTCCCACGTGCTACCGTGGTGTGAGTCGATCCTCGGCGTGAAAGATGAGCCAGTGCAGGGCAAAGAGGTTCCTCTGGAATGGACTGAGACATCTGGGGGACTCTTGGAATGGTGGTACGACCATGGAGTTCCTCTCGCCTTTCCTGTTGAGAGTGCCTCCTCTTGAGATGCGACGGGAATGCCGGGAATTCTTTCCCGTTGAAAGCAGGGAAAGGATCCCTCATCTCGAGCTACGAGGGGGAAACGGGGCTCCTCTGGATGTGGGCGGGACCATCGTGCTTCCTCTCGAGTGGACACGGGTATGGCGGTGAACTTCTTGAGTTACAGCAAGGGTGTGAAAGACCCTTTCGAAGTTCCAGAGGTTAGGTGTCGTTAGTCTCCAGACGCCTCATCGGAAATAGGCCTCATCTCGCCTGGAAGGGAGAACTTCCTGGATTTTCTCGAGTTGTGGCAGGTGTTCTCGAGTTACGACGGGGACCTCAGGGACCCGCCCTGGTGGCCTCAGGAACGGCCAGTCCCCATGGGAGTTGCTAGGGGGCCTCTCGGGATTCCTCTCCCGTCGATACCGGGGCCAGAAACCTTGTGTGGAGTCAGGGCCGGAATCGAGGATTCCTCTCAGGGGCTGACATGGATCTTTGGATACTTCTGAGGTCTCCCCAGGGCCGTCAGGCCTCGTCTCGAGTTGGGGCATGCACGTGCGCTTTCCTTCCAGGCTGTAGCAGCAATGTCACGCTTCCCGTGGCCTGGATCAAAGGATCTGTGGTTTTCCCTCGAGGCTTTCCCTCGAGGCTTTCACACAGGGCTGTCCCACGTGCCACCGTGGTGTGAGTCGATCGTCGGCGTGAAAGATGAGCCAGTGCAGGGCAAAGAGGTTCCTCTGAAATGGACTGAGACATCTGGGGGACTCGTGGAATGGTGGTACGACCATGGAGTTCCTCTCGCCTTTCCTGTTGAGAGTGCCTCCTCTTGAGATGCGACGGGAATGCCGGGAATTCTTTCCCGTTGAACTCAGGGAAAGTAACCCTCATCTCGAGCTACGAGGGGGAAACGGGGCTCCTCTGGATGTGGGCGGGACCATCGTGCTTCCTCGCGAGTGGAGACGGGTATGGCGATGAACTTCTTGAGTCGCAGCAAGGGTGTGAAAGACCCTTTCGAAGTTCCAGAGTTTAGGTGTCATTAGTCTCCAAACGCCTCATCGGAAATAGGATTCTTCTCGCCTGGAAGGGAGAACTTCCTGGATTTTCTCGAGTTGCGACAGGTGTTCTCGAGTTACGACGGAGACCTCAGGGACCCGCCCTGGTGGCCTCAGGAGAGGCCAGTCCCCATGCGAGTTGCTAGGGGGCCTCTCGGGATTCCTCTCCCGTCGATACCGGGGCCAAAAACCTTGTGTGGAGTCAGGGCCGGAACCGAGGATTCCTCTCAGGGGCTGACATGGATCTTTGGGTACTTCTGGAGTCTCCCCAGGGGAGTCAGGCCCCGTCTCGAGTGGGGGCATGCACCTGCGCTTTCCTTCCAGGCTGTAGCAGCAATGTCACGCTTCCCGTCGCGTGGATCAAAGGATCTGTGGTTTTCCCTCGAGGCTTTCCCTCGAGGCTTTCCCACAGGGCTGTCCCTCGTGCCACCGTGGTGTGAGTCGATCGTCGGCGTGAAAGATGAGCCAGTGCAGGGCAAAGAGGTTCCTCTGGAATGGACTGAGACATCTGGGGGACTCGTGGAATGGTGGTACGACCATGGAGTTCCTCTCGCCTTTCCTGTTGAGAGTGCCTCCTCTTGAGATGCGACGGGAATGCCGGGAATTCTTTCCCGTTGAAAGCAGGGAAAGGATCCCTCATCTCGAGCTACGAGGGGGAAACGGGGCTCCTCTGGATGTGGGCGGGACCATCGTGCTTCCTCTCGAGTGGACACGGGTATGGCGGTGAACTTCTTGAGTTGCAGCAAGGGTGTGAAAGACCCTTTCGAAGTTCCAGAGGTTAGGTGTCGTTAGTCTCCAGACGCCTCATCGGAAATAGGCCTCATCTCGCCTGGAAGGGAGAACTTCCTGGATTTTCTCGAGTTGTGGCAGGTGTTCTCGAGTTACGACGGGGACCTCAGGGACCCGCCCTGGTGGCCTCAGGAATGGCCAGTCCCCATGGGAGTTGCTAGGGGGCCTCTCGGGATTCCTCTCCCGTCGATACCGGGGCCAGAAACCTTGTGTGGAGTCAGGGCCGGAATCGAGGATTCCTCTCAGGGGCTGACATGGATCTTTGGGTACTTCTGGAGTCTCCCCAGGGGAGTCAGGCCTCGTCTCGAGTGGGGGCATGCACGTGTGCTTTCCTTCCAGGCTGTAGCAGCAATGTCACGCTTCCCGTCGCGTGGATCAAAGGATCTGTGGTTTTCCCTCGAGGCTTTCCCTCGAGGCTTTCCCACAGGGCTGTCCCACGTGCCACCGTGGTGTGAGTCGATCCTCGGCGTGAAAGATGAGCCAGTGCAGTGCAAAGAGGTTCCTCTGGAATGGACTGAGACATCTGGGGGACTCTTGGAATGGTGGTACGACCATGGAGTTCCTCTCGCCTTTCCTGTTGAGTGTGCCTCCTCTTGAGATGCGACGGGAACGCCGGGAATTCTTTCCCGTTGAAAGCAGGGAAAGGATCCCTCATCTCGAGCTACGAGGGGGAAACGGGGCTCCTCTGGATGTGGGCGGGACCATCGTGCTTCCTCTCGAGTGGAGACGGGTATGGCGGTGAACTTCTTGAGTTGCAGCAAGGGTGTGAAAGACCCTTTCGAAGTTCCAGAGGTTACGTGTCAGTCTCCAGACGCCTCATCGGAAATAGACCTCATCTCGCCTGGAAGGGAGAACTTCCTGGATTTTCTCGAGTTGCGGCAGGTGTTCTCGAGTTACGACGGGGACCTCAGGGACCCGCCCTGGTGGCCTCAGGAGAGGCCAGTCCCCATGCGAGTTGCTAGGGGGCCTCTCGGGATTCCTCTCCCGTCGATACCGGGGCCAAAAACCTTGTGTGGAGTCAGGGCCGGAACCTAGGATTCCTCTCAGGGGCTGACATGGATCTTTGGGTACTTCTGGAGTCTCCCCAGGGGAGTCAGGCCTCGTCTCGAGTGGGGGCATGCACGTGTGCTTTCCTTCCAGGCTGTAGCAGCAATGTCACGCTTCCCGTCGCGTGGATCAAAGGATCTGTGGTTTTCCCTCGAGGCTTTCCCTCCAGGCTTTCCCACAGGGCTCTCCCACGTGCTACCGTGGTGTGAGTCGATCCACGGCGTGAAAGATGAGCCAGTGCAGGGCAAAGAGGTTCCTCTGGAATGGACTGAGACATCTGGGGGACTCTTGGAATGGTGGTACGACCATGGAGTTCCTCTCGCCTTTCCTGTTGAGAGTGCCTCCTCTTGAGATGCGACGGGAACGCCGGGAATTCTTTCCCGTTGAAAGCAGGGAAAGGATCCCTCATCTCGAGCTACGAGGGGGAAACGGGGCTCCTCTGGATGTGGGCGGGACCATCGTGCTTCCTCTCGAGTGGACACGGGTATGTCGGTGAACTTCTTGAGTTGCAGCAAGGGTGTGAAAGACCCTTTCGAAGTTCCAGAGGTTGGGTGTCATTAGTCTCCAGACGCCTCATCGGAAATAGGCCTCATCTCGCCTGGAAGGGAGAACTTCCTGGATTTTCTCGAGTTGCGGCAGGTGTTCTCGAGTTACGACGGGGACCTCAGGGACCCGCCCTGGTGGCCTCAGGAGAGGCCAGTCCCCATGCGAGTTGCTAGGGGGCCTCTCGGGATTCCTCTCCCGTCGATACCGGGGCCAAAAACCTTGTGTGAATTCAGGGCCGGAACCGAGGATTCCTCTCAGTGGCTGACATGGATCTTCGGGTACTTCTGGAGTCTCCCCAGGGGAGTCAGGCCTCGTCTCGAGTGGGGGCATGCACGTGCGCTTTCCTTCCTGGCTGCAGCAGCAATGTCACGCTTCCCGTCGCGTGGATCAAAGGATCTGTGGTTTTCCCTCGAGGCTTTCCCTCGAGGCTTTCCCTCAGGGCTGTCCCACGGGCCACCGTGGTGTGAGTCGATCCTCGGCGTGAAAGATGAGCCAGTGCAGGGCAAAGAGGTTCCTCTGGAATGGACTGAGAAATCTGGGGGACTCTTGGAATGGTGGTACGACCATGGAGTTCCTCTCTCCTTTCCTGTTGAGAGTGCCTCCTCTTGAGATGCGCCGGGAACGCCGGGAATTCTTTCCCGTTGAAAGCAGGGAAAGGATCCCTCATCTCGAGCTACGAGGGGGAAACGGGGCTCCTCTGGATGTGGGCGGGACCATCGTGCTTCCTCTCGAGTGGAGACGGGTATGGCGGTGAACTTCTTGAGTTGCAGCAAGGGTGTGAAAGACCCTTTCGAAGTTCCAGAGGTTAGGTGTCATTAGTCTCCAGACGCCTCATCGGAAATAGGCCTCATCTCGCCTGGAAGGGAGAACTTCCTGGATTTTCTCGAGTTGCGGCAGGTGTTCTCGAGTTACGACGGGGACCACAGGGACCCGCCCTGGTGGCCTCAGGAGAGGCCAGTCCCCATGCGAGTTGCTAGGGGGCCTCTCGGGATTCCTCTCCCGTCGATACCGGGGCCAAAAACCTTGTGTGGAGTCAGGGCCGGAACCGAGGATTCCTCTCAGGGGCTGACATGGATCTTTGGGTACTTCTGGAGTCTCCCCAGGGGAGTCAGGCCTCGTCTCGAGTGGGGGCATGCACGTGCGCTTTCCTTCCAGGCTGTAGCAGCAATGTCACGCTTCCCGTCGCGTGGATCAAAGGATCTGTGGTTTTCCCTCGAGGCTTTCCCTCGAGGCTTTCCCACAGGGCTGTCCCACGTGCCACCGTGGTGTGAGTGGATCCTCGGCGTGAAAGATGAGCCAGTGCAGGGCAAAGAGGTTCCTCTGGAATGGACTGAGACATCTGGGGGACTCTTCGAATGGTGGTACAACCATGGAGTTCCTCTCGACTTTCCTGTTGAGAGTGCCTCCTCTTGAGATGCGCCGGGAACGCCGGGAAATCTTTCCCGTTGAAAGCAGGGAAAGCATCCCTCATTTCGAGCTACGAGGTGGAAACGGGGCTCCTCTGGATGTGGGCGGGACCATCGTGCTTCCTCTCGAGTGGAGACGGGTATGGCGGTGAACTTCTTGAGTTGCAGCAAGGGTGTGAAAGACCCTTTCGAAGTTCCAGAGGTTAGGTGTCATTAGTCTCCAGACGCCTCATCGGAAATAGGCCTCATCTCGCCTGGAAGGGAGAACTTTCTGGATTTTCTCGAGTTGCGGCAGGAGTTCTCGAGTTACGACGGGGACCACAGGGACCCGCCCTGGTGGCCTCAGGAGAGGCCAGTCCCCATGCGAGTTGCTAGGGGGCCTCTCGGGATTCCTCTCCCGTCGATACCGGGGCCAAAAACCTTGTGTGGAGTCAGGGCCGGAACCGAAGATTTCTCACAGGGGCTGACATGGATCTTTGGGTATTTCTGGAGTCTCCCCAGGGGAGTCAGGCCTCGTCTCGAGTGGGGGCATGGACGTGGGCTTTCCTTCCAGGCTGTAGCAGCAATGTCACGCTTCCCGTCGCGTGGATCAAAGGATCTGTGGTTTTCCCTCGAGGCTTTCCCTCGAGGCTTTCCCACAGGGCTGTCGCACGTGCCACCGTGGTGTGAGTCGATCCTCGGCATGAAAGATGAGCCAGTGCATGGCAAAGAGGTTCCTCTGGAATAGACTGAGACATCTGGGGCACTCTTGGAATGGTGGTACGACCATGGAGTTCTTCTCGCCTTTCCTGTTGAGAGTGCCTCCTCTTGAGATGCGCCGGGAACGCCGGGAATTCTATCCCGTTGAAAGCAGGGAAAGGATCCCTCATCTCGAGCTACGAGGGGGAAACGGGGCTCCTCTGGATGTGGGCGGGACCATCGTGCTTCCTCTCGAGTGGAGACGGGTATGGCGGTGAACTTCTTGAGTTGCAGCAAGGGTGTGAAAGACCCTTTCGAAGTTCCAGAGGTTACGTGTCATTAGTCTCCAGACGCCTCATCGGAAATAGGCCGCATCTCTCCTGGAAGGAAGAACTTCCTGGATTTCCTCGAGATGCGGCGGGTGTTCTCGAGTTACGACGGGGACCTCAGGGACCCGCCCTGGTGGCCTCAGGAGAGGCCAGTCCCCATGCGAGTTGCTAGGGGGCCTCTCGGGATTCCTCTCCCGTCGATACCGGGGCCAAAAACCTTGTGTGGAGTCAGGGCCGGAACCGAGGATTCCTCTCAGGGGCTGACATGGATCTTTGGGTACTTCTGGAGTCTCCCCAGGGGAGTCAGGCCTCGTCTCGAGTGGGGGCATGCACGTGCGCTTTCCTTCCAGGCTGTAGCAGCAATGTCACGCTTCCCGTCGCGTGGATCAAAGGATCTGTGGTTTTCCCTCGAGGCTTTCCCTCGAGGCTTTCCCACAGGGCTGTCCCACGTGCCACCGTGGTGTGAGTGGATCCTCGGCGTGAAAGATGAGCCAGTGCAGGGCAAAGAGGTTCCTCTGGAATGGACTGAGACATCTGGGGGACTCTTGGAATGGTGGTACAACCATGGAGTTCCTCTCGACTTTCCTGTTGAGAGTGCCTCCTCTTGAGATGCGCCGGGAACGCCGGGAAATCTTTCCCGTTGAAAGCAGGGAAAGCATCCCTCATTTCGAGCTACGAGGTGGAAACGGGGCTCCTCTGGATGTGGGCGGGACCATCGTGCTTCCTCTCGAGTGGAGACGGGTATGGCGGTGAACTTCTTGAGTTGCAGCAAGGGTGTGAAAGACCCTTTCGAAGTTCCAGAGGTTAGGTGTCATTAGTCTCCAGACGCCTCATCGGAAATAGGCCTCATCTCGCCTGGAAGGGAGAACTTTCTGGATTTTCTCGAGTTGCGGCAGGAGTTCTCGAGATACGACGGGGACCACAGGGACCCGCCCTGGTGGCCTCAGGAGAGGCCAGTCCCCATGCGAGTTGCTAGGGGGCCTCTCGGGATTCCTCTCCCGTCGATACCGGGGCCAAAAACCTTGTGTGGAGTCAGGGCCGGAACCGAGGATTCCTCTCAGGGGCTGACATGGATCTTTGGGTACTTCTGGAGTCTCCCCAGGGGAGTCAGGCCTCGTCTAGAGTGGGGGCATGCACGTGCGCTTTCCTTCCAGGCAGTAGCAGCAATGTCACGCTTCCCGTCGCGTGGATCAAAGGATCTGTGGTTTTCCCTCGAGGCTTTACCACAGGGCTGTCCCACGTGCCACCGTGCTGTGAGTCAATCCTCGGCGTGATAGATGAGCCAGTGCAGGGCAAAGAGGTTCCTCTGGAATGGACTGAGACATCTAGGGGACTCTTGGAATGGTGGTACGACCGTGGAGTTCCTCTCGCCTTTCCTGTTGAGAGTGCCTCCTCTTGAGATGCGCCGGGAACGCCGGGAATTCTTTCCCGTTGAAAGCAGGGAAAGGATCCCTCATCTCGAGCTACGAGGGGGAAACGGGGCTCCTCTGGATGTGGGCGGGACCATCGTGCTTCCTCTCGAGTGGAGATGGGTATGGCGGTGAACTTCTTGAGTTGCAGCAAGGGTGTGAAAGACCCTTTCGAAGTTCCAGAGGTTAGGTGTCATTAGTCTCCAGACGCCTCATCGGAAATAGGCCTCATGTCGCCTGGAAGGGAGAACTTCCTGGATTTTCTCGAGTTGCGGCAGGTGTTCTCGAGTTACGACGGGGACCACAGGGACCCGCCCTGGTGGCCTCAGGAGAGGCCAGTCCCCATGCGAGTTGCTAGGGGGCCTCTCGGGATTCCTCTCCCGTCGATACCGGGGCCAAAAACCTTGTGTGGAGTCAGGGCCGGAACCGAGGATTCCTCTCAGGGGCTGACATGGATCTTTGGGTACTTCTGGAGTCTCCCCAGGGGAGTCAGGCCTCGTCTCGAGTGGGGGCATGCACGTGCGCTTTCCTTCCAGGCGGTAGCAGCAATGTCACGCTTCCCGTCGCGTGGATCAAAGGATCTGTGGTTTTCCCTCGAGGCTTTCCCTCGAGGCTTTCCCACAGGGCTGTCCCACGTGCCACCGTGGTGTGAGTCGATCCTCGGCGTGAAAGATGAGCCAGTGCAGGGCAAAGAGGTTCCTCTGGAATGGACTGAGACATCTGGGGGACTCTTGGAATGGTGGTACGACCATGGAGTTCCTCTCGCCTTTCCTGTTGAGAGTGCCTCCTCTTGAGATGCGCCGGGAACGCCGGGAATTCTTTCCCGTTGAAAGCAGGGAAAGGATCCCTCATCTCGATCTACGAGGGGGAAATGGGGCTCCTCTGGATGTGGGCGGGACCATCGTGCTTCCTCTCGAGTGGAGACGGGTATGGCGGTGAACTTCTTGAGTTGCAGCAAGGGTGTGAAAGACCCTTTCGAAGTTCCAGAGGTTAGGTGTCATTAGTCTCCAGACGCCTCATCGGAAATAGGCCTCATCTCGCCTGGAAGGGAGAACTTCCTGGATTTTCTCGAGATGAGGCGGGTGTTCTCGAGTTACGACGGGGACCTCAGGGACCCGCCCTGGTGGCCTCAGGAGAGGCCAGTCCCCATGCGAGTTGCTAGGGGGCCTCTCGGGATTCCTCTCCCGTCGATACCGGGGCCAAAAACCTTGTGTGGAGTCAGGGCCGGAACCGAGGATTCCTCTCAGGGGATGACATGGATCTTTGGGTACTTCTGGAGTCTCCCCAGGGGAGTCAGGCCTCGTCTAGAGTGGGGGCATGCACGTGCGCGTTCCTTCCAGGCAGTAGCAGCAATGTCACGCTTCCCGTCGCGTGGATCAAAGGATCTGTGGTTTTCCCTCGAGGCTTTCCCACAGGGATGTCCCACGTGCCACCGTGCTGTGAGTCAATCCTCGGCGTGAAAGATGAGCCAGTGCAGGGCAAAGAGGTTCCTCTGGAATGGACTGAGACATCTGGGGGACTCTTGGAATGGTGGTACGACCGTGGAGTTCCTCTCGCCTTTCCTGTTGAGAGTGCCTCCTCTTGAGATGCGCCGGGAACGCCGGGAAATCTTTCCCGTTGAAAGCAGGGAAAGCATCCCTCATTTCGAGCTACGAGGTGGAAACGGGGCTCCTCTGGATGTGGGCGGGACCATCGTGCTTCCTCTCGAGTGGAGACGGGTATGGCGGTGAACTTCTTGAGTTGCAGCAAGGGTGTGAAAGACCCTTTCGAAGTTCCAGAGGTTAGGTGTCATTAGTCTCCAGACGCCTCATCGGAAATAGGCCTCATCTCGCCTGGAAGGGAGAACTTTCTGGATTTTCTCGAGTTGCGGCAGGAGTTCTCGAGTTACGACGGGGACCACAGGGACCCGCCCTGGTGGCCTCAGGAGAGGCCAGTCCCCATGCGAGTTGCTAGGGGGCCTCTCGGGATTCCTCTCCCGTCGATACCGGGGCCAAAAACCTTGTGTGGAGTCAGGGCCGGAACCGAAGATTTCTCACAGGGGCTGACATGGATCTTTGGGTATTTCTGGAGTCTCCCCAGGGGAGTCAGGCCTCGTCTCGAGTGGGGGCATGGACGTGGGCTTTCCTTCCAGGCTGTAGCAGCAATGTCACGCTTCCCGTCGCGTGGATCAAAGGATCTGTGGTTTTCCCTCGAGGCTTTCCCTCGAGGCTTTCCCACAGGGCTGTCGCACGTGCCACCGTGGTGTGAGTCGATCCTCGGCATGAAAGATGAGCCAGTGCATGGCAAAGAGGTTCCTCTGGAATAGACTGAGACATCTGGGGCACTCTTGGAATGGTGGTACGACCATGGAGTTCTTCTCGCCTTTCCTGTTGAGAGTGCCTCCTCTTGAGATGCGCCGGGAACGCCGGGAATTCTTTCCCGTTGAAAGCAGGGAAAGGATCCCTCATCTCGAGCTACGAGGGGGAAACGGGGCTCCTCTGGATGTGGGCGGGACCATCGTGCTTCCTCTCGAGTGGAGACGGGTATGGCGGTGAACTTCTTGAGTTGCAGCAAGGTTGTGAAAGACCCTTTCGAAGTTCCAGAGGTTACGTGTCATTAGTCTCCAGACGCCTCATCGGAAATAGGCCGCATCTCTCCTGGAAGGAAGAACTTCCTGGATTTCCTCGAGATGCGGCGGGTGTTCTCGAGTTACGACGGGGACCTCAGGGACCCGCCCTGGTGGCCTCAGGAGAGGCCAGTCCCCATGCGAGTTGCTAGGGGGCCTCTCGGGATTCCTCTCCCGTCGATACCGGGGCCAAAAACCTTGTGTGGAGTCAGGGCCGGAACCGAGGATTCCTCTCAGGGGCTGACATGGATCTTTGGGTACTTCTGGAGTCTCCCCAGGGGAGTCAGGCCTCGTCTCGAGTGGGGGCATGCACGTGCGCTTTCCTTCCAGGCGGTAGCAGCAATGTCACGCTTCCCGTCGCGTGGATCAAAGGATCTGTGGTTTTCCCTCGAGGCTTTCCCTCGAGGCTTTCCCACAGGGCTGTCCCACGTGCCACCGTGGTGTGAGTCGATCCTCGGCGTGAAAGATGAGCCAGTGCAGGGCAAAGAGGTTCCTCTGGAATGGACTGAGACATCTGGGGGACTCTTGGAATGGTGGTACGACCATGGAGTTCCTCTCGCCTTTCCTGTTGAGAGTGCCTCCTCTTGAGATGCGCCGGGAACGCCGGGAATTCTTTCCCGTTGAAAGCAGGGAAAGGATCCCTCATCTCGAGCTACGAGGGGGAAACGGGGCTCCTCTGGATGTGGGCGGGACCATCGTGCTTCCTCTCGAGTGGAGACGGGTATGGCGGTGAACTTCTTGAGTTGCAGCAAGGGTGTGAAAGACCCTTTGGAAGTTCCAGAGGTTAGGTGTCATTCGTCTCCAGACGCCTCATCGGAAATAGGCCTCATTTCGCCTGTAAGGGAGAACTTCCTGTATTTTCTCGAGTTGCGGCAGGTGTTCTCGAGTTGCGACGGGGACCTCAGGGACCCACCCTGGTGGCCTCAGGAGAGGCCAGTCCCCATGCGAGTTGCTAGGGGGCCTCTCGGGATTCCTCTCCCGTCGATACCGGGGCCAAAAACCTTGTGTGGAGTCAGGGCCGGAACCGAGGATTCCTCTCAGGGGCTGACATGGATCTTTTGGTACTTCTGAAGTCTCCCCAGGGGAGTCAGGCCTCGTCTCGAGTGGGGGCATGCACGTGCGCTTTCCTTCCAGGCTGTAGCAGCAATGTCACGCTTCCCGTCGCGTGGATCAAAGGATCTGTGGTTTTCCCTCTAGGCTTTCCCTCGAGGCTTTCCCACAGGGCTGTCCCACGTGCCACCGTGGTGTGAGTCGATCCTCGGCGTGAAAGATGAGCCAGTGCAGGGCAAAAAGGTTCCTCTGGAATGGACTGAGACATCTGGGGGACTCTTGGAATGGTGGTACAACCATGGAGTTCCTCTCGCCTTTCCTGTTGAGAGTGCCTCCTCTTGAGATGCGCCGGGAACGCCGGGAAATCTTTCCCGTTGAAAGCAGGGAAAGCATCCCTCATTTCGAGCTACGAGGTGGAAACGGGGCTCCTCTGGATGTGGGCGGGACCATCGTGCTTCCTCTCGAGTGGAGACGGGTATGGCGGTGAACTTCTTGAGTTGCAGCAAGGGTGTGAAAGACCCTTTCGAAGTTCCAGAGGTTAGGTGTCATTAGTCTCCAGACGCCTCATCGGAAATAGGCCTCATCTCGCTTGGAAGGGAGAACTTTCTGGATTTTCTCGAGTTGCGGCAGGAATTCTCGAGTTACGACGGGGACCACAGGGACCCGCCCTGGTGGCCTCAGGAGAGGCCAGTCCCCATGCGAGTTGCTAGGGGGCCTCTCGGGATTCCTCTCCCGTCGATACCGGGGCCAAAAACCTTGTGTGGAGTCAGGGCCGGAACCGAAGATTTCTCACAGGGGCTGACATGGATCTTTGGGTATTTCTGGAGTCTCCCCAGGGGAGTCAGGCCTCGTCTCGAGTGGGGGCATGGACGTGGGCTTTCCTTCCAGGCTGTAGCAGCAATGTCACGCTTCCCGTCGCATGGATCAAAGATTCTGTGGTTTTCCCTCGAGGCTTTCACTCGAGGCTTTCCCACAGGGCTGTCGCACGTGCCACCGTGGTGTGAGTCGATCCTCGGGATGAAATATGAGCCAGTGCATGGCAAAGAGCTTCCTCTGGAATAGACTGAGACATCTGGGGGACTCTTGGAATGGTGGTACGACCATGGAGTTCCTCTCGCCTTTCCTGTTGAGAGTGCCTCCTCTTAAGATGCGCCGGGAACGCCGGGAATTCTTTCCCGTTGAAAGCAGGGAAAGGATCCCTCATCTCGAGCTACGAGGGGGAAACGGGGCTCCTCTGGATGTGGGCGGGACCATCGTGCTTCCTCTCGAGTGGAGACGGGTATGGCGGTGAACTTCTTGAGTTGCAGCAAGGGTGTGAAAGACCCTTTCGAAGTTCCAGAGGTTAGGTGTCATTAGTCTCCAGACGCCTCATCGGAAATAGGCCTCATCTCTCCTGGAAGGAAGAACTTCCTGGATTTTCTCGAGATGCGGCGGGTGTTCTCGAGTTACGACGGGGACCTCAGGGACCCGCCCTGGTGGCCTCAGGAGAGGCCAGTCCCCATGCGAGTTGCTAGGGGGCCTCTCGGGATTCCTCTCCCGTCGATACCGGGGCCAAAAACCTTGTGTGGAGTCAGGGCCGGAACCGAGGATTCCTCTCAGGGGCTGACATGGATCTTTGGGTACTTCTGGAGTCTCCCCAGGGGAGTCAGGCCTCGTCTCGAGTGGGGGCATGCACGTGCGCTTTCCTTCCCGGCTGTAGCAGCAATGTCACGCTTCCCGTCGCGTGGATCAAAGGATCTGTGGTTTTCCCTCTAGGCTTTCCCTCGAGGCTTTCCCACAGGGCTGTCCCACGTGCCACTGTGGTGTGAGTCGATCCTCGGCGTGAAAGATGAGACAGTGAAGGGAAAAGAGGTTCCTCTAGAATGGACTGAGACATCTGGGGGATTCTTGGAATGGTGGTACGACCAAGGAGTTCCTCTCGCCTTTCCTGTTGAGAGTGCTTCCTCTTGAGATGCGACAGGAACGCCGGGAATTCTTTCCCGTTGAAAGCAGGGAAAGGATCCCTCATCTCGAGCTACGAAGGGGTAACGGGACACCTCTGGATGTGGGCGGGACCATCGTGCTTCCTCTCGAGTGGAGACGGGTATGGTGGTGAACTTCTTGAGTTGCAGCAAGGGTGTGAAAGACCCTTTCGAAGTTCCAGAGGTTAGGTGTCATTAGTCTCCAGCCGCCTCATTGGAAATAGGCCTCATCTCGCCTGGAAGGGAGAACTTCCTGGATTTTCTCGAGTTGCGGCAGGTGTTCTCGAGTTACGACGGGGACCTCAGGGACCCGCCCTCCTGGCCTCAGGAAAGGCCAGTCCCCATGCGAGTTGCTAGGGGGCCTCTCGGGATTCCTCTCCAGTCGATACCGGGACAAAAAACCTTGTGTGGAGTCAGGGCCGGAAACTGAGGATTCCTCTCTGGTTCTGACATGGATCTTTGGGTACTTCTGGAGTCTCCCCAGGGGAGTCAGGCCTCGTCTCGAGTGGGGGAATGTACGTCCGCTTTCCTCCCGAGCTGTAGCCGCAGTGTCACCCTTCACGTCGCGTGGATCACGGGATCTGTGGTTTCCCTCGAGGCTTTTCCACCAGGCTTTCCCACAGGGCTGTCCCAAGTGCCACCGTGGTGTGACTCGATCCTCAGCATGAAAGACGAGCCAGTGCAGGGAAAAGAGGTTCCTCTGGAATGGAATGAGACATCTGGGGGACCCTTGGAATGGTGGCACGAAGCTGGAGTTCCCCTCGCCTTTCCTGTTGAGAGCGCCACCTCTTGAGATGCGTTGGGAACGCTGGGAATTCTTTCCCAAAGAAGCAACGAAAGGATCCCTCATCTCAAGCTACGAGGCGGATACGGGGATCCTCTGGATGTGGGTGGGGCCCTCGTGCTTCCTCTCGAGTGGAGACAGTTATGGTGGTGAACTTCTTGAGTTGCAGCAAGACTGTGAAGGACCCTTTCAAAGTTCGAGAGGTGAGGTGTGATTAGCCTCGAGACGCCTCAGTGGAAATGGGCCTCATCTCTCCTGGAGAGGAGAACTTCCTGGATTTTCTCGAGTTGCGGCAGGTGTTCTCGAGTTACGAAGGGGACCTCAGGGACCCGTTCTGGTGGCCTCAGGAAAGGCCAGTCCGATGCGAGTTGCTAGGGGCCCTCTCGGAATTACTCTCCCATCGATGTCGCGGCCTTAAACCTTGTGTGGAGTCAGCGTCTGAGCCTGAGGATTCCTCTCCGGTGCTCACATGGATCTTTGGTACTTCTGGAGTCTCCTCCGGGGAGTCAGTCCTCGTCTCCATTTGGGGCATGCACATGCGCTTTCTTCCCGAGCTGTAGCAGCGGTGTCATGCTTCCGGTCTTGTGGATCAAGGGATCTGTGGCTTTCCCTCGAGGCTTTCCCACAGGGCTGTCCCACGTGCCACGTTGATGTGAGTCGATCCTCGGCATAAAGGACGAGCCAGTGCAGGGAAAAGAGGTTCCTCTGGAATGGACTGAGACATCTGGGGAATCTGGGAATGGTGGCACGTCCCTGGAGTGCCTATCGCCTCTCCTATTTAGAGCTCCTCCTCTTGAGATCCGACGAGAATGCAGGGCATTCTTTCCGGTTGATGCAGGGAAAGGATCCGTCAACTCGAGCTTCGAGGCAGAAACCGGGCTCCTCTGGATGTGGGCGGGACCCTTGTGCTTCCTGTCAAGTTGAGACGGGTATGGCGGGGAACTTCTTGAGTTGCAACAAGGGTGTGAAGGACCCTTTCTAAGTTCCAGAGTTTAGATGTGATTAGCCTCCATACGCCTCAGTGGAAATGGCCCTCATCTCGCCTGGAGGGGAGAATTTCTTGGATTTTCTCGAGTTGCGGCAGGTGTTCTCGAGTTACGACGGGGACCCGCTCTGGTGGCCTCAGAAAAGGCCAGTCCCCACGCGAGTTGCTAGGGTGTCTCTCGGGAATCCTCTCCCGTTGATTCCGGGGCCTTAGAACATGTGTGGAGTCGGATCCAACCTGAGGATTCCTCTCTGATGCTGACATGGATCTTGGGGTACTTCTGGAATCTCCCCATGGGAGTCAGTCCTCGTCTCCAGTGGGGGCATGCATGTGCACTTTCCTCCCGAGCTGTAGCAGCAATGTCACGATTCCCGTCGCGTGGATCAAGGGATCTGTGGCTTTCCCTCGAGGCTTTCCCAAAGGGCTGTCCCACGTGCCACCATGGTGTGAGTCGATCCTCGGCGTGAAAGACAAGCCAGCGCAGGGAGGAGAGGTTCCTCTGGAATGGACTGAGACATCTGGGGGACTCTTGGAATGGTGGCACGACCCTGAAGTTCCTCTCGCCTTTCCTGTTGAGAGTGCCTCCTCTTGAGATGCGACGGGAACGCCGGGTATTCTGTCCCGATGAAGAATGGAAAGGAATCCTCATCTCCAGCTACGAGGTGGAAACGGGGCTCCTCTGGATATGGGTGAGACCCTCGTGTGCCGGGGTCCAGCCCCGGTGTATCAAGGGAATTCGAAGGGTGGACGGCGTTGGCGTGGAAAGACTTATTTATTAATATAAGATTAGATTAAGAAACTATAGTGCAGTAGGAAGATTAAGTGGAGAAAGAGGGCTGAATAGCTTGGTTTACGCGGAAGACCAATAAAATTCCAGACAAGGAATTTGCACCATCTACGTTGGGCCACCCGTGCCCACTTGAATATCTAAGGGTGCCTCGCCTTAAGCTCCCTTTTGCGCGGATCTTAATAACCAGGGCAAATAAGTAGACCTGGCGAGCCTCCGCGCCCCAGATGGAAATTCAGCCTGAAATTAAAGTAAAGAGCACAGGGAAGAAAAGGGAGAGAAAAAGAGAGAGAGAGAGACACGAGGGGAGCCAGATTCCCAAGAAACCAGGCCGAGACTAGTCTGAGAAACTGGTCTGAGAATCTGGTCCCGTCCTTTATTGTTCAGAAGGCCTTTTATACTTTTGATAAAACATGGAGATCAATGGGTAACACAAAGTTATGCAGCTTTAGCAGTCCAGACTCTTATCAAAACTAGGCTTTTTTCTCTACATACCTAATTGTATACACAAGTCTTAGGTAATTTACATCATCTTCCAGCCAAAAGGGCCAATTAACATTTTACAGCCTTTTTTCTGATAAGGGTTTGTCAACCACAAGACTTATTTGTGTTGATTTTCCCAAGGTCTGGTGCCACTCTCAGAAAGCACTAAATAAAGTTACATTCTTACACAGCAAGGATACAGCAACTTATAACAAGTAGAGGGAGTACAGTGATTTACAGCAAAAGAGAAGCAATTAACTCAAAAGTCTAGTGTTGCTAACATCAAAAACTACGTATCTTTTTTTACATCTTGTTTACATTAACATCCTTCCAGGTGCCTAAAAGATAAAGAATAAGGAGGTCTGGCAGCAACCATTCAGTCAACAGTGAAAACCCTCTACCAATATAATTTTTAACTCTTTAGAAAAGGCTCTGTATCTTTAAGATGCTTTTAAGCTTTGTGCCTCCCGCGGTTGGAGGGCTGTAAGCAATTCACAAGCTGCAAGAGGTCTGGGGAACCTGTTAGGCAGGCTAGAGAGGTATCAGAGGGGTTTAACTGAAACATCCCTTTCAAATGCAGAAGACTAAAACCCTGAATTGACTTTTTCCCAGAGAATATCAGAAAAGTGGAAAAGAAGAGCACAAAAGCCGGCAGATTTTTGTTGGGGTACATGCTTAGGAATTTCCAGAGGGGTCCCTGAAGTCTGAGCATGCCTTGCGTATGTCAGCTTCCTTCCTCATGACCTTGTCACGGGCGGGATTCCTCACACTGGCTCCCGGCACTCGTGCTTCCTCTCGAGTGGAGACAGGTATGTCGGGGAACTTCTTGATTTGCAGCAAGAGTGTGAAGGACCCTTTCGAAGTTCCAGAGGTTAGATGTGATTAGCCTCAAGACGCCGCAGTGGAAATGGGCCTCATCTCGCCTGGAGGGGAGAACTTCCTGGATTTTCTCGAGTTGCGGCAGGTGTTCTCGAGTTACGACGGGGACCACAGGGACCCGCCCTGTTGGCCTAAGGAATGGCCAGTCCCCATGCGAGTTGATAGGGGGCTTCTCGGGATTCCTCTCCCGTCGATGCCGGGGCCTTAGACTTGCGTGGAGACGGGGCAGAAATCTGAGGATTCTTCTCTGGTGCTGACAGGGATCTTGGGGTACTTCTGGAGTCTCCCCAGGGGAGTCAGTCCTCGTCTCGACTGGGGGCATGCACGTGCGCTTTCCTCCCGAGCTGTAGCAGAGTGTCATGCTTCACGTCACAGGGATCAAGGGATCTGTAGATTTCACTCCAGGCTTTCCCACGAGGTTATCCCACAGGCCGTCGCACGTGCCACCGTGGTGTGAGTTGATCCTCGGCGTGAAAGACGAGCCAGTGCAGGGAAAACAGGTTCTTCTGGAATGGACTGAGACATCTGGGGGACTCTTGGAATGGTGGCACGACCCTGGAGTGCCTCTCGCCTTTCCTGTTGAGAGCGCCTCTGCTTGAGTTGCGACAGGAACGCCTGGAATTCTTTCCCAACGAAGCCTGAAAGGATCCCTCATCTCGAGCTGCGACGCGGAAACGGGGCTCCTCTGGATGTGGGCGGGACCCTCGTGCTTCCTCTCGACTGGAGACAGGTATGTCGGGGAACTTCTTGAGTTGCAGCAAGAGTGTGAATGACGCTTTAGAAGTTCCAGAGGTTAGGTGTGATTAGCCTCGAGACGCCTCAGCGGAAATGCTCCTCATTTCGCTTGGAGGGGAGAACTTCTTGGATTTTCGCGAGTTGCGGCAGGTGTTCTCGCGTTACGACGGGGACCTCAGGGACCCGCTCTGGCGGCCTCAGGAAAGGCCAGTCCTCATGTGAGTTGCTAAGGGGCCTCTCGGGATTCCTCTCCCGTCGATGCCGGGGCCTTAGAACTTGTGTGGAGTCGGGGCCGGAACCGGAGGATTCCCCTTCGGTGCTGACATCGATCTTGGGGTACTTCTGGAGTCTCCCCAGGAGAGTCAGTCCTCGTCTGCAGTGGGGGCATGCAAGTGCGCTTTACTCCCGAGCTGTAGCAGCAGTGTCACGCTTCAGGTCGCGTGGATCAAGGGATCTGTGGCTTTCCCTCGAGGTTTTCTCATGAGGCTTTCGTACAGGGCTCTCCCACGTGCCACCGTGGTGTAATTCGATCCTCGGCGTGAAAGACGAGCCAGTGCAGGATAAACAGGTTCCTCTGGAATGGACTGAGACATATGGTGGACTCTTGGAATGGTGGCACGACCCTGGAGTGTCTCTCGCCTTTCCTGTTGAGAGTGCCTCCTCTTGAGAAGCAACGGGAACGCTGGGAATTCTTTCCTGTTGGTAGCAGGGAAAGGTTCCCTCATCTCAAGCTACGAGAGGGAAACCGGGCTCCTCTGGATGTGGGCGGGACCATCGTGCTTCCTCTGGAGTGGAGTCGGGTATGACGGGGAACTTCTTGAGTTTCAGCGAGGGTGTGAAGGACCCTTTCAAAGTTCCAGAGGGTAGGTGTGAATAGCCTCGAGACGCCTCATCGGAAATGAGCCTCATCTCGCCTGGAAAGGAGAACTTCCTGGATTTTCTAGAGTTGCGGCAGGTGTTCTCGAGTTACGACGGGGACCTCAGGGACCCGCTCTGGTGCCCTCAGGAAAGGCCAGTCCCCATGCGAGTTGCTAGGGCCCCACTCGGCATTCCTCTCCCATCGACGGCGGGGCCTAAGACCTTGTGTGGAGTCAGGGCCGAAACCTGAGGATTCCTTTCTGGTGCTGACATGGATCTTGGGTTATTTTGGTAGTCTCCCCAGGGGAGTCGGGCCTCGTCTCGAGTGGGGGCATGCACGTGCGCTTTCCTCCCGAGCTTTAGCAGCAGTGTCACGCTTCCCGTCAGGTGGACCAAGGGATCTGTTCCTTTCCCTGGAGGCTTTCCCACGAGGTTTACCCACAGGGCTGTCCCACGTGCCACCGTGGTGTGAGTCGATCCTCGGCGTGAAAGACGACCCAGTGCAGGGAAAAGAGGTTCCTCTGGAATGGACTGAGACATCTTGGGGACTCTTGGAATGGTGGCACGACCCTGGAGTTCCTCTCGCCTTTCCTGTTGAGAGTGCCTCCGCCTGAGATGCGACGGGAACGCCGGGAATTCTTTCCCGTTGAAAGCAGGGAACGGATCCCTCATCTCGAGCAACGAGGCGGAAACGGGGCTCTTCTGGATGTGGGCGGGACCCTCGTGCTTCCTCTCGACTGGAGACGGTTATGTCAGGGAACTTCTTGATTTGCAGCAAGAGTTTGAATGACGCTTTAGAAGTTCCAGAGGTTAGGTGTGATTAGCCTCGAGACGCCTCAGCAGAAATGGTCCTCATCTCGCTTGGAGGGGAGAACTTCCTGGATTTTCTCGAGTTGCAGCACGTGTTCTCGAGTTACGATGGGGACCTCAGGGACTCGCTCTGGTGGCCTCAGGAAAGGCCAGTCCTCATGCGAGTTGCTTGGAGGCCTCTCGGGATTCCTCTCCCGTCAATCCTGGGGCCTTAGAATTTGTGTGGAGTCGTGACTGGAAGCTGAATATTCCTCTCCAGGTGCTGACATGGATCTTGGGGTACTTCTGGAGTCTTCCCAGGGGAGTCAGGCCTCGTCTCCACTGGGGGCATGCATATGCGCTTTCCTCCCGAGCTGTAGCAGCAGTGTCAAGCTTCCGGTCACGTGGATCAAGTGATCTGTGGCTTTCCCTCGAGGCTTTCACACGAGGCTTTCCCACTGGGCTGTCCCACGTGCCACTGTGGTGTAAGTCGATCCTAGGCGTGAAAGACAAGCCAGTGCAGGGAAAACAGGTTCCTCTGAGGTGGACTCATACATCTGGGTGACTCTTGGAATGGTGGCACGACCCTGGAGTTCCTCTCGCCTTTCCTGTTGAGAGCGCCTCCTCTTGAGATGCGACGGGAACGCCGGTAATTCTTTCCCGACGAAGCTGGGAAAGGATCCCTCATCTCGAGCTACAAGGCGGCAATGGGGCTCCTCTGGATGTGGGCGGGACGCTCGCACTTCCTCTCTAGTGGAGACGGGTATGTCGGGGAATTTCTTGAGTTGCAGGAATGGTGTGAAGGACCCTTTCGAAGTTCCATAAGTTATGTGTGATTAGTCTCGAGACGCCTCAACGGAAATGGGCCTCATCTCAGCTCGAGGGGAGAACCTCCTGGATTTCCTCGAGTTGCGGCAGGTGTTCTTGAGTTAAGATGGGAACCTCAGGGACCCGCTCTGGTGGCCTCAGGAAAAGCCTGCCCCATGCGAGTTGCTAGGGGTCCTCTCGGGATTCCTCTCCCGTCGATGCCGGGGCCTAAGACCTTGTGTGTAGTCAGGGGCTGAACCTGAGGATTCATCTCCAGTGCCGACATGGTTCTTGGGGTACTTCTGGAGTTTCCCCAGTGGAGTGAGTCCTTGTCTTGAGTGGGGGCATGCACATGCGCTTTCCTCCCGCGCTGTATCAGCAGTGTCACTCTTCCCGTCACGTGGATGAAGGGATCGATGGCTTTCCCTTGAGGCTTTAACACGAGGCTTTCCCACAGGGCTGTCCCATGTCCCACCGTGGTGTGAGTCGATCCTCGGCGTGAAAGATGAGCCTGTGCAGGGAAAACAGGTTCCCCTGGAATGGACTGAGACATCTGGGGGACTCTTGGAATGGTGGCACGACCCTGGAGTTCCTCTCGCATTTCCTGTTGAGAGCGCCTACTCTTGAGATGTGACGGGAACGCCGGGAATTCTTTCCCGACAAAGCAGGAAAAGGATCCCTCATCTCAAGCTACGAGGCGGAAACGGGGCTCCTCTGATTGTGGGCGGGACCCTCGTCCATCCTCTCGAGTGGAGACGGATATGTCGGGGAACTTCTTGAGTTGCAGCAAGGGTGTGAAGGACCCTTTCTAAGATCCAGAGGTTATGTATGATTAGCCTCGAGACGCCTCAGCAGAAATGGGCCTCATCTCGCCTGGAGTGGAGAACCTCCTGGATTTTCTCGAGTTGCCGCAGGTGTTCTCGAGTTACGACGAGGATATCAGGGACCCGCTCTGGTGGCCTCAGGAATGGCCAGTCCCCATGCTAGTTGATAGGGGGCTTCTCGGGATTCCTCTCCCGTCGATGCCGGGGCCTAAGACCTTGTGTGGAGTCGTGGCCGGGACCTGAGGACTCCTCTCCGGTGCTGACATGGATCTTGGGTTACTTCTGGAGTCTCCCCAGGAGAGTCAGGCGTCATCTGCAGTGGGGGCATGCACATGCGCTTTCCTCCCGAGATGTAGCAACAGGGTCATGCTTCCCGTCATGTGGACCAAGGGATCTGTGGCTTTCCCTCGAGGCTATCCAATGAAGCTTTCGCATAGGGCTCTTCCACGTGCCACCATGGTGTCAGTTCATCCTCGCCCTGAAAGACGAGCCAGTGCAGGGAAAAAAAGGTTCCTCTGGAATAGACTGAGATATCTGGGGGACTCTTCGAATGATGGCACAACCCTGGAGTTCCTCTCGCCTTTCCTGTTGAGAGCGCCTCCTCTTGAGATGCGACGGGAACGCCGGGAATTCTATCCCGACGAAGCAGGGGAAGGATCCCTCACCTGGATCTACGAGGAGGAAACGGTACTCCTCCGGATGTGGGCGGGACTCTCGTGCTTCCTCTCGAGTGGAGATGGGTATGTGGGGGAACTTCTTGAGTTTCAGCAAGGGTGTGAATGACCCTTTCGAAGTTCTATAGGTTAGGTGTTATTAGACTCGCGACGCCTCAGCAGAAATGGGCCTCATCTCGCCTGGAGAGGAAAACTTCCTGGATTTTCTCGAGTTGTGGCAGGTGTTCTAGAGTTACGACGGGGACCTCAGATACCCTCACTGGTGGCCTCAGGAAAGGCCAGTCCCCATGCGAGTTGCTAGGGGCCCTCTCGGGATTCCTCTC
Organism: Capricornis sumatraensis; assembly: GCF_032405125.1. Lineage (NCBI taxonomy): Eukaryota > Metazoa > Chordata > Mammalia > Artiodactyla > Bovidae > Capricornis > Capricornis sumatraensis. The sequence goes on along the minus strand of NW_027184617.1, from coordinate 1,014,724 downwards.
CCATCGATGCCGGGGCCTAACACCTTGTGTGGAGTCGCGGCCGGAGCCTGAGGACTCCTGTGCGGGGCTGACATGGATCTTGGGGTGCCTGTGGAGTCTCCCCAGGGGAATCAGTCCTCGTATCAAGTGGGGGCATGCACGTGCGCTTTCCTCCCAAGCTGTAGCAGCAGTGTCACGCTTCCCGTCACGTGGATCAAGGGATCTGCGGCTTTCCCTCGAGGCTTTCCCACGAGGCTTTCCCACAGGGCTGTCCCACGTGCCACCTTGGTTTGAGTCGATCCTGGGCGTGAAAAACGAGCCAGTGGAGGGAAAAGAGCTTCCTCTGGAATGGACTGAGACATCTGTGGGACTCTTGGAATTGTGGCACGACCCTGGAGTTCCTCTCGCCTTTCCTGTTGAGAGTGCCTCCTCTTGAGATGCGACGGGAACGCCGGGAATTCTTTCCCGCTCAAGCAGGGAAAGAATCCCTCATCTCGAGCTACAATGTGGAAACGGTGCTCCTCTGTACGTGGGCGGGACCATCGTGCTTCCTCTCGTGTGGAGACGGGTATGTCGGGGAACTTCTTGAGTTGCAGCAAGGGTGTGAAGGACACTTTCGAAGTTCCAGAGGGTAGGTGTGATTAGCCTCGAGATGCCTCATCGGAAATGGGCCTCATCTCGCCTGGAGGGGAGAACCTTCTGGATTGCCGGGGTCCAGCCCCGGTGGACCCAGGGAATTTGAAGGGTGGATGGCGTTGGCGTGGAAAGACTTGTTTGTTCATCAATATAAGATTATATTAGAAACTATAGTGTAGTAAGAAGATTAAGTGGAGGAAGAGGGCTGAATAGCTTGGTTTATGCGGAAGACCAATAAAATTCCAGCAAGGAATTTGCACCATCTACGTTGGGGCACCGGCACCCACTTCAATATCTAAGCGTGCCTCGCCTTAAGCTCCGTTTCACGCGGGTCTTAACAGCCAGGGCAAGTAAGTAGACCTGGCGAGCCTCCAGGCCCCAATGTGGAAATTCAGCCTGAAATTAAAGTAAAGAGCAGAGAGGGAAAGGGAGAGAAGAAGAGAGAGAGAAACACACGGGGGGAGCCAGATTCTCAAGAAACCAGGCCCAGAGCCGAGTTCGAGAATCTGGTCTGAGAATCTGGTCAGAGAAGCTGGTCTGCTCCTTTATTGTTCAGAAGGCCTTTTATACTTTTGATAAAACATGGAGATCAATGGATAACACAAAATTATGTAGCGTTCGCAGCCCAGACTCTTTCTATACATCATTTTGTGTACAAAAGGTCTCAGGTGATTTACATTATCTTCTGGCCAAGAGGCTTGTTAACACTTTTTGGCTCTCTTCCTTAATGAATGTTAATATTGTTTCCCCTGAAGTGTTTTTTCTTTAATCTGCATCTCCTTAAAAGTGCTAAAGTTGCATCTCTATAGAACAAAGGTGCAGTGGGTTATAACAAAGAAAGTACTTAATTCAAAGATCTAATGTTGCTAATACAAGGTCTACTACTTGTTTTTCTATATGCCAACTATATCTAAAAACAAAGGATATGAAAATTTGGCAGCAAGCATGGACTCAACAAATGAAACTTTTAATCAGTCGTATTCTAAAGATTTTGACTCTTCAGAAGCCCCTACATTCCTTGGATGTTTTAACCTTCCTGTGCCTCCTGCGGTCAGGAGGCCTCAAACAATCCCATGCGCAGCTGTACGAGTCCTGCAGGCAGGCTAGAAAGCCATCAGAGGGGTTTTTTGGATTGAAACACTCTTTCAAATGTAGAAGACTAAAGCCCTAAATTGACTTTTTCCAGAAAATGTCAGAAGAGTGGAAAAGCAGAGCACAAAAGCCGGCAGATTTTTGTTGGGGTACATGCTTAGGAACTTCCAGAGGGGTCCCTGAAGTCTGAGCACGCCTTGCGTATGTAGCTTCCTTCCTGATGACCTTGTCATGGGCGGGATCCCTCACACTGGCTCCCGGCACTGGATTTTCTCAAGTTGTGGCATTTCTCGAGTTGTGGATTTTCTTGAGTTATGACGGGGACCTCAGGGACCCGAACTGGTGGCCTCAGGAAAGGCCAGTCCCCAAACGAGTTGCTAGGAGGCCCGCGGGATTCCTCACCAGTCGATGTCGGGGCCTAAAACCTGTGTGGAGTCGGGGCCAAAACCTGAGGATTCCTTGCCAGTGCTGACATGAATGATGGGGCACTTCTGGAGTCTCCACAGGGGAGTCAGTCATCGTCTCGAGTGGGGGCTTGCCCGTCCGATTTCCTCCCGAGCAGTGGCACCAGTTTCACTCTTCCCGTTGCGTAGATCAAGGGATCTGTGGATTTCCCTCGAGGATTTCCCAAGAGGATTTCCCACAGGGCTGTCCCTCGTGCCACCGTGGTGTCAGGTAATCCTCGGCGTGAAAGTCGAGGCAGTGCAGAAAAAAGAGGTTCCTCTGGAATGGACTGAGAAATCTGGGGGACTCGGAATGGTCGACGAGCCTGGAGTTCCTCTCACCTTTCCTGTTGAGCGGGCCTCCTCTTCAGGTTCGACGGGAAGGCCGGGAATTCTTTCCCGACGAAGCAGGGAAAGGATCCCTCATCTCAAGCTACAAGGCGGCGACGGGGCTCCTCTGGATGTGGGAGGGACACTCGGGCTTCCTCTCGAATGGAGACGGGTATTTCGGGGAACTGCATGAGGTGCAGCAAGGGTGTGAAGGACCCTTTCGAAGTTCCAGAGTTTAGGTGTGATTAGCCTCGAGTGGCGTCAGTGGAAATGGGCCTCATCTCGCCTGGAGGGGTGAACCTACTGGATTTTCTCGAGATGCAGCAAGTGCTCTCCAGTTACTAAGGGGACCTCAGAGGACCGCTCTGGTGGCCTCAGGAAAGGCCAGTCCCCATACGAAGTGCTAGGAGGCCCGCGGGATTCCTCTCCAGTCGATGCCAGGGCCTAAAACCTGTGTGGAGTCGGGGCCGAAACCTGAGGATTCCTCGCCAGTGCTGACATGGATGATGGGGCACTTCTGGAGTCTCCACAGGGGAGTCAGTCGTCGTCTCGACTGGAGGCATGCACGTCCACTTTCCTCCCGAGCTATAGCAGCAGTTTCACGCTTCCTGTTGCGTGGATCAAGGGATCTGTGGCTGTCCCTCGAGGCTTTCCCACGAGGATTTCCCACAGGGCTGTCCCACCTGCCACCATGATGTGACTCGATGATCAGCGTGAAAGTCGAGGCAGTGCAGAGAAAAGAGGTTCCTCTGGAATGGACTGAGAAATCTGGGGGACTCGGAATGGTCGCACGAGCCTGGAGTTCCTCTCATCTTTCCTGTTGAGCGCGCCTCCTCTTCAGATTCGACGGGAAGGCCGGGAATTCTTTCCCGACGAAGCAGGGAAAGGATTCCTCATCCCGAGCTACGAGGCGGCAACGAGGCTCCTCTGGATGTGGGCGGGACACTCGGGCTTCCTCTCGAGTGGAGACGGGTATGTCGGGGAACTTCTTGAGTTGCCGGAAAGGTGTGAAGGACCCTTTCGAAGTTCCAGAAGTTAGGTGTGATTATCCTCAAGCGGCGTCAGCGGAAATGGGCCTCATCTCGCCTGGAGGGGAGAACCTCCTGGATTTTCTCGAGATGCGGCAGGTGCTCTCCAGTAACTATGGGGACCTCAGGGACCAACTCTGTTGGCCTCAGGAAGGGCCAGTAGCCATGCGAGTTGCTAGGGGGCCCCTCGGGATTCCTCTCCAGTCAGGGCCGGGGCCTAAGACCCTGTGTGGACTCGGGACCGGAACCGAAGGATTCCTCTCCAGTGCTGACATGAATCTTGGGTAATTCTGGAGACTACACAGGGGAGTCAGTCATCGTCTCGAGTGGGGGAATGCACGTCCGCTTTCCTCCTGAGCTGTAGCAGCAGTCACACGCTTCCCGTCGCGTGGATCAAAGGATCTGTGGCCTTCCCTCGAGGTTTTCCCATGAGGATTTCCCACAGGACTATCCCACGTTCCACCGTGATGTGACTCGATCCTCAGCGAGAAAGTCTTGGCAGTGCCGGAAAATAGGTGCCTCTGGAATGGACTGAGACATCTGGGGGATTCGGATGGTGACACGACCCTGGAGTTACTCTCGCCTTTCCTGTTGAGCGGGCCTCCTCTTGAGATGTGACCAGAATGCCGGGAATTCTTTCCTGACGAAGCAGGGAAAGGATCCCTCATCTCAAGCTACGAGGTGGATCGAGGCTCCTCTGGATGTGAGCGGGATCCTCGTGCTTCCTCTCGAGGGGAGACGGATATGTCGGGGAACTTCTTGAGTTGCAGCAAGGGTGTGAAGGACCCTTTCGAAGTTCCAGAGGTTAGGTGTGATTAGCCTCGAGACGCCTCAGCGGAAATGGGCCTCATCTCGCCTGGAGGGGAGAACCTCCTGGATGTTCTCGAGTTGTGGCAGGTGCTCACGAGTTACGACGGGGACCTCAGGGACCCGCTCTGGTGGCCTCAGGAAAGGCCAATCCCCATGCGAGTTGCTCGGGGGACCATCGGGATTCCTCTCCAGTCGATGCTGGGCCTAAGACCTCGTGAGGAGTCAGGGCCAGAACCTGAGGATACGTCTCCATTGCTGACATGAATCTTCGGTAATTCTGGAGTCTCCACAAGGGAGTAAGTCGTCATCTCGAGTGGGGGCATGCACGTCCGCTATCCTCCCGAGATGTAGCAGCAGTGTCACGCTTCCTGTCGCGTGGATCAAGGAATCTGTGGCCTTCCCTCCAGGCTTTCCCACGAGGATTTTCCACAGGGCTGTCCCACATGCCACCGTGGTGTAGGTCGATCCTCGTCGTGAAAGTCGAGGCAGTGCAGGGAAACAGATTCCTCTGGAATTGACTGAGACATCCGGGGGACTCGGATGGAAGCACGATGCTGGAGTTCCTCTCACCTTTCCTGTTGAGCACGCCTCCTCTTGAGATGCGACCATAATGCCGGGAATTCTTTCCAGAAGAAGCAGGGAAAGGATCCCTCATCTTGAGCAAAGGTGCAGAAACGGGGCTCCTCTGGATGTGGGCGGGTCCCTCGTACTTCCTCGTCAGTGGAGACCGGTATGTCATGGAACTTTTTGAGTTGCAGCAAGGGTGTGAAGGACCCTTTCGAAGTTCCAGAGGTTAGGTGTGATTAGCCTCGAGATGCCTCAGCGGAAATGGGTCTCATCTCGCCTGGAGGGGAGAACCTCCTGGATTGCCAGGGTCCAGCCCCGGTGGAACCAGAGAATTTGAAGGGTGGATGGCGTTGGCGTGGAAAGACTTGTTTATTCATCAATATAAGATTATAGTAAGAAACTATCGTGTAGTAAGAAGATTAAGTGGAGGAAGAGGGCTGAATAGCTTGGTTTATGCGGAAGACCAATAAAATTCCAGACAAGGAATTTGCACCATCTACGTTGGGGCACCGGCGCCCACTTGAACATCTAAGGGTGCCTCTCCTTAAGCTCCCTTTCACGCGGGTCTTAACAGCCAGGGCAAGTAAGTAGACCTGGCGAGCCTCTGCGCCCTAGGTGGAGATTCAGCCTGAAATTAAAGTAAAGAGCAGAGAGGGAAAGGGAGAGAAGAAGAGAGAAAGAAAGACACGGGGGGAGCCAGATTCCCAAGAAACCAGGCCGAGAGCCCAGTTCGAGAATCTGGTCCGAGAAGCTGGTCCGCTCCTTTATTGTTCAGAAGGCCTTTTATACTTTTGATAAAACATGGAGATCAATGGGTAACACAAAATTATGTAGCGTTCGCAGCCCAGACTCTTTCTATACATCATTTTGTGTACAAAAGGTCTCAGGTGATTTACATTATCTTCTGGCCAAGAGGCTTGTTAACACTTTTTGGCTCTCTTCCTTAATGAATGTTATTTTTTTTTTCCCCATGAAGTGTTTTTCTTTAATCTGCATCTCCTCGAAAGCGCTAAAGTTGCATCTCTATAGAACAAAGGCACAGTGGGTTATAACAAAGAAGGTACTTAACTCAAAGATCTAATGTTGCTAATACAAGGCCTACTACTTGTTTTTCTATATACCAACTATATCTAAAAACAAAGGATATGAAAATTTGGCAGCAAGCATTGACTCAACAAATGAAACCTTTCATCGGTCCTATTCTAAAGATTTTGACTCTTCAGAAGCCCCGACATTCCTAGGATGTTTTAAGCTTCCTGTGCCTCCTGCGGTCAGGAGGCCTCAAACAATCACATGTGCAGCTGTACGAGTCCTGCAGGCAGGCTAGAAAGCCATCAGAGGGGTTTTTTGGATTGAAACACTCTTTCAAATGTAGAAGACTAAAGCCCTAAATTGACTTTTTCCAGAAAATGTCAGAAGAGTGGAAAAGCAGAGCACAAAAGTCGGCAGATTTTTGTTGGGGTACATGCTTAGGAATTTCCAGAGGGGTCCCTGAAGTCTGAGCACGCCTTGCGTATGTAGCTTCCTTCCTGATGACCTTGTCACGGGCGGGATTCCTCACACTGGCTCCCGGCACTGGATTTTCTCGAGTTGTGGCACGTACTCTCGAGTTACGACGGGGACCTCAGCGACCCGCTCTGGTGGCCTCAGGAAAGGCCAGTCTCCATACGAGTTGCTAGGAGGCCCGTGGGATTCCTCTCCAGTGGATGCCAGGGCCTAAAACCTGTGTGGAGTCGGGGCCGAAATCTGAGGATTCCTTGCCAGTGCTGACATGTATGATGGGGCACTTCTGGAGTCTCCACAGGGGAGTCAGTCGTCGTCTCGAGTGGGGGCTTGCCCGTCCGCTTTCCTCTCGAGCAGTGGCACCAGTTTCATGCTTCCCTTTTGGTGGATCAAGGGATCTGTGGCTTTCCCGCGAGGCTTTCCCATGAGGATTTCCTACAGGGCTGTCCCACGTGCCACCGTGGTGTCAGTCGATCCTCGGCATGAAAGTCGAGGCAGTGCAGAGAAAAGAGGTTCCTCTGGAATGGACTGAGAAATCTGGGGGACTCGGAATGGTCGCACAAGCCTGGAGTTCCTCTCACCTTTCCTGTTGAGCGCGCCTCCTCTTCAGATTCGACGGGAAGGCCGGGAATTCTTTCCCGACGAAGCAGGGAAAGGATTCCTCATCCCGAGCAATGAGGCGGCAATGGGGCTCCTCTGGATGTAGGCGGGACACTCGGGCTTCCTCTCGAGTGGAGACGGATATTTCGGGAAACTTCGTGAGGTGCAGCAAGGGTGTGAAGGACCCTTTTGAAGTTCCAGAGTTTAGGTGTGATTAGCCTCGAGCGGCGTCAGCAGAAATGGGCCTCATCTCGCCTGGAGGGGAGAACCTCCTGGATTTTCTCGAGATGCGGCAGGTGCTCTCCAGTTACTACGGGGACCTCAGGGACCCACTCTGGTGGCCTCAGGAAAGGCCAGTAGCCGTGCGAGTTGCTAGGGGGCCCCTCAGGATTCCTCTCCAGTCGAGGCCGAGGCCTAAGACCTTGTGTGGACTCGGGACAGGAACCTGAGGATTCCTCTCCAGTGCTGACATGAATCTTGGGTAATTCTGGAGTCTACACAGGGGACTCACTCGTCGTCTCGAGTGGGGACATGCACGTCCGCTTTCCTCCCGAGCTGTAGCAGCAGTCACACGCTTCCCGTCGCGTGGACCAAGGGATCTGTGGTCTTCCCTCGAGGCTTTCCCACGAGGATTTCCCACAGAGATGTCCCACGTTCCACCGTGATGTGACTCGATCCTCGGCGAGAAAGTCTTGGCTGTGCAGGGAAAAAAGGTGCCACTGGAATGGACTGAGACATCTGGGGGACTCGGATGGTGACACGACCCTGGAGTTCCTCTCCCCATTCCTGTTGAGCTCGCCTCCTCTTGAGTTGTGACGGGAACGCCGGGAATTCTTTCCCGACAAAGCAGGGAAAGGATCCCACATCTCGAGCTACGAGGTGGAAACGGGGCTCCTCTGAATGTAGGCGGGACCCTCGGGCTTCCTCTCGAGGGGAGACGGGTATGACAGGGAACTTCTTGAGTTGCCGGAAAGGTGTGAAGGACCCTTTCGAAATTCCAGAGGTTAGGTGTGATTAGCCTCGAGTCGCCTCAGCGGAAATGGACCTCATCGCGCCTTAAGGGGATAACCTCCTGGATTATCTCGAGTTGGGGCAGGTGCTCTCGAGTTACAACGGGGACATCAGAGAACCCCTCTGGTGGCCTAAGGAAAGACTAATCCCCATGCGATTCGCTATGGGGCCCTTCGGGATTCCTCTCCAGTGCTGACATGAATCTTGGCTCACTTCTGGAGGCTCCACAGGGGAGTCAGTCGTCGTCTCGAGTGGGGGCATGCACGTCCGCTTTCCTCCCGAGCTGTAGAAACAGTGTCACACTTCCCGTCGCGTGGATCAAGGGATCTGTGGCTTTCCCTCGAGGCTTTCCCACGGGGCATTCCCACAGCGCTGTCCCACGTGCCACCGTTGTGTGAGTCGATCCTCAGCGTCAAAGTCGAGGCAGTTCAGGGAAAACAGGTTCTTCTGGAATGGACTGAGACATCTGGAGTACTCTTGGAATGTTGGCACGACTCTGGACTTCCTCTCGCCTTTCCTGTTGAGAGCAGCTCCTCTTGAGATGCGACTGGAATGCCGGGAATTCTTTCCTGATGAAGCAGAGACAGGATTGCTCATCTCGAGATACGAGGCCAAAACTGGGTTCCTCTGGATATGGGAGGGACCCTCGTGCTTTCTCTCGAACGGAGATGGGTATGTCAGGGTGCTTCTTGAGTTGCAGTAAGGGTGTGAAGGACCCTTTCGAGGTTCCAGAGGGAAGGTGTGATCAGCCTCGAGACGCCTCAGTGGAAATGGGCCTCATCTCCCCCAGAGGGGCGAACCTCCTGGATTTTCTCGTGTTGGGGCAGGTGCTCTCGACTTACGACGGGGACCTCAGGGAACCTCTCTGGTGGCCTCAGGAAAGGCCAGTCACCATGCGAGTTGCTAGGGGGCCCCTCGGGATTCCTCTCCAGTCGATGCCAGGGCCTAAGAACTTGTGTGGTGTCGGACCGGAACCTGAGGATTCTTCTCCAGTGCTGACATGGATCTTGGGGTACTTCTGGAGTCTCCACAGGGGAGTCAGTCCTCGTCTCGGGTTGGGTCATGCACGTCCGCATTCCTCCCCAGCTGTAGCAGCTGTGTCACGCTTGATGTCGCGTGGATCAAGGGATCTCTGGCTTTCCCTCGAGGCTTTCCCACAGGGCTGTTCCACGTGCCACCGTGGTGTGAATAGATTCTCGGCGTGAAAGTCGAGGCAGTTCATGAAAAACAGGTTCCTCTGGAATGGACTGAGACATCTGGGGGAGTCTTGGAATGGTGGCTCAATCCTGGAGTTCCTCTCGCCTTTCCTGTTGAGAGCGCCTCCTCTTGAGATGCGATGGGAACGCCGGGAATTCTTTCCCGACAGAGCACGGAAAGGATCCCTCATCTCGAGCTCCGAGGCGGAATCGTTGCTCCTCTGGATGTGGGCGGGAGCCTCGTGCTTCCTCTCCAGTGGAGACGGGTATGTCGGGGAATTTCTTAAGTTGCAGCAAGGGTGTGAAGGACCCTTTCAAAGTTCCAGAGGGAAAGTGTGATTAGCCTCGAGACGTCTCAGCGGAAATGGGCCTCATCTCGCCTGGAGTGGAGAATCTCCTGGAGTTTCTCGAGTTGCGGCAGGTGCACTCGAGTTACGATGGGGACCTCAAGGACCCGCTCTGTTGGCCTCAGAAATGGCCAGTCCCCATGCGAGTTGCTATTGGGCCCCTCGTGATTTCTCTCCAATCGATTCCAGGGCCTAAAACCTTGTGTGATGTTGGTCCGGAACCTGAGGATTCCTCTCCAGTGCTGACATGGATCTTGGTGTTCTTCTGGAGTCTTCCCAGGGGTTTCCGTCCTGGTCCTGAAGGGGGCATGCAGGTACACTTTCCTCCCGAGCTGTAGCTGCTGTGTCAGGCTTCCCGTCATGTGGATCAAGGGATCTGTGGCTTTCCCTTGAGGTTTTCCCACGTGTCTTTTGCACAGGTCTGTCACACGTGACACCATGTGTGAATCGATACTCGGCGTGAAATTCGAGGCAGTGCAGGGAAATCAGGTCCCTCGGAGTGGGTTGAGACATTTGGGGGACTTTTGCACTGGGGCACAAACCCTGTAGTTCCTCTCGACTTTCTCATTTAGACCGCCTACTCTTGAGATGCGACGGGAACGCCAGGAATCCTTTTCTGACGAAGCAGAGAAAGGATCCCTCATCTCGATTACGAGGTGGAAACAAGGCTCTTCCTGATGTTTCCTGAGCCCTCTTTCTTCCTCTTGAGTGGAGACGGGATTGTTGGTGAACTTCCTGAGTTGCAGCAAAAATGTGAAGGACCATTTGGAAGTCCTAGAGGGAAGGTGCGTTTTGCCAGGATATGCCTCAGCATTAAAGGGCCTCATCTCTCCTGGACGCCTCCAGCGTGTTTGTCTCAGGGGCTGCTTCCGCTGAGCTGTGGCTGTGGGCCGGAACCCAGACATGCAGGGCCAGGCCGAAACCACCTGTACACGTCTCTGATGGGAAGAGAGCGCTCGGGAACCCACGTTTCTCAGGCACCTGCTTGGCGCCCACAGAGTCAGCCTCCGGGTGTTGGGGGCTGCAGACCCCATCCACAGCCCCAGGGAGCCTGGTGCTCTCCGTGCAGCGGTGAGTCTGGGCGACCAAATAAAGGCTGTAGAAGCCCTGCAGTTTCACTTCCCTTCCATCTGACAGACCTCTAACTGCTGTAGCCCTCGGCAGGTTGGAACCCACTGGCCCCTAACCCATCCACAAGGACGCCTGGGGAATAGGTTCAAAGGCAAAGAAGGAGCGTAGCTGAGGCCAGGAAGGCACCAGCGGCGTCTCCCAACCTCGCACAGCCTGCTCCTTCCTGGGCAGTAAGCCTAGCATCGAGGCAAGTCTGGGAAAGGCTCGCCCAGGACAAAACTGCCTCGCGCCCTGGGTTGTGCCAGATCGGGACTCTGAGCCGAGCTGGAGCTCTGCCATACTGGAGGCGCACTCGGCTCTGCCCAAGCAGGGCTTGCAGCCGCACGCGGCTGGGCTGGCTCATCTTCCCCTGAGGAGGCTCCATCCCCGCATGCTGTCCACTCAGCTTCCAGGCTGGGACGCCCAGCTCCTCCTGAAGGTCTTAGCTCAGGGGCTGCTTCCCCTGATCTGTGGCTGTGGGTGGGGACCAGACACGCAGCTGCAGGCCCCAACCACCTGCACAGGTCTCTGCTGGGGAGGAAAGCACTAGGGAACCTACGTCTGACAGGCACCTGCTTGGAGCACACCGAGTGAGTCTCTGGTAGTGGGGACTGCAGACCCCAGGCAGGGGCCCAGTGTACCTGGAATTCAGTGCGGCGCTGAGTCTGGCAGACAAGCAACAGCTGAAGGAGCCCTGTAGTTGCTCTTCCCTTCCCTCTGACAGAGCTCTCACTGCTGGAGCTCTTGGCAGAGTGGAACCCACCGGCCCCTAACCCCTCCAAAAGGACGCCTGGGACCTAGTTGCACAGGCAAGGCAGGAGCGGAGCTGAGGCCAGGAAGGCGCCAGTGGCATCTCCCAGCCTCAAAGAGCCTGCTCCTTCCTGGGCACTACAGGATAGCAGGGAGGCAAGTCTAGGCAAGGCTCGCCCAGGGCAGAGCAGCGTCGCGCCAGGAACACTGCCAGATCGTGCCTCTGAGCAGAGCTGGGGCTCTGCCATACAGGAGGCGCACTTGGCTCCACCCAACCAAGGCTTGCAGCCGCACGCGGCTGGGCTGCCTCGTCATACCCCGAGGAGGAATGCTTCCCCGCATGTTCTGCACTCGGCTTCCATGCTGGGGTGCCCCGCTCCTCCTGCAGGTCTTAGCTCAGGGGCTACTTCTCTTAAGCTGGGGCTGTGAGCCGGAGCCCAGACACGCAGGGGCAGGCCCCAACCACCTGCACACGTCTCTGCTGGGGAGGAGAGTGCTAGTAAACCAACGTCTGCCAAGCAGCTGCTGGGCACCAATGGAGTGAGACTCTGGGTGTGGGGGCTGCAGATCCCAGCCAGGGGCCCAGTGTACATGGTGCTCTACGTGCGGCGCTGAGTCGGGCCACCAAGCAATAGCTGGAGGAGCCTTGTATTTGCCTTTCCCTTCACTCTGACATAGCTCTCACTGCTGGAGCCCTTTGCAGATTGGAACCCACCGGCCCCTAACCCCTCCCAAAGGACGCCTGGGGCCTAGGTGCAAAGGAAAGGCAGGAGCAGAGCTGAGGCCAGGAAGGCGCCAGTGTCGTCTGGTAGCCTCGCACAGTCTGCTCCTTCCTGGGTAGGAAGCCGAGCAGCGAGCCACGTCTCAGCAAGGCTCGACCAGAGCAGAGAAGCCTCGCACCAGGAACTCTATCAGATCGGGACTCTGAGCAAAGCTGGAGCTCTGCCGTACTGGAGGTGCGCTCGGCTCCGCCGAGCCAGGGCTTGCCGGCGCACGCGGCTGGGCTGCCTCATCTTACCCCAAGGAGGCTCGCTTCCCCGCATGCTGTGCACTCGGCTTCCAGGTGGAGCCGACCGTCACCTCCTGCTGGTCTTGGCTCAGGGGCTGCTTCCCCTGAGCTGGGGCTGTAGGTGGGAGCCCAGACGCGCAAGTGCAGGCCCCAACCACCTGCATACATCTCTGCTGGGGAGGAGAGCGCTAGGGAGCCTACATCTGTCAGGCACCTGCTGGGCGCCCAAGGAGTGACTCTCGGGTCTGGGGGCTGCAGACGCCAGCCAGGGGCCCTGCGTGCCTGCTGCTCTCAGTGCGGTGCTGAGTCTGGGCAGCCAAGCAAGAGCTGAAGGAGCTCTGCAGTTGCCCTTCCCTTCCCTCTGACCGAGCTCTCACTGCCGGAGCCCTTGGCAGTGTGAAGGCAAAGGCCCCTAACCCCTCCCGAAGGACCCGGGGGCCTAAGTTCAAAGGCAAGGCAGGAGCGGAACTGAGGCCAGGAAGGCGCCAGTGCTGTCTCCCAGCCTCGCACAGCCTACTCCTTCCTGGACAGTAAGCCTAGCAGCAAGGCAAGTCTCGGCTAGTCTCGGCCAGGACACAGCAGCCTCGTGCCAGGAACTCTGCCATATCGGGCCTCTGAGCAAAGCTCGAGTGCTGCCATCCTGGAACCCCATTCAGCTCCGCCCAACCAGGACTTACAGCCGCAGGAGCCTGGGCTACCTCATCTTCCCCCGAAGAGGGTCGCTTCCCCGTGTGCTATGCACTCGGCTTCCAGTCGGAGCCGCCCCTGGCTTCCCGCAGGTCTTGGCTCAGGGGCTGCTTCCCCTGAGCTAGGGCTGTGGGCGGGAGCCCAACAAGCAGGGGACGGCTCCAATCACCTGCATATGTCTCGGCTGGAGAGGAGAGCGCTAGGGAACCTACGTCTGTCATGCACCTTCTGGGTGCCCACAGTGTGAGTCTCCGTGTCTGGGGGATGCAGACCCCAGCCTGGGGCCCTGGGAGCCTGGTGCTCTCCTAGTGGCGCTGAGTCTGGGCAGCCAAGCAACAGCTGGAGGAGCCCTGTAGTTCCCTTCCCTTCCCTCTGACAGAGCTCTAGCTGCTGGAGCCCTTGGCAGTGTGGAACCCACCGGCCCCTAACCTCTCCATAAGGACGCTTGGGGCATAGGTGCAAAGGCAAGGCAGGAATGGAGCTGAGGCCAGAAACGCGCCAGTGGCGTCTCCCAGCCTCGCGCAGCCTGCTCCTTCCTGTGCACTAAGCCTAGCAGTGAGCCAAATCTGGGCAAGGCTCGCCCAGGGCAGAGCAGCGTCGCGCCAGTAACTCTGCCAAATCGGGCCTCTGAGCACAGCTGGAGCTATGCCATACAGGAGCTGAACTCGGCTACTCCCAACAAGACCTTGCAGCTGCATGCAGCTGGGCTGCCCTGGGTTCCCCCGTGGAGTCTCGATTCCCTGCATGCTGTGCACTCGGCTTCCAGGCGGGAGCGCCCAAAGCCTCCTGCAAGTCTTGGCTCAGGGTGTGCTTCCCCTGAGCTGGGGCTGTGGGAGGGAGCCCAGACACCCAGGGGCAGGACCCAACCACCTGCATGCGTCTCTGCTGAGGAGGAGAGCACTGGGGAACCTACCTCTGTCAGGCACCTGCTGGGCGCCCACGGAGTCAGTCTCTGGGTGTGGGAATTGCAGACCCCAGCCAGGGCCCAGGGTGCCTGGTGCTCTCCGTGGGACTCTGAGTCTGGGCGGCCAAGCAACAGCTAGAGGAGCCCTCCAGTTGCCCTTCCCTTCCCTCTGACAGAGCTCTCACTGCTGGAGCCCTTAGCAGTGTGGAACCCATTGGCCCCTAACCACTCCCCAAGTCGCCAGGGGCCTATGTGCAAAGGCAAGACTGGAGCAGAGCTGAGGCCAGGAAGGCGCCAGTGGCATCTGCCAGCCTCGTGCAGACTGCTCCTTCCTGGGAAAGAAGCCTAGCAGCGAGGCAAGTCTGGGCAAGCTCGCCCAGTGCAGCGGAGCCTCGCGCCAGGAACTCTGCCACATCGGGCCTATGAGCAGAGCTGGAGCTCTGCCATACTGGAGGCACACTCGCTACGTCCAAGAAGGGCTTTCAGCCACACGCGGCTCGGCTGCCTCGTCTTCCCCCGAGGAGGTTCGCTTCCCCGCATAATGTGCACTCAGCTTCCAGGTGGGGGCACTCCACTCCTCCTACAAGTATTGGCTCAACGTCCGATTCCCCTGAGCTGGGGCTTTGGGCGGGAGCCCAGACATGCTGGGGCAGCACCCAAACACCTTCACACATCTCTCCTTGGTAGGAGAGCGCTAGGGAACCTACGTCTGTCAGGCACCTGCTTAGAGCCCACAGAGTGAGTTTCCGGGTGTGGGGACTGCAGACCCCAGCCAGGGACCTTGGGAGTCTGGTGCTTTCAGTGTGGCGCTGAGTGTGGGTGGCAAAGCAACTACAGAAGGATCCCTGCAGTTGCCCTTCCCTTCCCTCTCACAGAGCTCTCACTGCAGGAGCGATTGGCAGTGTGGAACCCACCGGCCATAACGCCTCCCTAAGGTCGCCAGGGGCCTGGGTGCCAAGGCAAGGCAGGAGCAGAGCTGAGGCCAGGAAGGCGCCAGTGTCATCTCGCAGCTTCGCGCACCATGCTTCTTCCTGGGCAGTAAGCCAAGAAGTGAGGCAATTCTGGGCAAGGCTCTCCCAGGGCGGAGGAGCCTCGCGCCAGGAACTCTGCCAGATCAGGCCTCTGAGCAGAGCTGGAGCTCTGCCATACTGGAGGCGCACTCAGCTCCGCCAAACCAGGGCTTGCAGCTTAACGCGGCTGGGCTGCCTCATCCTCCCCCGAGGAGGCTCGCTTCCCCGCAAGCTGTGCACTCAGCTTCCAGGAGTAGCCGCACCTCGCCTCCTGTAAGTCTTGGCTCAGGGGCTGTTTCCCCTGAGCTGGGGCTGTGGACGGGAGCCCAGACAGGCAGGTGCAGGCGCCAACCACATGCACACGTCTCTGCTGGGGAGGACAGCGCTAGGGAAACTACGTCTGTCAGGGACCTGCTTGGAGCCCACAGAGTGAGTCTTCAGTTGTGGGGACTGTCGACCCCAAACAGGGGCCCTGGGTACCTGGTGCTCTCAGTGCAGCGCTGAGTCTGAGCAACCAAGCAACAGCTGAATAGCTCTGCTGTTGCCCTTCCCATCCCTCTTACAGAGATCTTATTGCTGGAGCCCTTGTCAGTCTGGAACCCACTCGCCCCTAAACCCTCCCTGAGGACGCCTGGGGCCTAGGTGCAAAGGCAAGGCAGGAGCGGAGCTAGGGCAGGAAAGCGCCAGTGGCCTCTCCCAGCCTGGCGCAGTCTGCTCCTTCCTGGGCACGAAGCCTAGCAGCGAGACACGTCTCAGCAAGGCTCGCCCAGGGCAGAGCAGCCTCGCGCCAGGAACTCTGCCAGATCGGGCCTCTGAGCAGAGGTGGAGCTCTTCCGAACTGGAGGCGCACTCGGCTCCGCCCAACCAGGGCTTGCAGCCGCACGCGGCTGGGCTGCTTCATCCTCTCCGAAGAGGCACGCTTACCAGCGTACTGTGCACTTGGCTTCCAGGCGGAGCCGCCCCTCGCCTCCTACAAGTCTTGGTTCAGGGGCTGTTTCACCTGACCTTGGGCTGTGGGTGGGAGCCCAGACACGCAGGTTCAGGCCCCAACCACATGCACACGTCTCTGGGGGGAGGACAGCGCTAGGGAATCTACGTCTGTCAGGCACCTGCTGGGTGGCCACGGAGTGAGTCTCCCTGTCTGGGGGCTGCAGATGCCAGACAGGGGCCCTGGGTGCCTGGTGCTCTCAGTGCGGCGCTGAGTCCGGGCGGCCAAGCAACCACTGAAGGAGCCCTGCATTTGCCCTTCCCTTCCCTCTGACGGAGCTCTCACTGCTGGAGCCTTTGGCAGTGTGCAACCTACCGACCCCTAAGCCCTCCACAAGGACGCCTGGGGCCTAGGTGCAAACGCAATGCCTGAGTGGAGCTGCGTCCAGGAAGGCGCCAGTGGCGTCTCCCAGTCTCCCGCAGCCTGCACCTTCCTGGGCAGGAAGCCTAGCAGCAAGGAAAATCTGGGCGAGGCACGCCCAGCGCAGAGCAGAATCACGACAGGAACTCTACTAGATCAGGCCTCTGAGCAGAGCTGGAGCTCTGCCGTACTGGAGGCACACTCGGCTCCGCCCAAACAGGGATTGCAGCCGCACGCATCTGGGCTGCCTCCTCTTCCGCCGTGGAGGCTCGCTTCCCGCATGCTGTGCACTCAGCTTGCAGGCAGGGTCACCACGCGCCTCCTGCAGGTCTTGGCTAAGGGGCTGCTTCCCTGAGCTGGGGCTGTGGTAGGGAGCCCAGACACGCAGGGGCAGGCCCCAACCACCTGCACACGTCTCTGCTGGGGAGGAGAGCTCTAGGGAACCTATGTCTGTCAGGCACCTGCTGGGCGCCCACGGAGTCAGCCTCCAGTGTGGGGGGATGCAGACCCTAGCCAGAGGCCCTGGGAGCCTGGTGCTCTCCGTGCGGCGCTGAGTCTGGGTGGCAAAGCAACCCCTGGAGGAGCCCTGCACTTGCCCTTCCCTTCCCTCTGACAGAGCTCTCACTGCTGGAGCCCTTGGCAGTGTGCAACCCACCGGGCCCTAAGCTCTCCCCAAGGACGCCTGGGGCCTAGGTGCAAAGGCAAGGCAGGAGCGGGCTGAGGCCAGGAGGGCGCCAGCGGCGTCTCCCAGCCTTGTGCAGCCTGCTCCTTCCTGGGCAGGAAGCCGAACAGTGAGGCAAGTCTGGGCAAGGCTTGCCCAGGGCAGAGTAGTCTCACCCCCGGACCTCTGCCAGATCGGTCCTGTGAATAGTGCTGGAGCTCTGCCGTACTGGAGGTGAACTAGGCTCTGTCCAGGCAGGGCTTGCAGCCGCACACTGCTGGGCTGCCTCGTCCTCCCCCGAGGAGGCTCACTTCCCCGCATGCTGTGCACTCGCTTCCTGGCTGGGGCGCCCCGCGCCTCCTGCAGGTCTTGTCTCATGGGCTGAGTCCCTTGAGCTGAGGCTGTGGGCGGGCGCCCAGACACGCAGGGGCAGGCCCCAACCAACGGCATATGATTCTGCTGGGGAGGATAGCGCTAGGGAACTTACGTCTTTCAGGCCCCTGCTGGGCACCCACGGAGTCAGCCTCGGGTGTGCGGGTGTTGCAGACCCCAGCCAGGGGTCCTGGGAGTCTGCAGCTCTCCGTGGGGCACTGAGTCTGGGCGGCCAAGCAACCGATGGAGAATCCCTGCACTTGCCCATCCCTTCCCTCTGACAGAGCTCTCACTGCTGGAGCCCTTGGCAGTGTGCTACCCAACAGCCCCTACGCCCTCCCCAAGGACTCCTGGGGCCTAGGTGCAAAGGCAAGTCAGGAGCGGGCTGAGGCCAGGAGGGCGCCAGCGGCGTCTCCCAGCCTTGTGCAGCCTGCTCCTTCCTGGTCAGGAAGCCTAGCAGTGAGGCAAATCTGGGCAACGCTCGCCCAGGGCAGAGCAGCCTGGCACCAGGAACTCTGCCAGATGGGGCCTCTGAGCAGAGCTGGAGCTCTGCGTACTGGAGGCACACTCGGCTATGCCCAAGTAGGGCTTGCAGCCACACGCGACTGGGCTGCCTCGTCTTCCCCCGAGGAGGCTCACTTCCCCGCATGCTGTGCACTGGGCTTCCAGGCGGGGGCGCCCCGCGCCTCCTGCAGGTCTTGGCTCAGGGGCTGCTTCCCGTGAGCTGGGGCTGTGGGCGGGAGCCCAGACACGCAGGGACAGGCCCCAACCACCTGCACACGTCTCTGCTGGGGAGGAGAGCTCTAGGGAACCTACGTCTTTCAGGCACCTGCTGGTCGCCTACAGACTCAGCTTTCTGGTGTGTGGGGCTGGAGACTCCAGCTAGGTGCCCTGTGAGCCTGGTGTTCTCCGTGCTTCGCTGAGTCTGGACGACAAGCAACCGATCGAGGAGCCCTGAAGTTGTCCTTCCCTTCCCTCTGACAGAGCTCTCACTGCTGGAGCCCGTGGCAGTTTGCAACACACCAACCCCTAAGCCCTCACCTAGGACGCCTGAGGCCTAGGTGCAAAGGAAAGGCAGGAGGGGAGCTGAGGCCAGGAAGGCGCCAGTGGTGTCTCAAAGCCTCGTGCAGCATACTCCTTCCTGGGCAGGAAGCCTAGCAGCAAGACAAGTCTGAGCAAGGCTCACACAGGGCAGAGCAGCCTCGCACCAGGACCTCTGCCAGATCGGGCCTCGGAGCAGAGCTAGAGCTCTGCCGTTCTAGAGGCACACTCGTCTCCGCCCAAGCAGGGCTTGCAGCCACACGCGGCTGGGCTGCCTCGTCTTCCCCCGAGGAGGCTCGCTTCCCCGCATGCTGTGCACTCGCTTCCTGGCTGGGGCGCCCCGCGCCTCCTGCAGGTCTTGGCTCAGGGGCTGTTTCCCTTGAGCTGGGGCTGTGGGCGGGAGCCCAGACACGCAGGGGCAGGCCCCAACCACCGGCACACATCTCTGCTGGGGAGGAGAGCGCTAGGGAACCTACGTCTGTCAGGCACCTGCTTGGCGCCCACGGAGTCAGCCTCTGGGAGTGCGGAGCCGCAGACCCCAGCCAGGGGCCCTGGGAGCCTGGTGCTCTCCATGCGGCACTGAGTCTGGGCGGCCAAGCAACGGCTGGAGGAGCCCTGCACTTGCCCTTCCCTTTCCTCTGACAGAGCTCTCACTGCTGGAGCCCTTGGCTGTGTGGCACTTACTAGCCCCTAACCGCGACTCCAAACCCCGAAGTCGACCCTGACCTCAAAACCCTATATCCCGAACCCGTAAACTGAACGCCGAGCTCCAATCCCCAAACCGTGAGCCTGAACCGTGATACCGTAACCCTAACCCAACCCTAAACCCGAACACCGACCCCTAAATCCCAAACCCAAACTCCAATCTCCAAACCCAAATCCAAACCGCAAACCTCTACCCCTAAGCCGAACCCCATACCCCAAACCCCAAGCCCCTAATCGGAACCAGAAACCCCAAACCCCGAACCCCAAACCCCTAACTCGAACACCATACCATGAACCCCAACTCATATACCGAATCCAAATCTCGAACTCCCAACCTGAACCAGAATCCCCTAACCCAAACCCCTACCAGAACCCCTAACCCGAACCCGAAATCCAGACACCAAACCCCTAACCCATAACCTGAACTGCGAACCCCTACCCTAAAACACAAACCCCAATCACTAACCCCTAACCCGAACAGTGAACCCCTAACCCGAACCGAGAACCTATAACCTGATCCTCAACCCCCAAACCAGAGCCGTGAACCCCTAACCCGAACCCCAACCCCCCAACCCCTAAGCTGAACCTTGAACCCCTAATCGGAACCCCAAACCCCAAACTAGAACCGCAAACCCCTAACCCCAAACCCTGAACCCCAAACCCCAAACACGAACCCTGAACCCTAACCTGAACCCGAATCCGAACCCTAAGAATAGAGGGGATTCCGCGAACCTGAACTCTGAACCTGAACCCTAACAAGTTGGGGGTATGCCGGAACCCTAAACCTAACCTTCTCAATAAAACTCTAAAATAAAAATAAACTTTTCTGGCCTAAGCCCCGCCCCTTGTGGCCCCCCCACCCCCTAAAAGCAAAAGGGGCAAACCTGGGACTTGAATGCCTGACCTACGGACCCAGATTGCCCACTCACCCAGCTGTCGGCCTAACCACTATGCTACAGAGGCTAACTGGGTTTCATGTTGCTCCCAGGCACTCTTCAAGCCTCGGCCCGCCAGGGCAGGCTAATAAAGAACCATGGGCCCTATTAGCGCTCACTTTAAGGTGTAACCCTAACGCTAATGCCAACCCTAACCATAACCCGAACCCTGACCCTGACCTGAACCCTAACCTGATCCCGAACTCTAAGAAGAGGGGGGTCCCCGAATCCTAACCCTAACCCCGAACCCTAACAAGTGGGGGGGTTGCCGGAACCCTAACCATAAATGTAGCAATAAACCTCTAAAATAAAAAAAACTTTTCTGGTCTAAGCCCCGCCTCTTGCAGTCCCCTGCCCCTTAAAAGCAAAAGGGTTAGACTGGAGGCTTGAACTCCTATCTTACAGACCATAGTCTGCCTGCCTAATGGCCCACCGAACCGCAATGCTACAGAGGTTTGCTGTTTCTGACAGGGCTCCCGGACCCTCTTCAAGCCTCGGCCCGCCAGGGCAGGCCAATAAAGAACTATGGGCCCTATTAGGGCTCACTTTAAGCTGTAACCCTAAGGCTAATGCCAACACTAACCGTAACCTGAACCCTGACCCTGACCTGAACCCTAACCCAAACCCGAACTTGCCGGGGTCCAGCCCCGGTGGATCCAGGGAATTCGAACGGTGGACGGCGTTGGCGTGGAAAGACTTGTTTATTTATTAATATAAGATTAGATTAAGAAACTATAGCGTAGTAGGGAGATTAAGTGGAGGAAGAGGGCTGAATAGCTTGGTTTATGAGGAAGACCAATAAAGTTCCAGACAAGGAATTTACACCATCTACGTTGGGCCACCGGCGCCCGCTTGAATATCTAAGGGTGCCTCGCCTTAAGCTCCCTTTCGCGCGGGTCTTTACAGCCGCGGCAAGTAAGTAGACCTGGCGAGCCTCTGCGCCCCAGGTGGAGATTCAGCCTGAAATTAAAGTAAAGAGCAGAGAGAGGGAAAGGGAGAGAAGAAGAGAGAGAGAAAGACACGGGGGGAGCCAGGTTCCCAAGAAACCAGGCCGAGAGACTAGTTCGAGAAACTGGTCCGAGAAGCTGGTCCCATCCTTTATTGTTCAGAAGGCCTTTTATACTTTTGATAAAACATGGAGATCAATGGGTAACATAAAATTATGTAGCGTTCGCAACCCAGATTCTTTCCATATATCATTTTGTATACAAGAGGTCTCAGGTGATTTACATTATCTTCTGGCCAAGAGGCTTGTTAACACTTTTTGGCTCTCTTCCTTAATGAATGTTATTTTTGTTTCCCCTGAAGTGTTTTTCTTTAATCTACATCTCCTTAAAGCGCTAATGTTACATCTCTATAGAACAAAGGCGCAGTGGGTTATAATAAAAAATGTACTTAACTCAAAGATCTAATGTTGCTAATACAAGGTCTACTACTTGTTTTTCTATATACCAACTATATCTAAAAACAAAGGATATGAAAATTTGGCAGCAAGCATTGACTCAACAAATGAAACTTTTAATCAGTCCTATTCTAAAGATTTTGACTCTTCGGAAGCCCCTACATTCCTAGGATGTTTTAAGCTTCCTGTGCCTCCTGCGGTCAGGAGGTCTCAAACAATCACATGTGCAGCTGTACAAGTCCTGCAGGCAGGCTAGAAAGCCATCAGAGGGGTTTTTTGGATTGAAACACTCTTTCAAATGCAGAAGACTAAAGCCCTGAATTGACTTTTTCCAGAAAATGTCAGAAGAGTGGAAAAGCAGAGCACAAAAGCCGGCAGATTTTTGTTGGGGTACATGCTTAGGAATTTCCAGAGGGGTCCCTGAAGTCTGAGCACGCCTTGCGTATGTCAGCTTCCTTCCTCATGACCTTGTCACGGGCAGGATTCCTCACACTGGCTTCCGGTATCTCCCCTTTCTTTATTATTTTTTAAAAAAATTAGGTGCAGTTCAGTCGCGAGATTCTGAATGCTCTGCCGAAGAGTCCTGACAACACAAGGAAGCACGATTACAAGGAGCAGGATTATGGCACCCACAGCAGCATAGCTAGAAACAGTAGTCAGAAGAGTTTTTCCAGAAATGAAGTCAGGGAAGGTGTGGGAAAAGTCATTGGCTTCTCCTGCGGTGGTAAAATCTAATCGGGAGTGTTCCAAGGTCTGAAATCTGATTATGAAGTTTCCCTAAGTCTAAACTAATATCTGAGCTGTTCCAAACACCTAAAATATGATTTTTGACTCTCTCCCATTCAAAATCTGTCTCATTTACTTTCAGGGATGTAACATATATCCACTGGTAATCGGCATGACATGAAAGAGCCATTTTCACTTTCAGACTCTGTAATTCAGTCCCAATATGCATTACTGCTTCTTCTAAGGCATCAACCCTTATTTCTAGCTTCCTATCTACAATTTCCTGGGTTGCCAGCATTAAAGAAACATTTTTGGATACGGTATCAACATATTGGGCAGTATGCACTTGTTGAGACAATGATAATGCCGCCACAGTAACAGAAGTAATTGCAGTTATCAAAGCTGATATTCCCAAAACAAGTAAGCCCACAAACCGTTGTGTCCGCATTAAATCTTGTAGCTGTTGCAGTACAGCTAGGCCATGGTTATCATACCAATACGTGGCTACAGTTACAGGTACCATGAGATAGGGCGGACGTTTTAAAACCATGAAAGAGCAAACTTTATATTGAGGAGTTAAACAGGATGAAAGCATACATTGTTCACAAGACACTACATGGGGTCCACCTGTATAATTCAATTGTATGTTAAGTCTTTCAGAATCATTAGTGAAAAGAAAAACATAAGGAGAGGGTAAACAAGCTAAAATAGAGTAGGTAGAGGTATTTTTTGGTCGGATTAATATAATAGGGGCGGTAGCTGCAAGGGCTCTCCAAATTTCTGGCTGCCAAAAGGTTTTACCTCTAGTCGTATAAGACAGCATAGGGGGAACAAATTGGTTATGATGCCATCTGGTGGCAACTAACGGCCAAGAAACTGAATATTTTTTCCAATTATCCAATCTATTGATAAAGCCATCGTCAGACTCAGGGTCTTGACCTGGATTTGGGTTGCTCCAGTCCTGAATTGCACAATTTCTTCCTCCCGGCATATTGTAATCTATTCTCGAATTATAAATACAAGACTTCCAAATCGGATATCCTGAATGATCGTCTATAGTTTTCCAAATAACATCTGAGGGAGCAACATCGTCACAATTTGGATATTCTGATGGAGTTTTGAGAGACAAGGACTTATAGGGGCCAAGGACCCCAGGCATACAGGCTCGTAATATCCAAGCAGACCGATCCCCTTTAGATGCAAATTTAGAGGTTGGGGAATCTGTCATAACTGCTTTTGTGGAGGCTCCAATGCATCCTGTCTTGGTAAAGAAATCTCCTGTAAGGCCAGGAGGAAAATTAAAGCAAACAGGAAAATCATCTGCTAGTCCTTTAAAGGTATAATTGAAATTAATAGGGTATTGGTCTTTTGTATAGGAAGTATAAGATCCTCCCAAAAGGCGAGGCTGGTCTGTACTAACTCGTATGGGGTCACTGTTCCAAGTAACAACTTGGAAAGTTGGAGGATCCGGGAGAAACGCCCAATATTTGGTTGGAATGGGAGCAGCGCTTACCTGGCAAGAGAGCAAGGCAAGCATGGCAATAAACACCTTTTCAGGAGAGACTGGCAATCCCTGTAGGGTAGCTATCCCCTGTGCCTGGCGACAGAGAGCTTTAATCTGTCCCCAGGTGGGTAAGGAGGCTTGTTGGGTTGACTGAGCTGGGCGTCCTAATGGATTCCTGCGAGGCAAAAAATCAGGGGGCGCAATATCCTGTATCTGAAGTCATGACATCTGTCCAGTGGGTGGCTCCGCTCCTCGCCTATCCGGGATCTCCAATGTCAGCTGTCCTGGGGTCAGCGGCGTTTCCCGTGCTGGCGGAGGGAGCGGGGGAAGAGGGAGTTTCTTCCTTTTTAGAGATCGCGGTGGCGGGGGATTCTGGTATCCGGGGAGCTGAGACATGGCGAATTAGTCTGTCTGGAACCCAAATCGGAGCGTCCGCGTCCTGTGGAAAAACACAAGCATACCCTCGCCCACTGGTTAATAAGGGGTCAGGACCTTTCCATTGTCCGGAGAGAAGGTCCCTCCATTTTACTAATGGCTTTGCATTCAATTGCTCTGGGCACCAATGGCAAAGCATTGCAGTGTTTCCGGATGAATCAGCATTTAAGTTATTTATTACGAAAAGAGCATGTTGCAAAATCTGATGGGGGGAACTATATTTAAATTCACCTTCTTTTAGTTTTTGAATATGGATTTTCAGTGTTTGATGTGCTCTTTCCACAATGGCTTGTCCTTGCGGGTTATAAGGGATGCCGGTGTTATGTTTAATTTGAAATCTTGTACAGAATTGCTGAAAAGATTTAGAAGTGTAAGCAGGAGCATTATCAGTTTTTAAAGCTTTTGGCAAGCCCAGATAGGAAAAGCATGTAAAAAGATGTTGTATTACATCTTTAACTGCTTCCCCTGTACGAGCAGTGGCAATAATAACATGAGAGAAGGTATCTACAGTTACATGAACAAAAGACAGTTTTCCAAATGAAGAGACATGGGTTACATCCATTTGCCAGAGTGCATTAGGTTTGAGACTGCGAGGGTTAACTCCCAGATGCAAAGCATTCACGGTAGTAGGACAATGTGAAGAAGAACGAGCAATCTCTCGGGCAGATTCTCGAGGAATTTGAAACTGGTATCGTAAGGCAGTGGCATTCTGATGATGAAGTGAGTGAGAAGCTCGAGCTTCTTCAAAAACAGAAGCTACTGAAATCCTGGTTAACGAATCTGCCAATTCATTGAGAGCATTTAAAGGGCCAGGCAGGCCGGAATGAGCCCGAATGTGGTCGATAAAGAACGCCCGATTTCTTTTCCAAATTTGCTGCTGCAGTCTAGTTAACAAATGGAAAATAGCGGTTTTGTTTTTGGGCAAAACTGCAGTCTCAATGTGTGGAAACAGCCTGACCACATACTGAGAGTCAGAATAAAGGTTAAATTCTTTCTCTGCAAACATAACAAAGGCCTCAATAACAGCTGTGATTTCAGCTCTTTGAGCTGAAGTTTCTTGTGTTTCCAAAAGTTTCTGATGATCTCTTGTGACTGTAGAGGCTCTACCCTTAGCCGATCCATCAGTAAGGACTACCTGAGCATCTGAAATAGGGAACTGTTTACACCGGACAGGAAAAATAACTGGATGGTTAGACATAAAATTTAGCAAAATATGCGAGGGTAAATGATGCAAAATTTGACCACAGTAATTCCCTATGGCAATCTGCCAGTCTTCATCAAACATTAGAAGAGCATCAAGCTGCTCCTTATTGTATGGAATTACAATCTCTGATGGCTCTTTACCAAACAATTCAATGCTCCGCTTCCTTCCTTTTAGCATTAATGTGGCAATTAAACCAGGATAAGAAGCCACGACTTTTTTAGCTTGGGTAGGAAGATGGATCCATTCTAAAGGGCCGCTTTGCCACAGAACTCCCGTAGGCGCCGTTGGAGTAGCTAGGCAAAGGAACTGCCAAGTCATCGTCAAATCAATTCTTTTTACATAGCTATTCGATAAAGCTGCTTCTATTTTGCCTAGGGCTTCTTGAGCCTCAGCTGTTAATTGTCTTTTAGAGGTTGGATCAGGATCCCCGCGTAAAATGTTAAAAAGAGGTTTTAATTCGGCAGTGGTTAATTTTAAATATGGTGTAATCCAATTAATATCACCTAAGAGTTTTTGATAATCATTGAAAGTAATAAGATAGTCTTTTCTCAATTGCAGCGGGGTATGAGTCACCGTTTCCGAATTTATGACTCTTCCTAAGTAAGTTATGGGCGGATTGATTTGAATGTTTTCTGGGGCAATTTTTAGGCCTCTGTCTGTCAATGCCTGGGTCAGGTCCTGGAGGACAGTTTGCAGGTGAACTCTATCAGGATGAGCTATTAAAATATCATCCATATAGTGAATCATATATACGTATTCATATTTAGCCCTAGTATCTTCTAGAGCGGCATTAACAAATTTTTGGCATAAGGTAGGGCTATTTTTCATTCCCTGAGGCAAAACCTTCCACTGAAACCGTAAGTAAGGCTGTTTAAGATTTTCTGATGGCAGACTAAAGGCAAATCGCTTTTTATCCTCAGGATTTAAGGGAATAGTGAAAAAACAGTCTTGTAAATCAATAACAGTTATATTATATCCCTCTGGAACGGCTACTGGGGAAGGGAGCCCAGGCTGTAAGGCCCCCATGTCCTCCATGGTGGCATTAATAGCTCTCAAATCCTGTAAAAGTCGCCATTTACCAGATTTTTTCTTAATGACAAAAATAGGAGTGTTCCAGGGGCTATTGGAGGGCTCAATATGTCCCAATTCTAATTGTTCAAAGATTAATGCTTTAGCTGCCAGTAATTTTTCCTTATGCAGAGGCCATTGTTCTACCCACACCGGATCTTGAGATTTCCATGTGATGGGGTCGGCAGCAAAAACAATGGCCTCAATTATAAATTTGGATATCCTAATCCAGCACGTAGCTTGCGAGGAGTTGGGCAAATTGGCTCAATTATTCTGTCTGTTGTTTACCCAATCCTTTTGATGGATCATAGCCCATCTGCAACATCTGAGAGGTCACTTTATCATCAGGGCTAAAAAGTAACCCTCCCATTTGAGATAGCACGTCCCTCCCCCACAGGGTAAGGGGGAGCGAAGGAACGACATAAGGTTGGAAAGTTCCACGGGTATCCTCAAATTGCCAATCTAAAATTTTTGCACTTGTGGCTACTGTGGGGGCTCTTCCTATCCCCACCAAGTTATTTTCAGTAGTATGTGTGGGCCAGGAGCTGGGCCAGTCTTTTCCTGAAATGCAAGAAACGTCTGCTCCTGTGTCTAATAACCCCACAATAGACTTGCCATTAATCAGAATAGTTTTCATAGGCCGTTTCTGAGTAATTTTTGTTATCCAAAAAACCATATCACTAGACCCAAATCCTTTATCCTGCCTTTCATTCTGAGTAGCTGTGTGCCCAATTGCAGTGTGGTAAGGCAAAAGCAAAAGTTGGGCTATTCTTTGTCCCTGATGTATTTGGAAAGTTTTAATTGGGGGTGAAATCATTATCTGGATTTCTCCTGTATAATCTGAGTCAATTACTCCAGGGATGATTGTGAGACCTTGCATAGCTAAGGAACTTCTGCCTAGTATAATTCCTACTAAACCTGTTGGTAATGGGCCTTTAACTCCTGTAGGGATTTTTACAGTGGGGCTATCTGGTGTTAATATTGCTGAGGTGGTGGAACTGAGGTCCAGTCCTGCGCTGCCTGGGGTTGCTCTGATGAGTTCTGCGACAGGACGAAGGGAATGAATGGGTTTGGTGAGGCTGCCCCAATTGTTGTCGGTGCCTGAGGCTGGCACCTCAATCCATTTCCCGACAGCTGGTCGGGGCCCAGAAAGGCTCCATTTCTATGGAATTGTGACCTACATTCTTTTGCCCAATGATATCCTTTTTGACAACGAGGGCAGAAGAGATCTAGGGAGATTAGTAGGCACAGCCGGGGAGGGAGAATTCGGCAGAGAAGAACCGGTTGCTTTTTGGGGACAAGCTCGCATAAAGTGCCCTTCCCCCTCAAGAGAAGCAGGCCTTGGATAAACCAATATTCTGGCCTGGACTACTGGAATGACTCTTTGACGGGTTATTTTTATTTGTAAAAAAGGACTGTACTGCCTGCTGGTAAGAATTTCCCTTTATGGCTGCAGCTATGGCAACGCCCTGCATCATTGCTGGTCCTACATCTGCACATTGCCTGATATAATCTATTATTTCCCCAGTTTTTTTAA
The DNA here is from genome assembly GCF_032405125.1 of Capricornis sumatraensis. Lineage (NCBI taxonomy): Eukaryota > Metazoa > Chordata > Mammalia > Artiodactyla > Bovidae > Capricornis > Capricornis sumatraensis. The sequence continues at coordinate 986,774 of NW_027184617.1, read as the reverse complement.
TAGGACGTAAAATGGCCTGGCAGGTAGAATTAGCATTTTCAAATGCCAGTTGTTTTATCAATATACTAGCTGCCTCAGTATTGGAAATTACTCTGTTGACTGCCGCTGCAAGTCTTGATATAAAGTCTTCATATGGCTCTTCTGGTTTTTGTTTAACATTTGAGAAGGAAGAGGTAGATTCTTTCCCTTCAGGCAACAAACGCCAAGCCCCAAGGGCGCAGGCGGTTACTTGATCTAAAGTGGTTTTGTCTAATCCCATTTGATCTCTAAGTGTTCCAAAATCATTAGTCCCTGCCAACATACTTTTTATAATATATCTTGGGCCATATTTTTGGTTAGCATCAGCCTGTTTTGGGGCAAGATCTTCATATTCACTTCTCCAAAGTACATATTGACCTCCAGACAGACAAGCTTTAGCGACTGTCTTCCAGTCATGGGGTGTCATCCATCTGCCCGCTAAAGCCTCCACCAATGATACAGTGTACGGGGCTTTAGGCCCATACAAAGCACAAGCCTGTTTGAGTTCTTTAATCATTTTCATTGGAATGGGTTCCCAGTGGGGGGCTGTTCTCCCACCACTTCCACCAAATATTATGGGGAAACAAGCCTCAAGGTGGGGATCAAGTTCATCATCTGGGCTAGAGAAAACCCTTCTTCGGGGAGCTTCTAGTGGAGGCCCCTCACCCTTATAGGGAGGGGGGGCAAGGGGTGTCCTATGTCACTTTCTTCCTACTTTGGGAATTTTTTATCCGTTTTGTGTTTAGGTCTTACGGATGTTTTATCTAGGGATGTCTGCCTTAAGCTCTCAGGTGCATATAACCTGATGGGGGACATTTGTCTTGAGCCTCTGGAAGCAGAAGGCTTAATTAAGGAAATTTCGCTTGAATTCCTGGAAGCAGGTGGTCTGGTTGGGGAAGTTTTTATTAAGCTCTTTGGAGCAGATAATCTAATTGGAGAAGTTTCTCTTAAACTCCTTGGAGCATCTTTATTTAATAAAGACCAGTCCTCATCAGAATGATCTTGACTTACTTCCTCTTCCAAATCTTCCTCATCTGAAAGCTGCTCTTTTTTGTCATCTCTATCTATTACCTTTTCTTCGGCAGTCATTGCAGCTATCATTTGACTCAACTGCCGATAGTTAGGTGTAGCCTCCTTTTCATCACTCTCCTCTTGGATAGATACCTTTTTCTCTGCACTTTCCTCTTTAAGATGTACCTTTTCAGATTCAGGGGCAGGGTCTAGAGCGTCCCTAATTATATTCCATAAGGAAAAGGCGTCAGTAGGCACCTTTTGTGAGCCATGCTCAGCATGGTAAGTTTTTAGTTGTTTTCCTACTCTCTCCCAGGTGTCTAAGTTAACAGTGCCTTCTTCTGGAAACCAGGGACCCTGTTCTTGTACAAAGGAAAAAAATGAATGAATATTGGACTTTTTAACTTTAATTCCTCGTTTAGTTAGTAACTGCAAGATGACTCCTATAAAAAGCTGTCTTTCTTTTGATTCACTGTTACCCATGTCAGAAAATTAAGTCTTATAGAGAAGTCTATCTTAACAAAAAGGTTTTACCTTTGGCGAGGGGGGTTTTGTTTTCAACCCTAGGATAGCAGGTTTGTTTTCAACCTCTAGAGCACCAGGTTTCTCTTAAAACCTTGAACACTTCCCACTCCTCCTCACCCTGTCTATCCTACAGGCGGGTCCGCGGCACCCTGAGTGGGGTCCGAGCCGTCCCAAACACTCAACACTGGGGGAGTACCCGAAAGTACTCCGGAGGGAGTGATTAAGTCACTCCGGGGGGAGCAGCAGAGAGTGCTCCGGGGGGAGCTTTTGCTCCGAGGAACCTACCTTCGAATAGCCTGTTCTGGGCGCCACTTGCCAGGGTCCAGCCCCGGTGGATCCAGGGAATTTGAAGGGTGGACGGCGTTGGCGTGGATAGACTTGTTTATTTATTAATATAAGATTAGATTAAGAAACTATAGCGTAGCAGGGAGATTAAGTGGAGGAAGAGGGCTGAATGGCTTGGTTTACACGGAAGACCAATAAAATTCCAGACAAGGAATTTGTACCATCTACGTTGGGGCACCGGCGCCTGCTTGAATATCTAAGGGTGCCTCGCCTTAAGCTCCCTTTCGCGCGGGTCTTTACAGCCGCGGCAAGTAAGTAGACCTGGCGAGCCTCTGCGCCCCAGGTGGAGATTCAGCCTGAAATTAAAGTAAAGAGCAGAGAGAGGGAAAGGGAGAGAAGAAGAGAGAGAGAAAGACACGGGGGGAGCCAGATTCTCAAGAAACCAGGCCGAGAGACTAGTTTGAGAAACTGGTCCGAGAAGCTGGTCCCATCCTTTATTGTTCAGAAGGCCTTTTATACTTTTGATAAAACATGGAGATCAATGGGTAACATAAAATTATGTAGCGTTCGCAACCCAGATTCTTTCCATATATCATTTTGTATACAAGAGGTCTCAGGTGATTGACATTATCTTCTGGCCAAGAGGCTTGTTAACACTTTTCAGCTCTCTTCCTTAATGGATGTTATTTTTGTTTCCCCTGAAGTGTTTTTCTTTAAACTGCATCTCCTTAAAGCGCTAATGTTACATCTCTATAGAACAAAGGCACAGTGGGTTATAATAAAAATTGTACTTAACTCACAGATCTAATGTTGCTAACACAATGTCTACTACTTGTTTTTCTATATACCAACTATATCTAAAAACAAAGGATATGAAAATTTGGCAGCAAGCATTGACTCAACAAATGAAACTTTTAATCAGTTCTATTCTAAAGATTTTGATTCTTCGGAAGCCCCTACATTTCTAGGATGTTTTAAGCTTCCTGTGCCTCCTGCGGTCAGGAGGCCTCAAACAATCACATGCACAGCTATGCGAGTCCTGCAGGCAGGCTAGAAAGCCATCAGAGGGTATTTTGGATTGAAACACTCTTTCAAATGCAGAAGACTAAAGCCCTGAATTGACTTTTTCCAGAAAATGTCAGAAGAGTGGAAAAGCAGAGCACAAAAGCCGGCAGATTTTTCTTGGGGTACATGCTTAGGAATTTTCAGAGGGGTCCCTGAAGTCTGAGCACGCCTTGCGTATGTCAGCTTCCTTCCTCATGACCTTGTCACGGGCGGGATTCCTCACACTGCCTTCTGGCACGAACTCTTAGAGGAGGGGGGTTCCTCGAATTCTATCCCTAACCCTGAACCCGAACCCAAACAAGTTGGGGGGTTGCCCGAACCCTAACCCTAAGCTTAACAATAAACCTCTAAAATAAAAATAAACTTTTCTGGTCTAAGCCCTGCCTCTTGCGGTCCCCCGCCCCCTAAAAGCAAAAGGGTTAGATAGGGGACTTGAACTCCTAACTTGCACACCATAGTCTCCCTGCTCACCAGCCTGCCTAACCGCTACGCTACAGAGGCTTACTGTTGCTGATAGGGCTCCCGCGCCCTCTTCAAGCCTCTGCCCACCAGGGTCTGGTTCTGTAGAATATCATGGCTGTCCTAGGTCATCTTTGCTTTCTGTAGTCATAGTTTTATCCCAAAATCATAGACACATCAGCTGAGAAAAAGCTTGGATTGCCTCGGTGGGGTGGATTTGCTTGTCCTTGTGTTTCACACGGAGGCAGTCGCGGTCCCGCCGGCCCGTCCTGGAAGGGGGCGTGGGGGTGGGGCGCACCGTGCGCACGTCGGGGGCGGGGCGAACCTGGGCGGCTGGTCAGGAGCGCGGCTCACGTGAGCGGGTCTGGGGCGGGATGACCATGGCGGCGCGTCGGGGCCAGGGGTTCCCGGTTGTGCTCTCAGGGCTCGCCATCGCAGCTGGGAATGCTCGTTTTGTGGGCTCCTGGGTCCCTGTCGATCGGCAGCCAGCGAGCAGAGCGGAGGCCTGTGGACCACAGGTAAGGGAACTCGGACTCGGCGGAGCAGGGACCCATGTATTCTGCCCTCTTTGTTTGCAGTCTCGGAGCCGACTAACATGCCGGTCGCAGAAAAGCCTCGCCTTTGGGGCCAACGGTTTTACCGCTTTACCCCTTTGCATAAAGCTCAGACCCGCGCGGTTTTCCCAAGCAGCCTATGTATTGCTTCCTACACGCCTGGAGAGGATACCAGGCAGGAAGGCCAGGGGTCTCCAGACAGAGAAGATAGACTGCAAGTGTCAGACGTTTTTTTCTCTCTCTTAAGAGGCAGGAGGAGACAAAAGAGTGTTGCATTTTTTTTTCTCCATCTTGATACAAATTTAAAGAGGTTTCTCTGAAAATTTTGTGTTGCCATGACAACTCCTGGCTCCACCTGAATGTCACTTTTCTCAAACCTTGAACTAAGCAATGCATTTTTCTTATGGAAATGTTTGTCTTAAGGTATGTTAATGTACTAGGTATTCACCCAAGGCTCTGTCTTCAGGTCAGTTCCCCCTAAAGCCTCAGAAACGACTTGACAAACCAGCATGTTTTACTCATACCTTGTTCTCTTAATCTATGTGAATGAAACTATATATGTGCTTGGAAATCTGCCTTTCTTCAAGATTCATGTCCATCATTTTATGGCCTGGGACGACTCATCTGCTGCCAGTGTTATCTCAATGCATGCTGTGGGTGAGGGGCCTGGTGCCATTCTCTGAGACATTGTCTTTTCTTTCATGCTAGTGGCTGTATAACATCTGGCTAAAGACTAGCAGGGGGTCCTCTTTCTTCCCCCTTTTAATGTCTACGTCAGCAGCTCTCTCGATCTCTTTTATACTTTAATAAAACTTGATAACAGAAAACCTCTGAGCCATCAAGCTTCGTCACTTGCCCTGGATGGAATTCTCCTCTGGAGGCCAAGAATGCTGGCATCTTTTGTGGTTTAGCAACCCCCTTTCAGCCTTTTGTAATTCATATTGAATCTTCATTTCAGATTGAAGATGCATTCCACGGTATTTCCAACTGAAGTCTTCTCATCGCTATGGAGTATCTGTCCATGTCTTTAGGGTATTTTTCAGCAATCATGTATCATTTCCAGTGTGCCATTCTTGTAATCCTCATTCCGTCCATAGCAAAGTCTTTTATTAATGTTGACATGATTGAAAGGGAATTGTTTGTTTAAATTCCTTTTCAGATTGTTATTTGCTGGTGTATACAGATAACACTGTGTCAACATTCATTTGTATCAGTTTGGACAGCTTGATAGTTGTCTTTAGTTTCTTTAATTTCTCATAATTTAAGATGACCCTGGCTCATATATTTACAGTCTCACCCCTAGTCTCAGTCATTTCTTCAAAGAACTGTCCTTTTTTTTTTTTTTTAAACATTACATTATTTTTGACTGTGCTGGGTCTTTATTGCTGGTTTGTCTAGTTGTAGTGAGCAGAGGCTACCCTCTAGTTAGTTGCTGTGCCATGGCTTCTCGTTGCAGTGCTTTCTCTGTTTGCAGAACTTGGGCTCTGGAGCATGCAAACTTCAAGAGTTGTTCAAGGGCTTCGTTGCCCCTGGGCGTGTGGAATCTTCTACACAGGAATTGAACCCGTGTTCCCTGCATCGGTAGGCAGATTCTTTACCACCGGGCCATCGGAGATGTTTTCTGTTCCCTTTTATTAGAGAATGATATTTAAAACATACATGTAGGAGCTCAATATGCTCAGCTGACAATACATGGATATATATATGCATGTATTCCAGCTCGCCTTTGAACATATTCAGTTAAAGGTAATTTGTGATGATGTCTCCAGCCCGATCCACCACGACATGGACATTGTAACGTGTCCTTTTGTTTATCTGTAACTTTGCATTCCAATGGTAAGATACCTGGCTTCCACCGCTTGTCATACACAGAATTCAGTGCTTGTCCCACGTGGTTACTGAAAACAAACTGTCAGATTGTCTTTCAAAGGGGGCTCTGCGTGCATGGCACCAGTATCTTGAGGATGTTTTTGTATGATAGTTTACTATCAGTATACCCTCAGTGGCCAGGTGTCTATTTCAGTCGCTACCAATTATGAATGGGCTTGTTTGCTCTAGTGTTCTTGGGCAATTCGAGTACAGTTTCTTTGTCAGATATGCCTTTTTTTAGGAAAAGAGTTTTATTTATTGTTGGCTGTGTTGCATCTTTGTGTGTGGGCTTTTCTCTAGTTTTGGTGAGCATGGGCCATAACTAGTGGTTTGCAGGCTTCTCACTGCAGTGTCTCCTCTTGTTGAGGGGCACAGGCTCACGGGCTTCAGTGGCTGCAGCATGTGAACTCAGCATCGTGGCTTCCAGGATGTGGAGCACAGGCTGGGCAGTTGTGGCACACGGGCTCCAGAGGATGTGGGATCTTCCCATCCTAGGGATCGCACATGCATCTCCAGCACTGGCAGGTGGATTCTTTACTATGGAACCACCAGGGCATATTTTACATTCTCGTTTTCCACACATGTATCTAGTGAAAGAGGCCAGGATCAAGAGGCATGGCAGCTGGGAATCCTCAGCCACAGCTCTGGTGTGCTATCCAAAGCTCTGGGGCCTTTGGTGAGCAGCTCAGCTTCCCTGGAACTGTTTCCTGCCGTCAGAAATGCCCTGCTTTTGGACTGTAGCCCACCAAGCTCCTCTGTCCCTGGGATTTGTGAGACCAGAGTACTGCAGGTGGTGCCATTTCCTTCTCTGCTGCTGCTGCTGCGTCACTTCAGTCGTGCCTGACTCTGCGCGACCCCAGAGACAGCAGCCTACCAGGCTCCTCTGTCCCTGGGATTCTCCAGGCAAGAACCCTGGAGTGGGTTGCCATGTCCTCCTCCAGTGCAGGAAAGTGAAAAGTGAAAGTGAAGTCACTCAGTGAAGTCGTGTCCGACTCTTAGTGACCCCGGGGTTGCAGCCTACCAGGCTCCTCTGTCCGTGGGATTCTCCAGGCAATGGTACTGGAGCGGGCTGTCATTGCCTTCTCTGATTTCCTTCTCTGCAAGATAGCGTTTTGAAGATATTTTCTCCTGGATATTGCTTTTGATGAAGGAAGGGGGATCCCTTCCAGGGCTTGAGAGTGAGTTCTTGTCTGACACTGGGCAATGAGTTGTCTGAGGAGAGGAGTGCTGTCTGTCCAAGCGAGAGGCTTTCTTGGGAAGGGCTGCCGGGGTGGAGGGCAGGAGGGTGAGGGAAACGGAGAGAACCACTCCGTCACGTGGCTCACAGTCTCAGGTTTTATGCTCATCGGGTTCATTTCTGGTTTGTCTCTTGCCGGGCATTCTGAATTGGGATCCTTCTTGGGGGCACACGCATCACTCAGCCGAGATGGAATCCAGCGAAGCGGATCCTGGGAGGTTGATAGGACCTCTGAACTGGAGCCTCCCATCTCCTGACCTCTCCAGAATTCTGGTTGGTGGTAGCTTGTTCGTTCCTTATTCCTTCCCAGGACCTCCTGTTGTAAGATGACTCCTGCAAGTGTTTTCTTTTCTCTGTTGCCTGGCCAGAGTGGGTGGTCCGTGGTTCATTTAACCGTTTGTTTTTGGTTCTCTCGAGTAAGGTCCTCCACAGGGTAAATGTATGAAATGATAAAAGGCAATCTTTTACATAATTTATATTCATAATTTAGTAAGTTGGCTTTTTGTGTGTATGTTAGACCTGATCCCCAGACCGAAGGTCATGTAGAACTTTTGTAGTTTTCTGAAATTTCTATAGTTTTTAAAATGGAATTACCTTGTTGGTTTGTGTTTATGTTCATATTTTTTTAACAGTTATTTCTTTTTAGTTGATTGTTCCTTGCTTTAAAATATTGGTTGGATTTGTCATACATCCACATGAATTAACCATAGGTGTACCACTGTCCTCTTGCTCTTGAATCTCCCTCCCACCTCGCACCCATTCCCACCTCTCTAGGTCACTACAGAGCCCCACTTTGAGTTCCCGGAATCATACAGCAAATTCCCATTGGTTGTCTATTTACAAATATTGGCGTAGCTCACCCTCTCCGTCTTGTTCCCCACCCTCGTCTGTAAGTCTGTTCCCTATGTCTGCACCTCCATTGCTGCTCTGTGAACAGACTCGTCAGTACCATCCTTCTAGATTGCATGTTTTTCTCTCTTTGACTGACTTCCCTCCCCTTTATTAGAACAGACTCAAACGTGTTCCTTTTTATGGCTGCATTCCATACAGGTTCTGATTGTTCCTTAGCCATGTTTTGCGGAGGGTCATGGGGCTATTCTGCTCCATTTCAGTTTGGACTTCCAGTCTGAGTGCTCACAGCAGAGCTGCTTCTGGGTGAGCCCTCTGAGGTCTGTGAGTGCCGGGCTGCCCGCTCTTCTCTTGTGGCCCGCAGGGGGCGCCAACCCCCCCCCCCCCCTCTGACCCGCGGGCGCAGGACGCTTTGCCTTTAGACTCTGCTCCGTGAGCAGCTGGCGGGAGCTTTGTCTCCTCAGGACCATCAGGGCTCAGGCTTCTGGATAACAGGGCTGCATCCAGGCTGAGAGGAGCAGGGTTGCCTCAGTGCCCACCAGCAGGGAGGCGCTGCCAGAGCAAAAAATGAGGACCGAGTAGACGTTTCCTGTGTCCAGCTGAGGGCTGACTGGAGGTCCATCTCAGAGGACTCAGGGGGAAAGAGCTCCGTGTGCAAAACGGTGGGTTTTTAGTTAGATTTGCGTTAGATGATGTAGAGGATGAACACTGATGTTCTTCCGTGTAGGTGGCCGTTTTCCTGTCACTGTTTCTTGAGAAGACTGTCCTTTCCTCTTCGCTCGTTCCTGGTTTGATTTTCAGGAATTGACCATGAACACGTGGGTTCGCTTCTGGGCTCTCTCTTCTCTCCTGGAGTCCATGTGTCTGTGTTCCTGCCAGTTCCTCACTGTGGTGGTCACTCCAGGTCCGTGATGTAGTTTGAAGAGGGATAGGAAGATGCCTCCAGCTGTGTTCCTCTTTCTCAGAGTCTTTTTGGCCGTTTAAGGTCCTGTTCAACATTAGCAGGCTAATATTAGGACTATTTCTATTTCTGTGAAAAATGCCATTGAATATTATTTTGTGATTGCAGTCAGTGTATTTGTTGATGACTTTGGTTGGAATGGACCTTTTAATTCCTCACTGTTCCAGTGCATGAGCATGGAATAGTTTTCTGTGTATTTGTGTTTTCTTTGGTTTCTTTATGAGTGCTTTCTAGTTTTCTGACTACTGGTCTTTCATGTTGATTAAGTTTGTTGCTAGATGTTTTATTTAAGTGGGATTTTCTTAATTTTTTTTTTTTCTGATTGTTATTAGTGTATAGAAATGCAAGTGATTTTTGGACTGTAAATGGTAGTATTTTATAGGATTGTAAATTGATCCGAAATGATTCAGCTTTACTGAATGTAGTCTAACAACTTTTTGTGAAGTTATGTGGAGCATTTTATCTGTCAAATCTGTTTCTCCTGCAGTAGGTCATCCAGAGGACCCAAGACATGGTGGTTACTAATAGACTTCCCACAGTACTTCTTCATTCCACGTGGACTCCTTCAAGGGCAGTGAGCATCGCAGCTTCCCTTGAACTTCGTCTGGGTAAGTCTTGGCCTGTGTAAGAAAGTTTCCTGCCTGTCTACTCTAAATGTCTTTTGTGGTATTGACATGGTTGTTTTGAAACCTAGTATACTTTCCAGTCATTTAAAATGTACAGAAAATGCCTAGCAATGGGAACAAGTGCTGGCATTTGCCACATCATCTAAAATACTCTCTGTATTTTATCCAAAATGGGTACCTTCTGCAGAACCAGCACATAATCTTCAAAATCAGGAAACCATATGGTGTCTACATTATAATGTAATCCACAGCCCCGCTTCCACTTTTAGCAATTGTTCAAGTGTATGAATATATCTTTTGTTTCCATCTTCATCCTTTTTCCTTTATTTAGAGTGTTACTGAGATTTTCAGTTATTTGGACAAACTTGATGGATTGAAAGCAGACATGGTGAACAAGGGTTCTGGGTGGCCTTTTCTATGTGGATTTTTTTTTTTTTTCACTGAAGATGGTTTTAATATTTCTTCATGTTGTAACATGTATGAATCCTGCATTCTTTCTCCCCCCATAGTAATTAAATAATGTGCCATTTACCATTGAGATATTTGTAAGCATACAGTGTTGTAGCAGACAACCTTTTCTTGTTTTGCAAACCAGTTTAATAATGTGCACCTTGTGCGTGCTTTGGAGAAACTCAGGAAACTGAGTCAGTGACTGAAATGGCCCAAGATATCACCTTAGATTCCATCTTCATCTAAAAACAGAACAGGCACTTCCTGGTGGTCCAATGGCTGAGACTGGACACTCCCAAAGAAGGAGGCCCAGGTTCATTCTCTGATCCGAAAAGTAGATCTCCCATGCCACAACGGAGAATTTGCATGCTGTAGCTAAATATCTGGCTTGCCTCAAGGAAGGTTGACCTGGCGCAGCCAAATTAAAAAAGAAACAAATATTTAAAAAATACAACCAAAAGGAAAGGAAGGGTATGGTTGTTGTGCAGATTTACAGCTTAGCTTTCCCTATGGATAGAAAAGCTGAGGTGGTATATTTTGTGGTAGCATCTGCTCCCCTTCACTTTGGATGTATCCCCATTTGTTTACACTGTCATCTACTGAAGACATCCTGATCTTTGAAAGTGTTTAGTTATTACAAGTAGAGCTGTTGTATATAATCATGCGATACGTTTTGTCTGGACGTTTGCAAAGCTGTTTAGTAAGTGCTATACATGTAGTATTCAGGTCAGAGGTGAGCCTTGCTTAGCTGTGGACAAATCCAGCTATGTTTCTCTGTGGCATGCGGGATCTTCTGGGGTAAGGGATCGAACTAGAGTGTCTTGCAGCCACAGGAAAAGCTGTGCCCTACCCCCCCTTTTTTGAGTTTACTGGATCTAATAGGTGTGCAGTGCTACCTCCCTGTTATTTTAGTTTGTCATTTCCTCGTGATATGTGATTTTGAGTCTTTTTGATAGGCTTATTTACTATCTTGATATTTCTGTAGGCCAGGTGTTTAGGTGTATACATTGTTTACGAGATTGTTCTAGGTTTTTTGGTATATTTGGAGTACAATCCTTTATCAGATATGTATTTTATCAATATATTTTCCTGTGGCTTGTGTTTAAGTTTTGTGAATCAGGTTTTTCACAGTTTAAATTTCTAATTGTTTAAAGTTGAGGTGATATATGTTTTATATCCTTTTTGGGATAGACTTTAGTGTGTCGTTGTTGTTGTTGTTACATTTTATAAGCAGAAGTGAGGTACCATAGATACAGTTTCAAGCTAAGCTGAGGTACCATAGATACAGTTTTGCCTTTTGTCTGTTGAGAAGTTTGAGTGAGTTTGGTGTACACTGTAACATTACGTCTACGTTCATTTGACTGGATATAGCTTCCAATTATTTGTCTAATTGGTTTTGGAGATATCACGGGAAGTCAGTTTTTCCAAGGGAAACTGAGGTGCATGAAACATGAACTCCTTTCGATCGGTCGGAATCACTTTCTGCTATTTCTGACAGATTTGACTCGTTTGGATATCTCATATGAGTAGAATCACAGAACGTTTGTCTTTTTCTTGGTCTGGTTTATTTCACTGAATCTAATGACCATAAGGTTTGTCCACATTGTCGCATTGTCAGAATTACTGACTTTGAAGGGCCGAATCAGATTCCATTGTGGGTATACCACAGTTTGTTTATGGAATTGGCTGCCATGGACACTTAGATTACTTCTGTTTGTTTGGCAGTGTGAATCATGCCGTTGTGAGTATGACTGAAGAAGTATCCATTTTTTCAGCCCCCTTTCCCAAACCATTTGGGTACATAGCATGAATAGGATTCGAACTATGTATTTATTCCGTGTGTTCCTTTTGGAGTCATTTCTGTAATGTCTTGCAGAGTGGCAGCACCATTTCATGTACTTTTTTGTATGGGGGAATACCGTTCAAGCTTCTGAATATACCTTGTGTTGCATATTCAGTCTCCCACCAATGGACACTTGAATGAGTTCCACCTTTGAACTATTGTGAATGTCACTGTGAATATTTGTGTACCAGTTTTTGTTTGAATTATTAACAAATACATTATATATAAAAGAAGCCACAAGGACCTACTGTACAGTTTAGGAAACTATTAAATATCTTATGATAATGTATCATGGAAGAGAATCTCAAAAGGAATATATGAAAAGCACATAGTAAGCATGATATTCAGTGTGCCAACACTATGAGTTGTCATAGCACTACTCAATGTGTATTTATACATGTCACTAAAATATCCACATCTGTAAGGATATTATAAAAAATTATATAAAAAATCAAGAATTCAAACAGAGAATAAATAAACTTCCTGCCATTGCTCCTCCTCGTTTATACACTAATACTACCTGTAACACTCATCGTATAAGTGCTGGACTAGCAATTGACATTCTTGTAAACCAAGAGATTGTGAAGGTGTAAGGAAATGTAACTCATTGAATTCCTTAATGAAGGATTGTAGAACTCTATGTCCATGAAGCGAATGAAATTCCGTTTTATTGAGCCACATTCTTACTAGAGTGATGAGCTTCCACCCCACCCAACGTTAGTTCACAATGAAACCCTGCCGTCCTCTGGCCTCAATGTCTGCTTCCTGCTACCGAGAAAGAAAAGATGAGGAAGTCCTGACCAAACCGATGCTATTTTTCTTTTTCTGATTTGTATTTTATCGCAGGGCTTGGCAAAAAGAGGGCCCAACCTGTTTTCAGAGTTCCATCCCGAGGGTTCCTCCTGCATGTTCCCTGTGTTGACAAACTGCTGATTATTTTCAACAAAGGACAATGATCTGCACTTCACTATCTGTTGCTTGAGCTGGAATAGCAGGCGTCCCTTGAAGTGCAGTCCTTCATGCTGGAGTAGGCATCCCTGAAGCAATAGTGTAAGAGGAACACATTTATCATGTAGACATCGCATCCCATGCATTTGTAGTAATTTTTCAGTTATAGCCATCATCATCGGAGGAACTGACTTGTCCGAGTAATAACGAGAGTACCCAGTATAACAGTTCCTTGACTTATGAGTACTTCCTATGAGTACCCTTATGAGTACTTCTTCCAATGTTGTTTCTCCTACTTTGGTCATGAACACTAGGAGCTGATGGCAGTGGTCCTTGAAATGTATGTCGATTCCCAGGTGGCGCAGTTGATAAATAAATAATCTGCCTACCAGTGCAGGAGGTGGAAGTGATGTGGGTTTGATCCCTGGTTCAGGAAGATAACAATTCATACACATGTTTTATGTGAACAAGTTGGATACTCATGAGTTTTTTTCTTCCGTATACAGAAAAACAAATGCCGTTCAAGGACACTGAAAGAACCCTGATTTCGAAAATCAGATCTGTATTGTGAGCAATGCTTAGATATCCATGAGTCGAAGCATAGTATTATGCCTATCATCCTTGTATTTCCCTCGGTGAAATATGTTGAGGAAAACTCTTCATTCGTGGTCTAGATTCACGAAGAAGCTAAATAGCATTCATCCTTTACGTTGACAACTGTGGATTTAAATCTCCTGTGAATCCTATGTGACAACCACACATACCAACATGAGTTATTAGTATTATTTCAATATTTTTAGTCCTATTGTATGTCAACTAAAAAAAAAAAATCGGTATATAATTGTACATGAAGTCCAGACATAAAATCAGTGCAAATACAAAATGTTCCGTCCTTTGAGAAAGGGAGAAAAACATCTCTGTGCTTAGCCTATTGCATTTTTATGTATTAGATCCTTAAGTATTTTATTCACCACACCCTATGAATGATTCGCAAATCTTCAGAGAAGAAAGGATCATTTCTCTTTAACAATGAGTAGTTCAACTCTTCTCAAAGCAAAGTCATAAGTGAGTATAATTTTGTGTGAGACCACGAAAACTCAGTGTTTTCATTATGCTTGTGCTTATGATGGGAGGAGGTCTGAGAAGGCACTTCTGAAGGTTTCTTCATACCAGTCGTTCTCATATGTATCGAGTCTTTAAAGGTCGAATCACCGAGGTGTTGCTTCTACACTTGGACTAGGCTGAGTAGCAACATTCCCTTTCTCCCTAAGTGCAGTAGACGTGTTCCCAACCTGTCTGTCTTCTGTCCTCTGGAGTATGTATTGCTTGAGCTCACCACAGCCTAGTAGATGGAAATCGTCAGGATATTCTGGAAACCCTTTTTATTTCAGTCTGTTCAGGAGGTTACCACTGCTGCAAACCTCTGGATTTTACCACGCACTTTTCACAACCTCAGAGGAAGGATCCAAGTCAAGACTCGTGACAGCCACGGGCTTCCATGGCCTATACATGATTGTTGGCTTTGCTTTCATAATCATCCTGTTTCTTACACCAACTAAACTGTCACTGTATTTTTTTATGGCCATTTTATCTTTGATGGTTTTTAGATCTATTATGGATTTTCCTATATATCTTCACTTATCAGTGAGGGTCTTATGTTAGTAGAAGTTACGACAACTGACTTCCAGTCAGTTAGCTGTGGCAGAACAGAAAAAAGAATGACCCACTGTACGTTATTAATAGTATGTATCAATATATTATTCGTTTTTATTGTTTGCAGTCATCCAATTCCAAGTTTCCGAAATAAACTTTCCGAAAAATCACATCCTTTCGAATGTCCGTTTGACTGAATAGGAACACGGAAATGTTATTCCATAAAATTGTTTACAGTCTCCATTCCGTTCCTCCTGTTTGATGTAGATATTGGCCTTTGGTTCTATCACTAGCTTTGCAAGTAAAAAAAAAAAAAATTAATCAGAGCTCGTATGGTAATTTTACTGTTAGCAATGTTTAGCATAAAATGAACACAGAAGAGGTTACAGTAGACCAAATATGAAAGTCAGTTTAAAAGAAAACGTCGTGGTGAATGTTTACAGTAGGAATATAGTTATGAAGTTCCTTTATTATTATTCTATCCTTTCCGTCTCTTTTGCAGGGGTGTGAATGTACAGATTCCAGTACTATGGCTGCAGTGAATAATAGTATCATTATTCTTGAGAGCAACTGTACTACGTCTTCACGCTCATGTCACTCAAGGTTTTTTAATACCTATTATGTTAGTCGTGTTTGTAGTTTGTGAAGTCACATAAGTTGCATTCATTCACGCAATGGTATCAAACAGCTATGGCATCAATTATAGATGTGACTCAATAGCGAATGTGAATCCATTTCACTGTGACAAGTTATTATTGTAGATATTCTATTCATGCCAGTAACAAAGCTGTGCAGAAATCATACAATGTTTATTAAGAAAATAAGATTTACTAATTTGTTGTATTATTCTATTTCTTTTAAACAGATTGAATGACAACAGGCTCAACTTTTCATTCACTTGTATGACTATGAGCAGTTTGACCAAGTTGAAGAAGATGACTCGTTTTTAGTCTTCCCCATCAGCTCATTCCATCTACTGGCTTTAAAATCATTTAGTACAGAGCTCACCGTCTAGGTGTTCATCCAGTGTTTTGTTTGCGTATCATGCAGGATCATTTTAAAAGGAAAAGTATGTGTGTATGAGTTAGAGCTCTGATCCCAAGAGTCCATGTAGAAGCTTCCCCTGAGAAATGTATCGTTTTGGCACCAATGCTACTGAAATGTGTGAATGTGGCCTACCACGCATCCCAATAAGTGTAAACAGCTTCACATGCTACTTATTTGAAACGACCAGTATTCATGACATTCCATTCATCTGAGGACTAAATATGGCCAACCTAGGCTGTGTCTGCCAAACAGACTTGGAAGCATTCTTCACACAATCCTTCATCGATGCCAGTTTTCAGATAGAAGAAACCCTTGCTCCGTGAAGTTCGTGAACACATACACTCATGTTTTGTTTGAGATTTTAAAGTCATTCTTCAGTTTTGTTGGAGGAATGGTTCTGTATATGCCCCGTGGATCCCCAAATCCACTGATGTTCATGTGTCTTGGGGCTTCCCAGGTGGTTCTAGTGGTAAAGAACATGCGGAACATACCCATGCAGGAGACATAGGAGATATGGATTCGATCCCTGGGGCAGGAAGATCTCCTGAGGGAGAGCATGGCAACCCACTCCAGTATCCTTGCCTAGAGAATCTCATGGAGAGAGGAGCCTGGTGGGCCCTAGTCTATACGATCCCAAAGAGTTGGACACAATGTAAGTGACTTAGCACAGCACATGATTCATTGTCAGAGCTAATATAATGGAGATGACATAAAAAGAAGCACCAGCGGGCGAAAGTCAATATCCATCACTTTTCAACTTTGGAATGTATTGTGATATTTTAGGTCCATATTTGTATGACTTGATAGTTGGCGAATCGATGTGTATGAAGGCCTGATTGTGTTATATGTATGTTGAGGGAAGATATATTTTTATGTGGTTTGACATATGGGTCCCATTTCATTCGTAGACATCTGCATACTCATCACTGAATCATCATTTGTTTTGAAAAGACCATTGTTTGGAAAGGTTGTTGTCTAACCATGAAAGATGCTTGAATTCTTGGGCTCCTTAGAGGAAGAATTCAACCCGGGGCCAGTGATGAGGCTTGATCACTCAGAGCTTTTGTGTCGCAACGTTTTATGAAAGTATAAAAGAGAGAAAGCTTCTGACATAGACATCAGAAGGGGGCAGAAAGAGTGCCCCCCTACTCATCTTTAGCTGGATGTTATCTAGCTACTAGCAGTCTACTCATTAGAGAAAGGAATGGCAGCAGACCCCTCACCCACAAGACATATGGAGATGACCGTGGCACCAGGTGAGTCATCCTGGGCCATAAAATGATTGATATGAGCAAATAGATAGCTTCATTCACATAGATCAGGAGAACCATGTATGAGTAAAGCATATTGGTTTGTCAAGTCAGTTCTGAGCCTTTGGGCAGAACCTACTTGAAGATAAGAGTCTAGGGTCAATACATAGTACATTCACATAGCTTAAGGCAAACCTTTCCATAAGAAAAATGCCTTGGTCAGCTCAAAGTATGAGAAAAGTGAAGTTCAGGTGGACCCAGGTGTCATCATAGCAACACAGAATTGTAAGAGAAAACCTCTTTTTAAATTTGTATCGAGAAGGGGAAAGAAGAGAACAGCTTGTTTCCTCCTGCCTCGGAAGTGACAGATAACAACTGTCTGACACTTGCACCCCGTCTCCTCCCTTTGGAGACCCCTGGCCTTCCTGGCTGTTACCCTCTCAGTTTCATTCATTGAGTGTTTTCTGCCTTGTGAAACATTGGGCATAGAAGTATGTGTTAATTTAGGGGTATTTCATCCAATTTCATTTAAATGCATATGTGAATTAGAAAGTTTGACATGCTGTTGCTTTGTATACCGATTGGGAAATGTGAGCCTCCAGGTTTAATTTAGTATTTCATGTTCATTTTAGGGGTACAAAGAAAAATAATATGACTGCTAAGATCAGCTTTTGTATTTTTTGCCAAATATGAATTGAGATCACATCGATCGGAGATGAGTCTGTGCATGAAAGCCCTAATAACTAAAGTTAATTGACTTCACTACCATGGGATGTTTTCCTATCTATTGAGGATTTACTTCATGTATTTCGATTTTAACTTTCTGTCTTACAGCCTTGTTTGTAGATCAAAGCTATTTGAAATTGTCATCTGGTTTTCAATGGCTTGTGAGGTTATTCATGAGTGGTTTATGAAACCGAATGGAGTGTACGTAGCCATACTTTGTTGTCATTCTATGAATTTGAAGAATGTCTGAAGCATGTCTGCAGTTATGCCTTAAAGATTCACACAATTGATGTCCAATATTTATCTCAATAGACTTGCTTTCAATGTGTAGTTTCCTATGCGTACGTTTCTCCTTATGGATTTGGGTAGAACTTGTATTGGAACACTGAAAAATCTCTGATATCAACCGTGCTGACCTTCTTTCTGGTGGTCATCATTAAGATTTTCACGCTCACTGTCACTTTGTGCAATGCGATGGATCCTAGTGGAAACAGGTGCTGTTCATCCTACTTTTGTGAAGATTGAACTCATCGTAGAAAGTGGAATGTGTTGAAATATTTATGGTATAAATATATCTTGTGTATAAAATTACCCAGATTACTGCTGCGTATTTGACTGCTAAGTTATGAAATGTATGAGATAGATGTGATCCATCAATGGCGATTGGATACGTGGTGGAGAGGTATTTTGGTGATGCAAGAGATTTAAATGATGTGATCACAGTATGTATACTCCTTTTCTGTGGATAATGGGTCTTGGATCCATGGTTGAAATATTATGACCTTGTCTTTTGTTATGCAGGGGACGTGTCAAAAAAGAAGATGAGGTGGGTACGTGCTTCAAGGGTAAGTATAGGGTTGAGGGCGTGACTATGATGTGGGTTAGGTTTAGGATGTGGATAGGGTGTCGGGTTAGGGTAGGGTGAAGGTTAGAGTTTGGGGAATAGCCCCCCACCATGTTAGGGTGAGGGGTGAGGTGTGAGGGTTCAGGGTTCAGGGTGAGGGTGAGGGCCTCATCGCTGATAAAGGATTGTACTCCAAATATGCCCTTCCTTTCCCTCGAACTGAGCTCTCACTGCTGGAGCCCTTGGCAGTGTGGAACACACCAGCCCCTAAAACGTCCGCAAGGACGCCTGGGGCCTAGGTGCAAAGGCAAGGCAGGAGCGGAGCTGAGGCCAGGAAGGCGCCAGTGGTGTTTCCCAGTCGCGCACAGCCTGCTCCTTCCTGGGCACTACGATTAGCGGCGAGGCAAGTCTGGGCAAGGCTCGCCCAGAGCACAGCAGCCTCGCACCAGAAACTATGCCAGCTCAGGCCTCTGAGCAGAGCTGAAGCTCTGCCTTACTGGAGGCGCACTAGGCTCCCCCCAACCAGGGCTGGCAGCCTCAGGCAATTGGGCTGCCTCAACCTCCCCCAAGGAGGCTCGCTTCCCTGCATGCTGTGCACTCGCCTTCCAGGCGGTGCCGCCCCTCGCCTCCTGCAGGTCTTGGCTCAGGGGCTACTTCCCACGAGCTGGGACTGTGGGCGGGATCCCAGACACGCAGGGGCAGGCCCCAACCACCTGCACATATGTCTGCTGGGGAGGAGAGCGCTAGGGAACCTAGGTCTGTCAGGCCCCTGCTGGGCGCCCACGGAGTCAGCCTCTGGGAGTGCGGAGCCGCAGACCCCAGCCAGGGGCCCTGGGAGCCTGGTGCTCTCCGTGCTGCGGTGAGTCTGGGCGCCCAAGCAACCGCTGGAGGAGCCCTGCACTTGCCCTTCCCTTTCCTCTGACAGAGCTGGTACTGCTGGAGCCCTTGGCTGTGTGGCACTTACTAGCCCCTCACCGCGACTCCAAACCCCGAAGTCGACCCTGACCTCAAAACCCTATATCCCGAACCCCTAAACTAAACGCCGAGCTCCAGTCCCCAAACCGTGAACCTGAACCGTGATACCGTAACCCTAACCCAACCCCAAACCCCAACACCGAATCTTAAAGCCCAAACCCAGACTTCAATCTCCAAACCCGAATCCCAAACCACAAACCTCTAACCCCTAAGCCGAACCCCAACCGCCAAACCCCTAAGCTGAACCTTAGGGGAACCCCAAACCCCAAACTAGAACCGCGAGCCCCTAGCCCCAAACCCTGAACGCCAAACCCCAAACACGAACCCTGAACCCGAATCCGAACCCTAAGAAGAGAGGGGATTCCCCAAACCCGAACTCTGATCCTGAACCCTAACAAGTTGGGGGGATGCCGGAACCCTAAACCTAACCCTCACATAAAAATAAACTTTTCTGGTCTAAGCCCCTCCTCTTGCGGTCCCCCGCCCCCTAAAAGCCAAAGGGTTAGATAGGGCACTTGAACTCCTAAATCGCAGGCCACCGTCCGCCTGCTCACCAGCCTGCCTAACCGCTGGGCTACAGAGGCTTGCTGTTACTGATAGGGCTCCCGCGCCCTCTTCAAGCCTCTGCCCGCCAGGGTCTGGTTCTGTAGAATATCATGGCTGTCCTAGGTCATCTTTGCTTTCTGTAGTCATAGTTTTATCCCAAAATCATAGACAGATCAGCTGAGAAAAAGCTTGGATTGCCTCGGTGGGGTGGATTTGCTTGTCCTTGTGTTTCACCTGGAGGCAGTCGCGGTCCCGCCCGCCCGTCCTGGAAGGGGGCGTGGGGGCGGGGCGCACCGTGCGCGCGTCGGGGGCGGGGCGAACCTGGGCGGCTGGTCAGGAGCGCGGCTCACGTGAGCGGGTCTGGGGCGGGATGACCATGGCGGCGCGTCGGGGCCAGGGGTTCCCGGTTGTGCTCTCAGGGCTCGCCATCGCAGCTGGGAATGCTCGTTTCGTGGGCTCCTGGGTCCCCGTCGATCCGCAGCCAGCGAGCAGAGCGGAGGGCTGTGGACCACAGGTAAGGGAACTCGGACTCGGCGGAGCAGGGACCCATGTATTCTGCCCTCTTTGTTTGCAGTCTCGGAGCCGACTAACATGCCGGTCGCAGAAAAGCCTCGCCTTTGGGGCCAACGGTTTTACCGCTTTACCCCTTTGCATAAAGCTCAGACCCGCGCGGTTTTCCCAAGCAGCCTATGTATTGCTTCCTACACGCCTGGAGAGGATACCAGGCAGGAAGGCCAGGGGTCTCCAGACAGAGAAGATAGACTGCAAGTGTCAGACGTTTCTTTCTCTCTCTTAAGAGGCAGGAGGAGACAAAAGAGTGTTGCATTTTTTTTTCTCCATCTTGATACAAATTTAAAGAGGTTTCTCTGAAAATTGTGTTGCCATGACAACTCCTGGCTCCACCTGAATGTCACTTTTCTCAAACCTTGAACTAAGCAATGCATTTTTCTTATGGAAATGTTTGTCTTAAGGTATGTTAATGTACTAGGTATTCACCCAAGGCTCTGTCTTCAGGTCAGTTCCCCCTAAAGCCTCAGAAACGACTTGACAAACCAGCATGTTTTACTCATACCTTGTTCTCTTAATCTATGTGAATGAAACTATATATGTGCTTGGAAATCTGCCTTTCTTCAAGATTCATGTCCATCATTTTATGGCCTGGGATGACTCATCTGCTGCCAGTGTTATCTCAATGCATGCTGTGGGTGAGGGGCCTGGTGCCATTCTCTGAGACATTGTCTTTCTTTCATTAGCAGACTGCTAGTGGCTGTATAACATCTGGCTAAAGACTAGCAGGGGGTCCTCTTTCTTCCCCCTTTTAATGTCTATGTCAGCAGCTCTCTCGATCTCTTTTATACTTTAATAAAACTTTTTAACAGAAAACCTCTGAGCCATCAAGCTTTGTCACTTGCCCTGGATGGAATTCTCCTCTGGAGGCCAAGAATGCTGGCATCTTTTGTGGTTTAGCAACCCCCTTTCAGCCTTTTGTAATTCATATTGAATCTTCATTTCAGATTGAAGATGCATTCCACGGTATTTCCAACTGAAGTCTTCTCATCGCTATGGAGTATCTGTCCATGTCTTCAGGGTATTTTTCAGCAATCATGTATCATTTCCAGTGAGCCATTCTTGTCATCCTCATTCCGTCCATAGCAAAGTATTTTATTAATGTTGACATGATTGAAAGGGAACTGTTTGTTTAAATTCCTTTTCAGATTGTTATTTGCTGGTGTATACAGATAACACTGTGTCAACATTCATTTGTATCAGTTTGGACAGCTTGTTAGTTGTCTTTAGTTTCTTTAATTTCTCATAATTTAAGATGACCCTGGCTCATATATTTAGTCTCACCCCTAGTCTCAGTCATTTCTTCAAAGAACTGTCCTTTTTTTTTTTTTTTTTTTTTTAAACATTACATTATTTTTGACTGTGCTGGGTCTTTATTGCTGGTTTGTCTAGTTGTAGTGAGCAGAGGCTACCCTCTAGTTAGTTGCTGTGCCATGGCTTCTCATTGCAGTGCTTTCTCTGTTTGCAGAACTTGGGCTCTGGAGCATGCAAACTTCAAGAGTTGTTCAAGGGCTTCGTTGCCCCTGGGCGTGTGGAATCCTCTACACAGGAATTGAACCCGTGTTCCCTGCATCGGTAGGCAGATTCTTTACCACCGGGCCATCGGAGATGTTTCCTGTTCCCTTTTATTAGAGAATGATATTTAAAACATACATGTAGGAGCTCAATATGCTCAGCTGACAATACATGGATATATATATGCATGTATTCCAGCTCGCCTTTGAACATATTCAGTTAAAGGTAATTTGTGATGATGTCTCCAACCCGATCCACCACGACTTGGACAGTGTAATGTGTCCTTTTGTTTATCTGTAACTTTGCGTTCCAATGGTAAGATACCTGGCTTCCACCGCTTGTCATACACAGAATTCAGTGCTTGTCCCACGTGGTTACTGAAAAAAAACTGTCAGATTGTCTTTCAAAGGGGGCCCTGCGTGCATGGCACCAGTATCTTGAGGATGTTTTTGTATGATAGTTTACTATCTGTATACCCTCAGTGGCCAGGTGTCTATTTCAGTCGCTACCAATTATGAATGGGCCCGTTTGCTCTAGTGTTCTTGGACAATTCGAGTACAGTTTCTTTGCCAGATATGCATTTTTTTTTAGAAAAACAGTTTTATTTATTGTTGGCTGTGTTGCATCTTTGTGTGTGGGCTTTTCTCTCGTTTTGGTGAGCATGGGCCATAACTAGTGGTTTGCAGGCTTCTCACTGCAGTGTCTCCTCTTGTTGAGGGGCACCGGCTCACGGGCTTCAGTGGCTGCAGCATGTAAACTCGGCATCGTGGCTTCCAGGATGTAGAGCACAGGCTGGGCAGTTGTGGCACACGGGCTCCAGAGGATGTGGGATCTTCCCATCCTAGGGATCGCACATGCATCTCCAGCACTGGCAGGTGGATTCTTTACTATGGAACCACCAGGGCATATTCTAGATTCTCGTTTTCCACACATGTATCTAGTGAAAGAGGCCAGGATCAAGAGGCATGGCAGCTGGGAATCCTCAGCCACAGCTCTGGTGTGCTATCCAAAGCTCTGGGGCCTTTGGTGAGCAGCTCAGATTCCCTGGGACTGTTTCCTGCCATCAGAAATGCCCTGCTTTTGGACTGTAGCCCACCAAGCTCCTCTGTCCCTGGGATTTGTGAGACCAGAGTACTGCAGGTGGTGCCATTTCCTTCTCTGCTGCTGCTGCTGCGTCGCTTCAGTCGTGCCTGACTCTGCGCGACCCCAGAGACAGCAGCCTACCAGGCTCCTCTGTCCCTGGGATTCTCCAGGCAAGAACCCTGGAGTGGGTTGCCATGTCCTCCTCCAGTGCAGGAAAGTGAAAAGTGAAAGTGAAGTCACTCAGTGAAGTCGTGTCCGACTCTTAGTGACCCCGGGGTTGCAGCCTACCAGGCTCCTCTGTCCGTGGGATTCTCCAGGCAATGGTACTGGAGCGGGCTGTCATTGCCTTCTCTGATTTCCTTCTCTGCAAGATAGCGTTTTGAAGATATTTTCTCCTGGATATTGCTTTTGATGAAGGAAGGGGGATCCCTTCCAGGGCTTGAGAGTGAGTTCTTGTCTGACACTGGGCAATGAGTTGTCTGAGGAGAGGAGTGCTGTCTGTCCAAGCGAGAGGCTTTCTTGGGAAGGGCTGCCGGGGTGGAGGGCAGGAGGGTGAGGGAAACGGAGAGAACCACTCCGTCACGTGGCTCACAGTCTCAGGTTTTATGCTCATCGGGTTCATTTCTGGTTTGTCTCTTGCCGGGCATTCTGAATTGGGATCCTTCTTGGGGGCACACGCATCACTCAGCCGAGATGGAATCCAGCGAAGCGGATCCTGGGAGGTTGATAGGACCTCTGAACTGGAGCCTCCCATCTCCTGACCTCTCCAGAATTCTGGTTGGTGGTAGCTTGTTCGTTCCTTATTCCTTCCCAGGACCTCCTGTTGTAAGATGACTCCTGCAAGTGTTTTCTTTTCTCTGTTGCCTGGCCAGAGTGGGTGGTCCGTGGTTCATTTAACCGTTTGTTTTTGGTTCTCTCGAGTAAGGTCCTCCACAGGGTAAATGTATGAAATGATAAAAGGCAATGTTTTAAATAATTTATATTCATAATTTGGTAAGTTGGCTTTTTTTGTGTATGTTAGACCTGATCCCCAGACCGAAGGTCATGTAGAACTTTTGTAGTTTTCTAAAATTTCTATAGTTTTTTAAATGGAATTACCTTGTTGCAAAGTTTGTGTTTATGTTCATATTTTTTTAAACAGTTATTTCTTTTTAGTTCATTGATCCTTGCTTTACAATATTGGTTGGATGTGTCATATATCCACATGAATTAACCATAGGTGTACCTATGTCCTCTTGCTCTTGAATCTCCCTCCCACCTCGCACCCATTCCCACGTCTCCTGGTTACTCCTGAGCCCCACTTTGAGTTCCCTGAATCATACAGCAAATTCCCATTGGTTGTCTATTTACAAATGTTGGTGTACCTGCATCCATGCTGCTCTCTCCATTCAGCTCACCCTCTCCCTCTTGTTCCCCACCCTCGTCTTAAGTCTGTTCCCTATGTCTGCACCTCCATTGCTGCTCTGTGAACAGACTCGTCAGTACCATCCTTCTAGATTCCATGTTTTTCTCTCTTTGACTGACTTCCCTCCCCTTTATTAGAACAGACTCAAATGTGTTCCTTTTTATGGCTGCATTCCATACAGGCTCTGATTGTTCCTTAGCCATGTTTTGCGGAGGGTCATGGGGCTATTCTGCTCCATTTCAGTTTGGGCTTCCAGTCTGAGTGCTCGCAGCAGAGCTGCTTCTGGGTGAGCCCTCTGAGGTCTGTGAGTGCCGGGCTGCCCGCTCTTCTCTTGTGGCCCGCAGGGGGCGCCAAACCCCCCTCTGACCCGCGGGCTCAGGACGCTTTGCCTTTAGACTCTGCTCCGTGAGCAGCTGGCGGGAGCTTTGTCTCCTCAGGACCATCAGGGCTCAGGCTTCTGGATAACAGGGCTGCATCCAGGCTGAGAGGAGCAGGGTTGCCTCAGTGCCCACCAGCAGGGAGGCGCTGCCAGAGCGAAAAATGAGGACCGAGTAGACGTTTCCTGTGTCCAGCTGAGGGCTGACTGGAGGTCCATCTCAGAGGACTCAGGGGGAAAGAGCTCCGTGTGCAAAACGGTGGGTTTTTAGTTAGATTTGCGTTAGATGATGTAGAGGATGAACACTGATGTTCTTCCGTGTAGGTGGCCGTTTTCCTGTCACTGTTTCTTGAGAAGACTGTCCTTTCCTCTTCGCTCGTTCCTGGTTTGATTTTCAGGAATTGACCATGAACACGTGGGTTCGCTTCTGGGCTCTCTCTTCTCTCCTGGAGTCCATGTGTCTGTGTTCCTGCCAGTTCCTCACTGTGGTGGTCACTCCAGGTCCGTGATGTAGTTTGAAGAGGGATAGGAAGATGCCTCCAGCTGTGTTCCTCTTTCTCAGAGTCTTTTTGGCCGTTTAAGGTCCTGTTCAACATTAGCAGGCTAATATTAGGACTATTTCTATTTCTGTGAAAAATGCCATTGAATATTATTTTGTGATTGCAGTCAGTGTATTTGTTGATGACTTTGGTTGGAATGGACCTTTTAATTCCTCACTGTTCCAGTGCATGAGCATGGAATAGTTTTCTGTGTATTTGTGTTTTCTTTGGTTTCTTTATGAGTGCTTTCTAGTTTTCTGACTACTGGTCTTTCATGTTCTTGATTGAGTTTGTTGCTAGATGTTTTATTTAAGTGGGATTTTCTTAATTTTTTTTTTCTGATTGTTATTAGTGTATAGAAATGCAAGTGATTTTTGGACTGTAAATGGTAGTATTTTATAGGATTGTAAATTGATCCGAAATGATTCAGCTTTACTGAATGTAGTCTAACAACTTTTTGTGAAGTTATGTGGAGCATTTTATCTGTCAAATCTGTTTCTCCTGCAGTAGGTCATCCAGAGGACCCAAGACATGGTGGTTACTAATAGACTTCCCACAGTACTTCTTCATTCCACGTGGACTCCTTCAAGGGCAGTGAGCATCGCAGCTTCCCTTGAACTTCGTCTGGGTAAGTCTTGGCCTGTGTAAGAAAGTTTCCTGCCTGTCTACTCTAAAAGTCTTTTGTGGTATTGACATGGTTGATTTGAAACCTAGTATACTTTCCAGTCATTTAAAATGTACAGAAAATGCCTAGCAATGGGAACAAGTGCTAGCATTTGCCACATCATCTAAAATACTCTCTGTCTTTTATCCAAAATGGGTACCTTCTGCAGAACCAGCACATAATCTCCAAAATCAGGAAATCATATGGTATCTACATTATAATGTAATCCACAGCCCCGCTTCCACTTTTAGCAATTGTTCAAGTGTATGAATATATCTTTTGTTTCCATCTTCATCCTTTTTCCTTTATTTAGAGTGTTACTGAGATTTTCAGTTATTTGGACAAACTTGATGGATTGAAAGCAGACATGGTGAACAAGGGTTCTGGGTGGCCTTTTCTTTGTGGATTTTTTTTTTCACTGAAGATGGCTTTAATATTTCTTCATGTTGTAACATGTATGAATCCTGGATTCTTTCTCCCCCCATAGTAATTAAATAATGTGCCATTTACCATTGAGATATTTGTAAGCATACAGTGTTGTAGCAGACAACCTTTTCTTGTTTTGCAAACCAGTTTAATAATGTGCACCTTGTGCGTGCTTTGGAGAAACTCAGGAAACTGAGTCAGTGACTGAAATGGCCCAAGATATCACCTTAGATTCCATCTTCATCTAAAAACAAAACAGGCACTTCCTGGTGGTCCAATGGCTGAGACTGGACACTCCCAAAGAAGGAGGCCCAGGTTCATTCCCTGCTCCAAGAAGTAGATCTCCCATGCCACAACGGAGAATTTGCATGCTGTAGCTAAATATCTGGCTTGCCTCAAGGAAGGTTGACTTGACGCAGCCAAATTAAAAAAGAAACAAATATTTTAAAAATGCAACCAAAGGAAAGGAAGGGTATGGTTGTTGTGCAGATTTACGGCTTAGCTTTCCCTATGGATAGAAAAGCTGAGGTGAACTCTTTTCGATCGGTCGGAATCACTTTCTGCTATTTCTGACAGATTTGACTCGTTTGGATATCTCATATGAGTAGAATCACAGAACGTTTGTCTTTTTCTTGGTCTGGTTTATTTCACTGAATCTAATGACCATAAGGTTTGTCCACATTGTCACATTGTCAGAATTACTGACTTTGAAGGGCCGAATCAGATTCCATTGTGGGTATACCACAGTTTGTTTATGGAATTGGCTGCCATGGACACTTAGATTACTTCTGTTTGTTTGGCAGTGTGAATCATGCCATTGTGGGTATGACTGAAGAAGAATCCATTTTTTCAGCCCCCTTTCCCAAACCATTTGGGTACATAGCATGAATAGGATTCGAACTATGTATTTATTCTGTGTGTTCCTTTTGGAGTCATTTCTGTAATGTCTTGCAGAGTGGCAGCACCATTTCATGTACTTTTTTGTATGGGGGAATACCGTTCAAGCTTCTGAATATACCTTGTGTTGCATATTCAGTCTCCCACCAACAGACACTTGAATGAGTTCTACCTTTGAGCTATTGTGAATGTCACTGTGAATATTTGTGTACCAGTTTTTGTTTGAATTATGAACAAATACATTACTATATATAAAAGAAGCCACAAGGACCTACTGTACAGTTTAGGAAACTATTAAATATCTTATGATAATGTATCATGGAAGAGAATCTCAAAAGGAATATATGAAAAGCACATAGTAAGCATGATATTTAGTGTGCCAACAGTATGAGTTATCATAGCACTGCTCAATGTGTATTTATACATGTCACTAAAATATCCACATCTGTAAGGATATTATAAAAAATTATATAAAAAATCAAGAATTCAAACAGAGAATAAATAAACTTCCTGCCATTGCTCCTCCTCCTTTATACACTAATACTACCTGTAACACTCATCGTATAAGTGCTGGACTAGCAATTGACATTCTTGTAAACCGAGAGATTGTGAAGGTGTAAGGAAATGTAACTCATTGAATTCCTTAATGAAGGATTGTAGAACTCTATGTCCATGAAGCGAATGAAATTCCGTTTTATTGAGCCACATTCTTACTAGAGTGATGAGCTTCCACCCCACCCAACGTTAGTTCACAATGAAACCCTGCCATCCTCTGGCCTCAATGTCTGCTTCCTGCTACCGAGAAAGAAAAGATGAGGAAGTCCTGACCAAACCGATGCTATTTTTCTTTTTCTGATTTGTATTTTATCGCAGGGCTTGGCAAAAAGAGGGCCCAACCTGTTTTCAGAGTTCCATCCCGAGGGTTCCTCCGGCATGTTCCCTATGTTGACAAACTGCTGATTATTTTCAACAAAGGACAATGATCTGCACTTCACTATCTGTTGCTTGAGCTGGAATAGCAGGCGTCCCTTGAAGTGCAGTCCTTCATGCTGGAGTAGGCATCCCTGAAGCAATAGTGTAAGAGGAACACATTTATCATGTAGACATCGCATCCCATGCATTTGTAGTAATTTTTCAGTTATATCCATCATCATCGGAGGAACTGACTTGTCCGAGTAATAACGAGAGTACCCCGTATAACAGTTCCTTGACTTATGAGTACTTCCTATGAGTACCCTTTTGAGTACTTCTTCCAATGTTGTTTCTCCTACTTTGGTCATGAACAGTAGAAGCTGATGGCAGTGGTCCTTGAAATGTATGTCGATTCCCAGGTGGCGCAGTTGATAAATAAATAATCTGCCTACCAGTGCAGGAGGTGGAAGTGATGTGGGTTTGATCCCTGTTTCAGGAAGGTAACAATTCATACACATGTTTTATGTGAACAAGTTTGATACTCAGGAGTTTTTTTCTTCTGTATACAGAAAAACAAATGCTGTTCAAGGACACTGAAAGAACCCTGATTTCGAAAATCAGATCTGTATTGTGAGCAATGCTTAGATATCCATGAGTCGAAGCATAGTATTATGCCTATCATCCTTGTATTTCCCTCAGTGAAATATGTTGAGGAAAACTCTTCATTCGTGGTCTAGATTCACGAAGAAGCTAAATAGCATTCATCCTTTACATTGACAACTGTGAATTTAAATCTCCTGTGAATCCTATGTGACAACCACACATACCAACATGAGTTATTAGTATTATATCAATATTTTTAGTCCTATTGTATGTCAACTAAAAAAATCACTGTATAATTGTACATGAAGTCAAGACATAAAATCAGTGCAAATACAAAATGTTCCGTCCTTTGAGAAAGGGAGAAAAACATCTCTGTGCTTAGCCTATTGCATTTTTATGTATTAGATCCGTAAGTAGTTTATTCACCACACCCTATGAATGATTCACAGATCTTCAGAGAAGAAAGGATCATTTCTCTTTAACAATGAGTAGTTCAACTCTTCTCAAAGCAAAGTCATAAGTGAGTCTAATTTTGCGTGAGACCATGAAAACTCCGTGTTTTCATTATGCTTGTGCTTATGATGGGAGGAGGTCTGAGAAGGCACTTCTGAAGGTTTCTTCATACCAGTCGTTCTCATATGTATCGAGTCTTTAAAGGTCGAATCACCGAGGTGTTGCTTCTACACTTGGACTAGGCTGAGTAGCAACATTCCCTTTCTCCCTAAGTGCAGTAGACGTGTTCCCAACCTGTCTGTCTTCTGTCCTCTGGAGTATGTATTGCTTGAGCTCACCACAGCCTAGTAGATGGAAATCGTCAGGATATTCTGGAAACCCTGTTTATTTCAGTCTGTTCAGGAGGTTACCACTGCTGCAAACCTCTGGATTTTACCATGCACTTTTAACAACCTGAGATGAAGGATCCAAGTCAACACTCGTGACAGCCACGGGCTTCCATGGCCTATCCATGATTGTTGGCTTTGCTTTCATAATCATCCTGTTTCTTATACCAACTAAACTGTCACTGTATTTTTTTATTACCATTCTATCTTTGATGGTTTTTGGATCTATTATGGATTTTCCTATATATCTTCACTTATCGGTGAGGGTCTTATGTTAGTAGTAGTTACGCCAACTGACTTCCAGTCAGTTAGCTGTGGCAGAACAGAAAAAAGAATGACCCAGTGTATATTATTAATATTATGTATCAATATATTATTCGTTTTATTGTTTGCAGTCATCCACTTCCAAGTTTCCGAAATAAACTGTCAGAAAAATCACATCCTTTTGAATGTCTGTTTGACTGAGTAGGAGCACGGAAATGTTATTCCATAAAATTGTTTACAGTTTCCATTCCGTTCCTCCTGTTTGATGTAGATATTGGCCTTTGGTTCTATCACTAGCTTTGCAAGTAAAAAAAAATTAATTAGTGCTCATATGGTAATTTTACTGTTAGCAATAAGTTTAGCATAAAATGAACACAGAAGAGGTTACAGTAGACCAAATATGAGAGTCAGTTTAAAAAAAAACGTCGTGTTGAATGTTTACAGTAGGAATATAGTTATGAAGTTCCTTTATTATTATTCTATCCTTTCCGTCTCTTTTGCAGGGGTGTGAATGTACAGATTCCAGTACTATGGCTGCAGTGAATAATAGTATCATTATTCTTGAGAGCAACTCTACTACGTCTTCACGCTCATGTCACTCAAGGTTTTATAATAGCTATTATGTTAGTCGTGTTTGTAGTTTGTGAAGTCACATAAGTTGCATTCATTCAAGCAATAGTATCAAACAGCTATGGCATCAATTATAGATGTGACTCGATAGCGAATGTGAATCCATTTCACTGTGACAAATTATTATTGTAGATATTCTATTCATGCCAGTAACAAAGCTGTGCAGAAATCATACAATGTTTATTAAGAAAACAAGATTTACTAATTTGTTGTATTATTCTATTTCTTTTAAACAGATTGAATGACAACAGGCTCAACTTTTCATTCACCTGTATGACTATGAGCAGTTTGACCAAGTTGAAGAAGATGACTCGTTTGTAGTCTTCCTCATGAGCTCATTCCATCTACTGGCTTTAAAATCATTTAGTACAGAGCTCACCGTCTAGGTGTTCATCCAGTGTTTTGTTTGCGTATCATGCAGGATCATTTTAAAAGGAAAAGCATGTGTGTATGAGTTAGAGCTCTGATCCCAAGAGTCCATGTAGAAGCTTCCCCTGAGAAATGTATCGTTTTGGCACCAATGCTACTGAAATGTGTGAATGTGGCCTACCACGCATCCCAATAAGTGTAAACAGCTTCACATGCTACTTATTTGAAACGACCAGTACTCATGACATTCCATTCATCTGAGGACTAAATATAGCCAACTTAGGTTGTGTTTGCCAAATAGACTTGGAAGCATTCTTCACACAATCCTTCATCGATGCCAGTTTTCAGATCGAAGAAACCCTTGCTCCGTGAAGTTTGTGAACACATACACTCATGTTTTGTTTGAGATTTTAAAGTCATTCTTCAGTTTTGTTGGAGGAATGGTTCTGTATATGGCCCGTGGATCCCCAAATCCACTGATGTTCATGTGTCTTGGGGCTTCCCAGGTGGTTCTAGTGGTAAAGAACATGCGGAACATACCCATGCAGGAGACATAGGAGATATAGATTCGATCCCTGGGGCAGGAAGATCTCCTGAGGGAGAGCATGGCAACCCACTCCAGTATCCTTGCCTAGAGAATCTCATGGAGAGAGGAGCCTGGTGGGGCCTAGTCCATATGATCCCAAAGAGTTGGACACAATGTAAGTGACTTAGCACAGCACATGCTTCATTGTCATAGCTAATATAATGGAGATGACATAAAAAGAATCACCAGCGGGCGAAAGTCAATATCCATCACTTTTCAACTTTGGAATGTATTGTGATATTTTACATCCATATTTGTATGAGTTGATAGTTGGCGAATCGATGCATATGAAGGCCTGATTGTGTTATATGTATGTTGAGGGAAGATATATTTTTATGTGGTTTGACATATGGGTCCCATTTCATTCGTAGACATCTGCATACTCATCACTTATCATCATTTTTTTTTGAAAAGACCATTGTTTTTAAAGGTTGTTGTCTAACCAGGAAAGATGCTTGAATTCTTGGGCTCCTTAGAGGAAGAATTCAACCCGGGGCCAGTGATGAGGCTTGATCACTCAGAGCTTTTGTGTCGCAACGTTTTATGAAAGTATAAAAGAGAGAAAGCTTCTGACATAGACATCAGAAGGGGGCAGAAAGAGTGCCCCCCTACTCATCTTTAGCTGCATGTTATCTAGCTACTAGCAGTCTACTCATTAGAGAAAGGAATGGCAGCAGACCCCTCACCCACAAGATATATGGAGATGACCGTGGCACCAGGTCAGTCATCCTGGGCCATAAAATGATTGATAGGAGCAAATAGATAGCTTCATTCACATAGATCAGGAGAACCATGTATGAGTAAAGCTAATTGGTTTGTCAAGTCAGTTCTGAGCCTTTAGGCAGAACCTCCTTGAAGATAGAGTCTAGGGTAAATACATAGTACATTCACATAGCTTAAGGCAAACCTTTCCATAAGAAAAATGCCTTGGTCAGCTCAAAGTATGAGAAAAGTGAAGTTCAGGTGGAACCAGGTGTCATTATAGCAACACAGAATTGTAAGAGAAAACCTCTTTTTAAATTTGTATCGAGAAGGGGAAGAAAGAGAACAGCTTGTTTCCTCCTGCCTGGGAAGTCACAGATTACAACTGTCTGACACTTGCACCCCGTTTCCTCCCTTTGGAGACCCCTGGCCTTCCTGGCTGTTACCCTCTCAGTTTCATTCATTGAGTGTTTTCTGCCTTGTGAAACATTGGGCATAGAAGTATGTGTTAATTTAGGGGTATTTCATCCAATTTCATTTAAATGCATATGTGAATTAGAAAGTTTGACATGCCGTTGCTTTGTATACCGATTGGGAAATGTGAGTCTCCAAGTTTAATTTAGTGTTTCATGTTCATTTTTCTTTTTAGGGGTACAAAGAAAAATAATATGACTGTTAAGATCAGCTTTCGTATATTTTGCCAAATATGAATTGAGATCACATCGATCGGAAATGAGTCTGTGCATGAAAGCCCTAATAACTAATGTTAATTGACTTCACTACCATGGGATGTTTTCCTGTCTATTGAGGATTTACTTCATGTATTTCGATTTTGACTTTCTGTCTTACAGCCTTGTTTGTAGATCAAAGCTATTTGAAATTGTCATCTGGTTTTCAATGGCTTGTGAGGTTATTCATGAGTGGTTTATAAAACCGAATGGATTGTACATAGCCATACTTTGTTGTCATTTTATGAATTTGAAGAATGTCTGAAGCATGTCTGCAGTTATGCCTTAAAGATTCACACAATTGATGTCCAATATTTATCTCAATAGACTTGCTTTCAATGTGTAGTTTCCTATGCGTACGTCTCTCCTTATGGATTTGGGTAGAACTTGTATTGGAACACTGAAAAATCTGTGATATCAACCGTGCTGACCTTCTTACTGGTGGTCATCATTAAGATTTTCACGCTCACTGTCACTTTGTGCAATGATATGGATCCTAGTGGAAACAGGTGCTGTTCATCCTACTTTTGTGAAGATTGAATTCATCGTAGAAAGTGGAATGTGTTGAAATATTTATGGTATAAATATATCTTGTGTATATAATTACCCAGATTACTGCTGCGTATTTGATTGCTAAGTTATGAAATGTATGAGATAGATGTGATCCATCAATGGCGATTGGATACGTGGTGGAGAGGTATTTTGGTGATGCAAGAGATTTAAATGATGTGATCAGAGTATGTATATTCTTTTTATGTGGATAATGGGTCTTGGATCCATGTTTGAAACATTACGACCTTGTCTTTTGTTATGCATGGGAAGTGTCAAAAATGAAGATGAGGCGGGTACGTGCTTCAAGGGTAAGTATAGGGTTGAGGGCGTGACTATGATGTGGGTTAGGTTTAGGATGTGGATAGGGTGTCGGGGGCCAGCGTGAGGAACTCCGCCCATGGCAAAGGTCATGAGGAAGAAGGCTTGGCATATGCAAAGGCGTGATCAAGCCTCAGGAAACCCCCTGTTCCTGAGCATCTACCCCAAAACCAGACTCTGTTTTATGCTCTCACCTACACCTCTGACTTTACAGGGGGCTCTCCCCAATAACCGTTTCTCTCGGAGAAGGAGTAAACCTGCAGCTCCAAGGCAATAAAAATTCTTGGGCGTGACAAGAGTGTTTCAGCTTCCGGACTGCTCTGAAGGTTATCTAGCCCACCTGTTTAGGTTAGTCCAGCCACATGTGATTTACAGCCTCCCAATCTGAGAGGCACGAGATGTTTTGGACTTACTAAAGGCAAATTATTTTGGGGAGTTAGAAATTATTAGTATAATGGGTTGGTTAGGAATTATATTGGTAAAGGGTTTTTTCATTTGTTGTGTCAATAATTGCTGCTAATTCCCTGCTCTGGGTGGGACAAGGATGTCTCAGGTCAAACCTCTCTGCTGACAGACTAGCTTGTGTGACAGGATTATCCATACTCCTGCCACATGATTGTTTACTACCTCTTAACCATAAACAGCACAGAGTTTTGGAGAGTCTTAATTAGCATAGGGCTTTTTCTTCTTGTTGAGTCAATGATTGCCGCCAGGCCTCCATATCCTTAGGCACTTGGGAATATATTAATCAATGTATTTGGAATATAGAAAAGGAAATACAGTAGTTTTTGATGTTAGCAATACTAGACTTTTTAGCTAATGGATTTTCTCTTTTGTAATAGACCACTGGACTTTGCTACAAATCACTGTATCCTTGCTATGTAAGAATGTAACTTTATCATATCTTAAGACTAAATAGATCTTAAGGGGAGCATTGGTGAAAGGATTTTCATTTGTTGGGCTGATGTTTGCTGCTAAATCTCCATGTTCCCTACCCTTCTAATGAATATAACTAACATATAGGAGAAATAAGTATTAACCTTTAAGATGAATCCTGTTAACCTTGGGTTAAGTAAATTCCTTTCTTGATTGTAACTCACTACACCCACACCCTATAGGAATGCAGCTTTATTTGGAGGGTGGTGCCTGGTTTGAGAAAAAACACACTTGGAAAAAATAAGTTTTTTGGTTATCAGAAAGAAAGGATCATAAAATGTCAGCAGGTCTCACTCATGGCCAGAAGATGATGTAGTATCCCTAAGACCTTTTTTTATACATTTATGTGAAGCACCTGATTTTGATAAAGGTCAGGACTGCTGACCCCCACGTGACTCTGTATTCATCCCTATGTGTAACAAAAGGTATATAAGCAAACCCAAAAATAAAGAAATCGGATCAGTTTCCGGAAAGACTGATTCCCCCATGTCACTTCTTTCTTGCTCCCATTTTTCTGGCTGAATTCCCATCTGGAGCATGGATGCTATTCCACGTAATCTAAGTTATTCAGCCTCCTTTTCTTCACTAATCTTCCTACTGCACTAACCATTTCTAATCTCTCTATATCTGTGATTAAATATGTATTTTTCTAAAGACGCCGGCTCCGCCCCCAACTTCAAATCACCCTGGATCCACTGGGGCTGGACCCCGGCAGTAGGGTTAAGGTTAGAGTTTGGGGAAGAGCCCCCCAACTTGTTAGGGTGAGGGGTGAGGCGTGAGGGTTCAGGGTGAGGGTGTGGGTGAGGGTAAGGGTTCGGGGTGAGGGTTCAGGCTGAGGGTGTGGGCCTCATATCTGATAAAGGATTGTACTCCAAATATACCCTTCGCTTCCCTCGAACAGAGCTCTCACTGCTGGAGCCCTTGGCAGTGTGAAACACACCAGCCCCTAAAACCTCCACAAGGACGCCTGCGGCCTAGGTGCAAAGGCAAGGCAGGAGCGGAGCTGAGGCCAGGAAGGCGCCAGTGGTGTCTCCGAGCCTCGCGCAGCCTGCTCCTTCCTGGAAACTAACATTAGCAGCGAGGCAAGTCTGGGCAACGCTCGCCCAGAGCAGAGCAGCCTCACGCCAGGAACTCTGCCAGATCGGGCCTCTGAGCAGAGCTGAAGCTCTGCAGTAGTGGAGGCACACTCGACTCCGCCCAAACTGGGCTTGCAGCTGCACGCGGTTGGGCTGCCTCATTTCCCCCGAGGAGGCTCGTTTCCCCTCATGCTGCGCACTTGGCTTCCAGGCAGGGGCCTCCTGCTTCTCCTACAGGTCTTACCTCAGGGGCTGCTTCCCCTGAGCTGGGGCTGTGGGCAGGAGCCCAGACACGCAGGGGCAGGCCCCAACCACCTGCACACGTCTCTGCTGGGGACGAGAGCGCTAGGGAATATACATCTGTCAGGCACCTGCAGGGCGCCCACGGAGTGAGTCTCCGAGTCTGGGGACTGCAGATCCCAGCCAGGGGCCCTGGGTGTATGGTGCTCTCCGTGCGGCACATGTCTGGGCAGCCAAGCAACAACTGAAGGAGCCAAACAGTTGCCCTTCCATTCCCTCTGACAGAGCTCTCACTGCTCTAGCCCGTGGCAATGTGGAACCCACCGGCCCCTAACTCCTCCCCAAGGACGCTTGGGGCCTACCTGCAAAGGCAAGGCAGGATCAGAGCTGAGGCAAGGAAGGTGCCCGTGGGATATACCAGCCTCGCACAGCCTGCTCCTTCATGGGCAAGAGCCTAGCAGCGAGGCACGTCTCGGAAAGGCTCGCCCAGGGCAGAGCAGCCTCGCTCCAGGAACTCTGCCAGATCGGGCCTCTGAGCAGACCTGGAGCTATGCCCTAGAGGAGGAGCACTTGACTCTGACCAACCAGGGCTTGTAGCGCCACGCGGCTATGCTGTCTCATCTACCTCCGAGGAGGCTCGATTCCCCAAATGCTGTGCACTCCGCTTCCAGGCGAGCCGACCCTCGCCTCCTGCAGGTTTGGCTTAGGGTCTGCATCCCCTGAGCTGGGTTGTGGGCAGGAGCTCAGAGACGCAAGTGCAGGCCCCAACCACCTGCACAACTCTCTTCGGGGGAGGAGAGCACGAGGGAAATGACGACAGTCAGGCACCTTCTGGGCGCTCCCGAAGTTCGCCTCTGGTGTGTGGGGCTGCAGACCCCAGCCAGGGGCCCTGTGAGCCTTGGGCTCTCCATGCTGTGCTGAGTCTGGGCGGTCAAGCAACCGCTGGAGGAGCCCTGCAGTTGCCCTCCCATTGCCTCTAATAGAGCCCTCACAGCTGGAGTGCTTGGCAGTGTGCAACCCACCGGCAACTAAGCCCTCCACAAGAACGCATGGGGACTAGGTGCAAAGGCAAGGCAGGAGTGGAGCTGAGGCCAGGAAGGCGCCAGTAGCATCTCCCAGTCTCGCGCAGCCTGCTCCTTTCTGGACTGGAAGCCTATGTGCGAGGCAAGTCTGGGCAAGGCTCGCCCAGGGCAGAGCAGCCTCACGCCAGCAACTCTGCCAGATCGGGCCTCTGAGCAGTGCTGGAGCTCTGCCGTACTGGAAGCGCACTCGGCTCCGCCCAAGCAGTGAATGCAGCCGCACGCAGCCGGCCTGCCTTCTCTTCTCCTGAGGAGGCTCGCTTCCCGCATGCTGTAAACTAGGCTTCCAGGCGGGTCCCCCTGCGCCTCCCACAGGTCTTGGCTCAGGAACTACTTCCCTGAGCTGGGGCTGTGGACGGGAGCCCAGACACGCAGGGGCAGGCCCCAACCACCTGCACACGTCTCTGCTGGGGAGGAGAGCACTAGGGAAATGACGTCTTTCAGGCACCTTCTCGGCGCTCCCGGAGTTCGCCTCCGGTGTGTGGGGCTGCAGACCCCAGCCAGGGGCCCTGTGAGCCTTGTGCTTTCCGTGCTGTGCGGAGTCTGGGCGGTCAAGCAAACGCAAGAGGCGACTTGCAGTAGCCCTCCCTTTGCCTCTGATAGAGCCCTCACTGCTGGAGCGCTTGGCAGTGTGCAACCCACCGGCAACTAAGCCCTCCACAAGAACGCCTGGGGACTAGGTGCAAAGGCAAGGCAGGAGTGGAGCTGAGGCCAGGAAGGCGCCAGTAGCATCTCCCAGTCTCACGCAGCCCGCTCCTTTCTGGACTGGAAGCCTAACGCGAGGCAAGTCTGGGCAAGGCTCGCCCAGGGCACAGGAGGCTCACGCCAGCAACTATGAGAGATCGGGCCTTTGAGCAGAGCTGCAGCTCTGCCGTACTGGAGGGGCACTCGGATCCGCCAAAGTACTGATTGCATCCGCACGCAGCTGGGCTGGCTTCTCTTGTACTGAGGAGGCTCGCTTCCGGCATGCTGTAAACTAGGCTTCCCGGCGGGGGCGCCCCGCGCCTCCTACAGGTCTTAGCTGAGGAGCTGCTTCCCTGAGCTGGGGCTGTGGAAGGGTGTCCAGACACTCAAGGGCAGGCCCCAACCACCTGCACACGTCTCTGCTGGGGAGGAGAGCACTAGGAAAATGACGTCTGTCTGGCACTTTCTGGGCGCTCCCGGAATTCCCCTCCGGTGTGTGGGGCTGAAGACCCCACACAGGGGCCCTGTGAGCCTTGGGCTCTCCGTCCTGTGCTGTCTGGGCGGTCAAGCAACCGCTGGAGGAGCCCTGCAGTTGCCCTCCCATTGCCTCTAATAGAGCCCTCACTGCTGGAGCGCTTGGCAGTGTGCAACCAACCGGCAACTAAGCCCTCCACAAGAACGCCAGGGGACAAGGTGCAAAGGCAAGGCAGGAGTGGAGCTGAGGCCAGGAAGGCGCCAGTAGCATCTCCCAGTCTCACGCAGCCTGCTCCTTCCTGGACTGGAAGCCTAGCCACGAGGCAAGTCTGGGCAAGGCTCGCCCAGGGCAGAGCAGCCTCACGCCAGCAACTCTGCCAGATCGGGCCTCTGAGCAGAGCTGGAGCACTGCCGTACTGGAGGGGCACTCGGATCCGCCAAAGTATTGATTGCAGCCGCACGCAGCTGGGCTGGCTCCCCTTCTCCCGAGGAGTCTCGCTTCCCGCATGCTGTAAACTAGGCTTCCAGGCGGGGCCACCTGCGCCTCCCACATGTCTTGGCTCAGGAGCTGCTTCCCTGAGCTGGGGCTGTGGACGGGAGTCCAGACACGCAGGGGCAGGCCCAAACCACCTGCAGACGTCTCTGCTGGGGAGGAGAGCACTAGGGAAATGACGTCTGTCAGGCACCTTCTGGGCGCTCACCGAGTCAGTTTCCGCGTGTGTGGGGCTGCAGACCCCAGCCAGGGGCCCTGTGAGCCTTGTGCTCTCCGTGCTGTGCTGAGTCTGGGCGGTCAAGCAACCGCAAGAGGAAACTTGCAGTTGCCCTCCCTTTGCCTCTAATAGAGCCCTCACAGCTGGAGCGCTTGGCAGTGTGCAACTCACCGGCAACTAAGCCGTCCACAAGAACGCCTGGGGATTAGGTGCAAAGGCAAGGCAGGAGTGGAGCTGAGGCCAGGAAGGCGCCAGTAGCATCTCCCAGTCTCGCGCAGCCCGCTCCTTTCTGGACAGGAAGCCTACGCGAGGCAAGTCTGGGCAAGGCTCGCCCAGGGCACAGCAGCCTCACGCAAGCAACTCTGCCAGATCGGGCCTTTGAGCAGAGCTGGAGCTCTGCCGTACTGGAAGGGCACTCGGCTCCGCCAAAGCAGTGATTGCAGCCGCACGCAGCTGGGCTGCCTTCTCTTCTACCGAGAAGGCTCGCTTCCCACATGCAGTAAACTAGGCTTCCAGGCGGGGGCGCCCCATCCTCCTACAAGTCTTA
Organism: Capricornis sumatraensis; assembly: GCF_032405125.1. Classification (NCBI taxonomy): domain Eukaryota; kingdom Metazoa; phylum Chordata; class Mammalia; order Artiodactyla; family Bovidae; genus Capricornis; species Capricornis sumatraensis. The sequence goes on along the minus strand of NW_027184617.1, from coordinate 947,312 downwards.
GCTGAGGAGCTGCTTCCCTGAGCTGGGGCTGTGGAAGGGAGTCCAGACACTCAAGGGCAGGCCCCAACCACCTGCACACGTCTCTGCTGGGGAGGAGAGCACTAGGGAAATGACGTCTGTCAGGCACCTTCTGGGCGCTCACCGACTCGGACTCCGCGTGTGTGGGGCTGCAGACCCCAGCCAGGAGCCCTGTGAGCCTTGTGCTCTCCGTGCTGTGCTGAGTCTGGGCGGTCAAGCAGCCGCTGGAGGAGCCCTGCAGTTGCCCTCCCATTGCCTCTAATAGAGCCCTCACTGCGGGAGCGCTTGGCAGTGTGCAACCCACCGGCAACTAAGCCCTCCACAAGAACGCCTGGGAACTAGGTGCAAAGGCAAGGCAGGAGTGGAGCTGAGGCCAGGAAGGTGCCAGTAGCATCTCCCAGTCTCACGCAGCCTGCTCCTTCCTGGACTGGAAGCCTAGCCGCGAGGCAAGTCTGGGCAAGGATCGCCCAGGGCAGAGCAGCCTCACGCCAGCAACTCTGCCAGATCGGGCCTCTGAGCAGAGCTGGAGCTCTGCCGTACTGGAGGCGCACTCTGCTCCGCCAATGCAGTGAATGCAGCCAAACGCAGCAGGGCTACCTTTCTTCTCCCGAGGAGGCTCGCTTCCTGCATGCTGTAAACTAGGCTTCCAGGCAGGGCCCCCTGTGCCTCCCACAGGTCTTGGCTCAGGAGCTTCTTCCCTGAGCTTGGGCTGTGGACGGGAGCCCAGACACGCAGGGGCAGGCCCCAAGCACCTGCACACGTCTCTGCTGGGGAGGAGAGCACCTGCGAAATGACGTCTGTCAGGCACCTTCTGGGCGCTCACCGAGTCAGTTTCCGCGTGTGTGGGGCTGCAGACCCCAGCCAGGGGCCCTGTGAGCCTTGGGCTCTCCGTGCTGTGCTGAGTCTGGGCGGTCAAGCAACCGCAAGAGGAAACTTGCAGTTGCCCTCACTTTGCCTCTAATAGAGCCCTCACTGCTGGAGCGCTTGGCAGTGTGCAACACACCGGCAACTAAGCCGTCCAAAAGAACGCCTGGGGATTAGGTGCAAAGGCAAGGCAGGAGTGGAGATGAGGCCAGGAAGGCGCCAGTAGCATCTCCCAGTCTCGCGCAGCCCGCTCCTTTCTGGACAGGAAGCCTACACGAGGCAAGTCTGGGCAAGGCTCGCCCAGGGCACAGGAGGCTCACGCCAGCAACTATGAGAGATCAGGCCTTTGAGCAGAGCTGGAGCTCTGCCGTACTGGAGGGGCAATCGGCTCCGCCAAAGTACTGATTGCATTCGCACGCAGCTGGGTTGCCTTCTCTTGTACTGAGGAGGCTCGCTTCCAGCATGCTGTAAACTAGACTTCCCGGCGAGGGCGCCCCGCGCCTCCTATAGGTCTTAGCTGAGGAGCTGCTTCCCTGAGCTGGGGCTGTGGAAGGGAGTCCAGACACTCAAGGGCAGGCCCGAACCACCTGCACACGTCTCTGCTGGGGAGGAGAGCACTAGGAAGATGACGTCTGTCTGGGACCTTCTGGGCGCTCCCGGAATTCCCCTCCGGTGTGTGGGGCTGCAGACCCCAGCCAGGGGCCCTGTGAGCCTTGGGCTCTCCGTGCTGTGCTGTCATGGCGGTCAAGCTACCGCTGGAGGAGCCCTGCAGTTGCCCTCCCATTGCCTCTAATACAGCCCTCACTGCTGGAGCGCTTGGCAGTGTGAAACCCACCGGCAACTAAGCCCTCCACAAGAACCCCTGGGGACTAGGTGCAAAGGCAAGGCAGGAGTGGAGCTGAGGCCAGGAAGGCGCCAGTAGCATCTCCAAGTCTCACGCAGCCTGCTCCTTCCTGGACTGGAAGCCTAGTCGCGAGGCAAGTCTGGGCAAGGCTCGCCCAGGGCAAAGCAGCCTCACGCCAGCAACTCTGCCAGATCGGGCCTCTGAGCGGAGCTGGACTCTGCCATACTGGAGGCGCTCTCGGCTCCGCCCAAGCAGTGATTGCAGCCGCACGCATCTGGGCTGCTTCCTCTTCTCGCAAGGAGGGTCGCTTCCCCCATGCTGTGCACTAGGCTTCCAGGCGGGGGCGCCGCGCGCCTCCTTCAGGTCTTGGCTGAGGAGCTGCTTCCCTGAGCTGGGGCTGTGGACGGGAGCGCAGACACGCAGGGGCAGGCTCAAACCACCTGTACATTTCTCTGCTGGGGTGGGGAGCCCTAGGGAAATGACATCTGTGAGGCACCTTCTGGGCGCTCACCGAGTCAGACTTCGCGTGTGTGGGGCTGCAGACCCCAGCCAGGGGCCCTGTGAGCCTTGTGCTCTCCATGCTGTGCTGAGTCTGGGCGGTCAAGCAACCGCTGGAGGAGCCCTGCAGTTGCACTCCCATTGCCTCTAATAGAGCCCTCACTGCTGGAACGCTTGGCAGTGTGCAACCCACCCACTACTAAGCCCTCCACAAGAACGTCTGGGGACTAGGTGCAAAGGCAAGGCAGGAGTGGAGCTGAGGCCAGGAAGGCGCCAGTAGCATCTCCCAGTTTCGCGCAGCCTGCTCCTTCCTGGACTGGAAGCCTAGCCGAGAGGCAAGTCTGGGAAATGCTCGCCCAGGGCAGAGCAGCCTCATGCCAGCAACTCTGCCAGATCAGGCCTCTGAGCAGAGCTGGAGCTCTGCCGTACTGGAGGCGCACTCGGCTCCGCCAAAGCAGTGAATGCAGACGCACACAGCAGGGCTGCCTTCTCTTCTCCCGAGGAGGCTCGCTTCCCGCATGCTGTAAACTAGGCTTCCAGGCGGGGCCCCCTGCGCCTCCCACATGTCTTGGCTCAGGAGCTGCTTCCCTGAGCTGGGGCTGTGGACGTGAGTCCAGACCCGCAGGGGCGGGCCCAAACAACCTGCACACGTCTCTGCTGGGGAGGAGAACAATAGGGAAATGACGTCTGTCAGGCACCTTCTGGGCGCTCACCGAGTCAGCCTCCGCGTGTGTGGGGCTGCAGACCCCAGCCAGGGGCCCTGTGAGCCTTGTGCTCTCCGTGCTGTGCTGAGTCTGGGCGGTCAAGCAACCGCTGGAGGAGCCCTGCAGTTGCCCTCCCATTGCCTCTAATAGAGCCCTCACTGCTGGAGAGCTTGGCAGTGTGCAACCCACTGGCAACTACGCCTTTCACAAGAACGCCTGGGGACTAGGTGCAAAGGCAAGGCAGGAGTGGAACTGAGGCCAAGAAGGCGCCAGTAGCATCTCCCAGTCTCACGCAGCCCGCTCCTATCTGGACTGGAAGCCTAACGTGTGGCAAGTCTGGGCAAGGCTCGCCCAGGGCAGAGCAGCCTCACGCCAGCAACTCTGCCAGATCGAGTCTCTAAGCAGAGCTGGAGCTGTGCCGTAATGGAGGGGCACTCGGATCCGCCAAAGCAGTGTTTGCAGCCGCACGCAGCTGGATTGCCTCACATTCTTCCAAGGAGGCTCGCTTCCCGCATGCTGTAAACTAGGCTTCCAGCAGGGCCCCCTGCGCCTCCCACAGGTCTTGGCTCAGGAGCTGCTTCGCTGAGCTGGGGCTGTGGACGGGAGCCCAGACACGCAGGGGCAGGCCCCAACCACCTGCACACGTCTCTGCCTGGGAGGAGAGCACTAGGGAAATGACGTCGGTCAGGCACCTTCTGGGCGCTCACCGAGTCAGCCTCCGCGTGTGTGGGGCTGCAGACCCCAGCCAGGGGCCCTGTGAGCCTTGTGCTCTCCGTGCTGTGCTAAGTCTGGGCGGTCAAGTAACCGCTGGAGGAGCCCCGCAGTTGCCCTCCCATTGCCTCTAATAGAGCCCTCACTGCTGGAGCGCTTGGCAGTGTGCAACCCACCGGCAACTAAGCCCTCCACAAGAACGCCTGGGGACTAGGTGCAAAGGCAAGGCAGGAGTGGAGCTGAGGCCAGGAAGGCGCCAGTAGCATCTCCCAGTCTCGCGCAGCCCGCTCCTTTCTGGACTGGAAGCCTAACGGGCGGCAAGTCTGGGCAAGGCTCGCCCAGGGCACAGCAGCCTCACGCCAGCAACTCTGAGAGATCGGGCCTTTGAGCAGAGCTGGAGCTCTGCCGTACTGGAGGGGCACTCGGCTCTGCCAAAGTAGTGATTGCAGCCGCACACCGCTGGGCTGCCTTCTCTTGTACTGAGGAGGCTCGCTTCCGGCATGCTGTAAACTAGGCTTCCCGGCGGGGGCGCCCCGCGCCTCCTACAGGTCTTAGCTGAGGAGCTGCTTCCCTGAGCTGGGGCTGTGGAAGGGAGTCCAGACACTCAAGGGCAGGCCCCAACCACCTGCACACCTTTCTGCTGGGGAGGAGATCACTAGGGAAATAACATCTGTCAGGCACCTTCTGGGCGCTCACGGTGATCCCCTCCAGTGTGTAGGGCTGCAGACCCCAGCCAGGGGCCCTGTGAGCCTTGTACTTTCCGTGCAGTGCTGAGTCTGGGCGGTCAAGCAAACGCAAGAGGCGACTTGCAGTAGCCCTCACTTTGCCTCTAATAGAGCCCTCACGGAGGGAGCGCTTGGCAGTGTGCAACCCACCGGCAACTAAGTCTTTCACAAGAACGCCTGGGGACTAGGTGCAAAGGCAAGGCAGGAGTGGAGCTGAGGCCAGGAAGGCGCCAGTAGCATCTCCCAGTCTCGCGCAGCCTGCTCCTTCCTGGACTGGAAGCCTAGCCGCGAGGCAAGTCTGGGCAAAGCTCGCCCTGGGCAGAGCAGCCTCACGCCAGCAACTCTGCCAGATCGGGCCTCTGAGCAGAGCTGGAGCTCTGCCGTACTGGAGGGGCACTCGGCTCCGCCAAAGCAGTGATTGCAGCCGCACGCAGCTGGGCTGGCTCCTCTTCTCCCGAGGAGACTCGCTTCCTGCATGCTGTAAACTAGGCTTCCAGGCGGGGCCCCTTGCACCTTCCACAGGTCTTGGGTGAGGAGCTGCTTCCCTGAGGTGGGGCTGTGGACGGGAGCCCAGACACGCAGGGGCAGGCCCCAACCACCTGCACATGTCTCTGCTGGGGAGGAGAGCACTAGGGAAATGACGTCTGTCAGGCACCTTCTGGGCGCTCCCGGAGTTTGCCTCCGGTGTGTGGGGCTGCAAACACCAGCCAGGGGCCCTATGAGCCTTGTGATCTCCGTGCTGTGCTGAGTCTGTGCGGTCAAGCAACCGCACAAGGAAACTTGAGGTTGCCCTCCCTTTGCCTCTAATACAGCCTTCACTGATGGAGCGCTTGGCAGTGTGCAACCCACCGGCAACTAAACCTTTCACAAGAACGCCTGGGGACTAGGTGAAAAGGCAAGGCAGGAGAGGAGCTGAGGCCAGGAAGGCGCCAGTAGCATCTCCCAGTCTCGCGCAGCCTGCTCTTTCCTGGACTGGAAGCCTAGCCGAGAGGCAATTCTGGGCAAAATTGCCCTGGGCAGAGCAGCCTCACGCCAGCAACACTGCCAGATCGGGCCTCTGAGCAGAGCTGGAGCTCTGCCGTACTGGAGGCGCACTCGGCTCCGCCAAAGCTGTGAATGCAGCCGCACACAGCAGGGCTGCCTTCTCTTCTCCGGAGGAGGCTCGCTTCCCGCATGCTGTAAACTAGGCTTCCAGGCGGGGCCCCCTGCGCCTTCCACAGGTTTTGGCTCAGGAGCTGCTTCCCTGAGCTGGGGCTGTGGACGGGAGCTCAGACAGGCAGGGGTAGGCCCCAACCACCTGCACACGTCTCAGCCTGGGAGGAGAGCACTAGGGAAATGACGGCACTCAGGCACCTTCTGGGCGCTCCCGGAGTTCACCTCCGGTGTGTGGGGCTGCAGACCCCAGCCAGGGGCCCTGTGAGCCTTGTGCTCTCCGTGCTGTACTGAGTCTGGGCGGTCAAGCAACCGCTGGAGGAGCCCTGCAGTTGCCCTCCCATTGCCTCTAATAGAGCCCTCACTGCTGGAGCGCTTGGCAGTGTGCAACCCACCGGCAACTAAGCCCTCCAAAAGAACGCCTGGGGACGAGCTGCAAAGGCAAGGCAGGAGTGGAGCTGAGGCCAGGAATGCGCCAGTAGCATCTCCCAGTCTCGCGCAGCCCGCTCCTTTCTGGACAGGAAGCCAACGCGAGGCAAGTCTGGGCAAGAATCGCCCAGGGCACAGGAGGCTCATGCCAGCAACTATGAGAGATCGGGCCTTTGAGCAGAGCTGGAGCTCTGCCGTACTGGAGGCGCACTCGGCTCCGCCAAAGCAGTGAATGCAGCCGCACACAGCAGGGCTGCCTTCTCTTCTCCCGAGGAAGCTCGCTTCCCGCATGCTGTAAACTAGGTTTTCAGGCGGGGCCCCCTGCGCCTCCCACAGGTCTTGGCTCAGGAGCTGTTTCCCTGAGCTGGGGCTGTGGACGGGAGCCCAGACACGCAGGATCAGGCCCCAACCACCTGCACTCGTCTCTGCTGGGAAGGAGAGCACGAGGGAAATGACGTCTCTCAGGCACCTTCTGGGCGGTCCCGGAGTTCACCTCCGGTGTGTGGGGCTGCAGACCCCAGCCAGGGGCCCTGTGAGCCTTGTGCTCTCCGTGAGGTGCTTTGTCTGGGCGGTCAAGCAACCGCTGGAGGAGCCCTGCAGTTGCCCTCCCATTGCCTCTAATAGAGCCCTCACTGCTGTAGCACTTGGCAGTGTGCAACCCACCGGCAACTAAACCCTCCACAAGAACGCCTGGGGACTAGGTGCAAAGGCAAGGCAGGAGTGGAGCTGAGGCCAGGAAGGCGCCAGTATCATCTCCCAGGCTCACGCAGCCCGCTCCTTTCTGGAGTGGAAGCCTAAGGTGCGGCAATTCTGAGCAAGGCTCACCCAGGACAGAGCAGGCTCGCGCAAGCAACTCTGCCAGATCGGGCCTCTGAGCAGAGCTGGAGGTCTGCCGTAATGGAGGGGCACTCGACTCCGCCAAAGCAGTGATTGCAGCCGCACACAGCAGGGCTGCCTTCTCTTCTCCCGAGGAAGCTCGCTTCCCGCATGCTGTAAACGAGGCTTCCAGGCAGGGCCCCCTTCGCCTCCCACAGGTCTTGGCTGAGGAGCTGCTTCCCTGAGCTGGGGCTTTGGACGGGAGCCCAGAAACGCAGGGGCAGGCCCTAACCACCTGCACACGTTTCTGCTGGAGAGGAGAGCACTAGGGAAATGACGTCTGTCAGGCACCTTCTGGGCGCACACCGAGTCAGCCTCCGCGTGTGTGGGGCTGCAGACCCCAGCCAGTGGCCCTGTGATCCTTGTGCTCTCCGTGCTCTGCTGAGTCTCGGCGGTCAAGCAACCGTAAGAATAGACTTCCAGTTGCCCTCCCATTGCCTCTAATAGAGCCCTCACTGCTGGAGCGCTTGGCAGTGTGCAACCCACCGGCAACTAAGCCCTCCACAAGAACGCCTGGGGACTAGGTGCAAAGGCAAGGCAGGAGTGGAGCTGAGGCCAGGAAGGCGCCAGTAGCATCTCCCAGTCTCACGCAGCCCGCTCCTTTCTGGACTGGAAGCCTAACGTGTGGCAAGTCTGGGCAAGGCTCGTCCAGGGCACAGCAGCCTCACGCCAGCAACTCTGAGAGATCGGGCCTTTGAGCAGAGCTGGAGCTCTGCCGTACTGGAGGGGCACTCGGCTCTGCCAAAGTAGTGATTGCAGCCGCACGCCGCTGGGCTGCCTTCTCTTGTACTGAGGAGGCTCGCTTCCGGTATGCTGTAAACTAGGCTTCCAGGAGGGGGCGCCCCGCGCGTCCTACAGGTCTTAGCTGAGGAGCTGCTTCCCTGAGCTGGGGCTTAGGAAGGGAGTCCAGACACTCAAGGGCAGGCCCCAACCACCTGCCCACGTCTCTGCTGGGGAGGAGAGCACTAGGGAAATGACGTCTGTCAGGCACCTTCTGGGCGCTCCCGGAGTTCCCCTCCGGTGTGTGAGGCTGCAGACCCCAGCCAGGGGCCCTGTGAGCCTTGTGCTTTCCGTGCTGTGCAGATTCTGGGCGGTCAAGCAAACGCAAGAGGCGACTTGCAGTAGCCCTCCCTTTGCCTCTAATAGAGCCCTCACGGCTGGAGCGCTTGGCAGTGTGCAACCCACCGGCAACTAAGCCTTTCACAAGAACGCCTGGGGACTAGGTGCAAAGGCAAGGCAGGAGTGAAGCTGAGGCCAGGAAGGCGCCAGTAGCATCTCCCAGTCGCGCGCAGCCTGCTCCTTCCTGGACTGGAAGCCTAGCCGCGAGGCAATTCTGGGCAAGGTTCGCCCAGGGCAGAGAAGCCTCACGCCAGCAGCTCTGCCAGATCTGGCCTTGAGCATAGCTGGAGCTCTGCCGTACTGGAGGGGCACTCGGCTCCGCCAAAGCAGTGATTGCAGCCGCACGCAGCTGGGCTGCCTCCCCTTCTCCCAGGGAGGCTCGAATCCCGCATGCTGTAAACTGGGCTTCCAGGCGGGGCCCCCTGCGCCTCCCACAGGTCTTGGCTGAGGAGCTGCTTCCCTGAGGTGGGGCTGTGGACGGGAGCCCAGACACGCAGGGGCAGGCCCCAACCAACTGCACATGTCTCTGCTGGGGAGGAGAGCACTAGGGAAATGATGTCTGTCAGGCACCTTCTGGGCGCTCACCGAGTCAGCCTCCGCGTGTGTGGGACTGCAGACCCCAGCCAGGGGCCCTGTGAGCCTTGTGCTCTCCGTGCTGTGCTGAGTTTGGGCGGTCAAGCAACCGCTGGAGGAGCCCTGCAGTTGCCCTCCCATTGCCTCTAATAGAGCGCTCACTGCTGGAGCGCTTGGCAGTGTGCAACCCACCGGCAACTAAGCCCTGCACAAGAACGCCTGGGGACTAGGTGCAAAGGCAAGGCAGGAGTGGAGCTTAGGCCAGGAAAGCGCCAGTATCATCTCCCAGTATCGCGCAGCCTGCTCCTTCCTGGACTGGAAGCCTAGCCGAGAGGCAAGTCTGGGCAAGGCTCGCCCAGGGCAGAGCAGCCTCACGCCAGCAACTCTGCCAGATCAGGCCTCTGAGCAGAGCTGGAGCTCTGCCGTACTGGAGGCACACTCGTCTCCGCCAAAGCAGTGAATGCAGCCGCACACAGCAGGGCTGCCTTCTCTTCTCCCGAGGAGGCTCGCTTCCCGCATGCTGTAAACTAGCCTTCCAGGCAGGGCCCCCCTCGCCGCCCACATGTCTTGGCTCAGGAGCTGCTACACTGAGCTGGGGCTGTGGACGGGAGCCCAGACACGCAGGGGCAGGCCCCAACCACCTGCACACGTCTCTGCTGGGGAGGACAGCACTAGGGAAATGACATCTCTCAGGCAACTTCTTGGCGCTCACCGAGTCAGCCTCCGTGTGTGTGGGGCTTCAGACCCCAGCCAGGGGCCCTGTGAGCCTTGTGCTCTCCGTGCCGTGCTGAGTCTAGGCGGTAAAGCAACCGCTGGAGGAGCCCTGCAGTTGTCCTCCCATTGCCTCTAATAGAGCCCTCACTGCTGGAGCGCTTGGCAGTGTGCAACCCACCGGCAACTAAGCCCTCCACAAGAACGCCTGGGGACTAGGTGCAAAGGCAAGGCAGGAGTGGAGCTGAGGCCAGGAACGGGTCAGTAGCATCTCCCAGTCTCGCGCAGCCCGCTCCTTCCTGGACTGGAAGCCTAACCACGAGGCAAGTCTGGGCAAGGTAGACCAGGGCAGAGTAGCCTCACGCCAGCAGCTCTGCCAGATCGGGCCTCTGAGCAGAGCTGGAGCTCTGCCGTACTGGAGGCGCACTCGGCTCTGCCAAAGCAGTGAATGCAGCCGCACACAGCAGGGCTGCCTTCTCGTCTCCCGAGGAGGCTCGCTTCCCGCATGCTGTAAACTATGCTTCCAGGCGGGGCCCCCTGCGCCTAACACAGGTCTTGGCTCAGGAGCTGCTTCCCTGAGCTGGGGCTGTGGACGGGAGCCCAGACACGCAGGGGCAGGCCCCAACCACCTGCACACGTCTCTGCTGGGGAGGAGAGCACTAGGGAAATGACGTCTGTCAGGCACCTTCTGCGCGCTCACCGACTCGGCCTCCGCGTGTGTGGGGCTGCAGACCCCAGCCAGGGGCCCTGTGAGCCTTGTGCTCTCGGTGCTGTGCTGCGTCTGGGCGGTCAAGCAGCCGCTGGAGGAGCCCTGCAGTTGCCCCCCATTGCCTAAAATAGAGCCCTCACTGCTGGAGCGCTTGGCAGTGTGCAACCCACAGGCAACTAAGCCTTTCACAAGAACGCCTGGGGACTAGGTGCAAAGGCAAGGCAGGAGTGGAGCTGAGGCCAGGAAGGCGCCAGTAGCATCTCCCAGTCTCACGCAGCCCGCTCCTATCTGGACTGGAAGCCTAACGTGCGGCAAGTCTGGGCAAGGCTCGCCCAGGGCAGAACAGCCTCACGCCAGCAGCTCTGCCAGATCGGGCCTCTGAGCAGAGTTGGAGCTCTGCCGTAATGGAGGGGCACTCGGCTCCGCCAAAGCAGTGAATGCAGCCGCACACAGCAGGGCTGCCTTCTCTTCTCCCGAGGAGGCTCGCTTCCCGCATGCTGTAAACTAGCCTTCCAGGCAGGGCCCCCCTCGCCGCCCACATGTCTTGGCTCAGGAGCTGCTACACTGAGCTGGGGCTGTGGACGGGAGCCCAGACACGCAGGGGCAGGCCCCAACCACCTGCACACGTCTCTGCTGGGGAGGACAGCACTAGGGAAATGACGTCTGTCAGGCACCTTCTGGGCGCTCACCGAGTCAGCTTCCGCGTGTGTGGGGCTGTAGACCCCAGCCAGGGGCCCTGAGAGCCTTGTGCTCTCCGTGCTGTGCTGAGTCTGGGCGGTCAAGCAACCGCTGGAGGAGCCCTGCAGTTGCCCTCCCATTGCCTCTAATAGAGCCCTCACTGCTGGAGCGCTTGGCAGTGTGCAACCCACCGGCAACTAAGCCCTCCACAAGAACGCCTGGCGACTAGGTGCAAAGGCAAGGCAGGAGTGGAGCTGAGGCCAGGAAGGCGCCAGTAGCATCTCCCAGTCATGCGCAACCCGCTCCTTTCTGGACTGGAAGCCTAACGCGAGGCAAGTCTGGGCAAGGCTCGCCCAGGGCACAGCAGCCTCACACCAGCAACTATGAGAGATCGGGCCTTTGAGCAGAGCTAGAGCTCTGCCGTACTGGAGGGGCACTCGGCTCCGCCAAAGTACTGATCGCAGCCGCACGCAGCTGGGCTGCCTTCTCTTGTACTGAGGAGGCTCGCTGCCGGCATGCTATAAACTGGGCTTCCAGGCGGGGGCGCCCCGCGCCTCCTACAGGTCTTAGCTGAGGAGCTGCTTCCCTGAGCTGAGGCTGTGGATGGGAGTCCAGACACTCAAGGGCAGGCCCCAACCACCTGCAAACGTCTCTGCTGGGGAGGAGAGCACTAGGGAAATGACGTTTGTCTGGCACCGTCTGGGCGCTCCCAGATTTCCCCTCCGGTGTGTGGGGCTGCAGACCCCAGCCAGGGGCCCTGTGAGCCTTGTGTTTTCCGTGCAGTGCAGAGTCTGGGTGGTCAAGCAAACGCAAGAGGTGACTTGCAGTAGCCCTCCCTTTGCCTCTAATAGAGCCCTCAAGCTGGAGCGCTTGGCAGTGTGCAACCCACCGGCAACTAAGCCCTCCACAGGAACGCCTGGGGACTAGGTGCAAAGGAAAGGCAGGAGTGGAGCTGAGGCCAGAAAGGCGCCAGTAGCATCTCACAGTCTCGCGTAGCCTGCTACTTCCTGGACTGGAAGCCTAGCCGCGAGGCAAGTCTGGACAAAGCTCGCCCTGGGCAGAGCAGTCTCACGCCAGCAACTCTGCCAGATAGGGCCTCTGAGCAGAGCTGGAGCTCTGCCGTACTGGAGGGGCACTCGCCTCCGCCAAAGCAGTGATTGCAGCCGCACGCAGCTGGGCTGGCTCCTCTTCTCCCGAGGAGACTCGCTTCCTGCATGCTGTAAACTAGGCTTCCAGGCGTCACCCCTGCGCCTCCCACAGGTCTTGGCTGAGGAGCTGCTTCCCTGAGCTGGGGCTGTGGACGGGAGCCCAGACACGCAGGGGCAGGCCCCAACCACCTGCACACGTCTCTGCTGGGGAGGAGAGCAATAGGGAAATGACGTCTGTCAGGCACCTTCTGGGCGCTCACCGAGTCAGCCTCCGCGTGTGTGGGGCTGCAGACCCCAGCCAGGGGCCCTGTGAGCCTTGTGCTCTCCGTGCTGTGCTGAGTCTGGGCGGTCAAGCAACCGCTGGAGGAGCCCTGCAGTTGCCCTCCCATTGCCTCTTATAGAGCCCTCACTGCTGGAGCGCTTGGCAGTGTGCAACCCACTGGCAACTACGCCTTTCACAAGAACGCCTGGGGACTAGGTGCAAAGGCAAGGCAGGAGTGGAGCTGAGGCCAGGAAGGCGCCAGTAGCATCTCCCAGTCTCGCGCAGCCCCCTCCTTTCTGGACTGGAAGCCTAACCCGAGGCAAGTCTGGGCAAGGCTCGCCCAGGGCACAGCAGCCTCACGAAAGCAACTCTGAGAGATCGGGCCTTTGAGCAGAGCTGGAGCTCTGCCGTACTGGAGGGGCACTCGGCTCCGCCAAAGTACTGATTGCAGCCGCACGTAGCTGGGCTGCATTCTCTTGTACTGTGGAGGCTCGCTTCCGTCATGCTGTAAACTAGGCTTCTGGGCGGGGGCGCCCCGCGCCTCCTACAGGTCTTAGCTGAGGAGCTGCTTCCCTGAGATGGGGCTGTGAAAGGAAGTCCAGACACTCAAGGGCAGGCCCCAACCACCTGCACACGTATCTGCTGGGGAGGAGAGCACTAGGGAAATGACATCTGTCAGGCACCTTCTGGGCGCTCCAGGAGTTTCCCTCCGGTGTGTGGGGCTGCAGACCCCAGCCAGGGGCCCTGTGAGCCTTGTATTTTCCGTGCTGTGCTGAGTCTGGGCGGTCAAGCAAACGCAAGAGGTGACTTGCAGTAGCCCTCCCTTTGCCTCTAATAGAGCCCTCAAGCTGGAGAGCTTGGCAGTGTGCAAGCCACCGGCAACTAAGCCCTCCACAAGAACGCCTGGGGACTAGGAGCAAAGGCAAGGCAGGAGTGGAGCTGAGGCCAGGAAGGCGCCAGTAGCATCTCCCAGTCTCGCGCAGCCCGCTCGTTTCTGGACTGGAAGCCTAGCCGCGAGGCAAGTCTGGGCAAGGCTCGCCCAGGGCAGAGCAGCTTCACGCCAGCACTCTGCTAAATCGGGCCTCTGAGCAGAGCTGGAGCTCTGCCCTACTGGAGGCGCACCCGGCTCCGCCCAAGCAGTGATTGCAGCCCATCGCATCTGGGCTTCCTCCTCTTCTCCCAAGGAGGCTCGCTTCCCGCATGCTGTACACTAGGCTTCCAGGCGGGGGCGACCCGCGCCTCCTACAGGTCTTGGCTGACGAGCTGCTTCCCTGAGCTGGGGCTGTGGACAGGAGCCCAGACACGCAGGGGCAGGCCCCAACCACCTGCACACGTCTCTGCTGGGGAGGAGAGCACTAGGGAAATGACGTCTGTCAGGCACCTTCTGGGTGCTCCAGGAGTTCGACTCCGGTGTGTGGGGCTGCAGACCCCAGCCAGGGGCCCTGTGAGCCTTGTGCTTTCCGTGCTGTGCTGAGTCTGGGCGGTCAAGCAAACGCAAGAGGCGACTTGCAGTAGCCCTCCCTTTGCCTCTAATAGAGCCCTCACTGCTGGAGCGCTTGGCAGTGTGCAACACACCGGCTATTAAGCCCTCCACAAGAAGGCCTGGGGACTAGGTGCAAAGGCAAGGCAGGAGTGGAGCTGAGGCCAGGAAGGCGCCAGTAACATCTCCCAGTCTTGCACAGCATGCTCCTTCCTGGACTGGAAGCCTAGCCGCGAGCCAAGTCTGGGCAAGGCTCGCCCAGGGCAGAGAAGCCTCACGCCAGCATCTCTGCCAGATCGGGCCTCTGAGCAGAGCGGAAGCTCTGCCGTAAAGGAGGGGCACTCGGATCCGCCAAAGCAGTGATTGCAGCCGCACGCAGCTGGGCTGCCTCCACTTCTCCCAAGGAGGCTCGCTTCCCGCATGCTGTAAACTGGGTTTCCAGGCGGGGACCCATGCGCCTCCCACAGGTCTTGGCTGAGGAGCTTCTTCCCTGATGTGGGGCTGTGGACGGTAGTCCAGACACGCAGGGGCAGGCCCCAACCACCTGCACATGTCTCTGCTGGGGAGGAGTGCACTAGGAAAATGACGTCTGTCAGGCACCTGCTGGGCGCTCACCGAGTCAGCCTCCGCGTGTGTGGGGCTGTAGACCCCAGCCAGGGGCCCTGAGAGCCTTGTGCTCTCCGTGCTGTGCTGAGTCTGGGCGGTCAAGCAACCGCTGGAGGAGCCCTGCAGTTGCCCTCCCATTGCCTCTAATAGAGCCCTCACTGCTGGAGCGCTTGGCAGTGTGCAACCCACTGGCAACTAAGCCCTCCACAAGAACGCCTGGGGACTAGGTGCAAAGGCAAGGCAGGAGTGGAGCTGAGGCCAGGAAGGCACCAGTAGCATCTCCCAGTCTCACGCAGCCCGCTCATTTCTGGACTGGAAGCCTAACGTGCGGCAAGTCTGGGCAAGGCTCGCCCAGGGCAGAGCAGCCTCATGCCCACAACTCTGCCAGATCGGGCCTCTGAGCAGAGCTGGAGCTCTGCCGTAATGGAGGGGCACTCGACTCCGCCAAAGTAGTGATTGCAGCCGCACGCAGCTGGGCTGGCTCCCCTTCTCCCAATGAGGCTCGCTTTCCGCATGCTGTAAACTAGGCTTCCAGGCGGGGCCCCCTGCGCCTCCCACAGGTCATGGCTGAGTAGCTGCTTCCCTGAGCTGGGGCTGTGGACGGGAGCCCAGAAATGCAGGGGCAGGCCCTAACCACCTGCACACGTCTCTGCTGTGGAGGAGAGCACTAGGAAAATGACGTCTGTCAGGCACCTTCTGGGCGCTAACCGAGTCAGCCTCCGCGTGTGTGGGGCTGCAGACCCCAGCCAGTGGCGCTGTGATCCTTGTGCTCTCCGTGCTGTGCTGAGTCTCCGCGGTCAAGCAACCGTAAGAATAGACTTCCAGTTGCCCTCACTTTGCCTCTAATAGAGCCCTCACTGCTGGAGCGCTTGGCAGTGTGCAACCCACCGGCAACTAAGCCCTCCACAAGAACGCCTGGGGCTAGGTGCAAAGGCAAGGCAGGAGTGGAGCTGAGGCCAGGAAGGCGCCAGTAGCATCTCCCAGTCTCGCGCAGCCCGCTCATTTCTGGACTGGAAGTCTAACGCGAGGCAAGTCTGGGCAAGGCTCGCCCAGGGCACAGCAGCCTCACGCCAGCAACTATGAGAGATCGGGCCTTTGAGCAGAGCTGGAGCTCTGCTGTACTGGAGGGGCACTCGGCTCCGCCAAAGTACTGATTGCAGCCGCACGCAGCTGGGCTGCCTTCTCTTGTACTGAGGAGGCTCGCTTCCGGCATGCTATAAACTGGGCTTCCAGGCGGGGGCGCCCCGCGCCTCCTACAGGTCTTAGCTGAGGAGCTGCTTCCCTGAGCTGGGGCTGTGGAAGGGATTCCAGACACTCAAGGGCAGGCCCCAACCACCTGCACACGTCTCTTCTGGGGAGGAGAGCACTAGGGAAATGACGTCTGTCAGGCACCTTCTGGGCGCTCCCGCAGTTCCCCTGCGGTGTGTGGGGCTGCAGACCCCAGCCAGGGGCCCTGTGAGCCTTGTGCTTTCCGTGCTGTCCAGAGTCTGGGCGGTCATGCAAACGCAAGAGGCGACTTGCAGTAGGCCTCCCTTTGCCTTTAATAGAGCCCTCACTGCTGGAGCTCTTGGCAGTGTGCAACCCAGCGGCAACTAAGCCTTTCACAAGAAAGCCTGGGGACTAGGTGCAAAGGCAAGGCAGGAGTGGAGCTGAGGCCAGGAAGACGCCAGTAGCATCTCCCAGTCTCACGCAGCCCGCTCCTATCTGGACTGGAAGCCTAACGTGCGGCAAGTCTGGGCTAGGCTCGCCCAGGGCAGAGCAGCCTCACGCCAGCAACTCTGCCAGATCGGGCCTCTGAGCAGAGCTGGAGCTCTGCCGTACTGGAGGCGCACTCGGCTCTGCCAAAGCAGTGAATGCAGCCACACACAGCAGGGCTGCCTTCTCTTCTTCCGAGGAGGCTCGCTTCCCGCATGCTGTAAACTAGGCTTCCAGGCGGGGCCCCCTGCGCCTCCCACAGGTCTTGGCTCAGGAGCTGCTACCCTGAGCTGGGGCTGTGGACGGGAGCCCAGACACGCAGGGGCAGGCCCCAACCACCTGCACACGTCTCTGCCTGGGAGGAGAGCACTAGGGAAATGACGGCACTCAGGCACCTTCTGGGAGCTCACCGAGTCATCCTCCGCGTGTGTGGGGCTGCAGACCCCAGCCAGGTGCCCTGTGAGCCTTGTGCTTTCCGTGCTGTGCTGAGTCTGGGCGGTCAAGCAACCGCACAAGGAAACTTTAAGTTGCCCTCCCTTTGCCTCTAATAGAGCCTTCACTGCTGGAGCGCTTGGCAGTGTGCAACCCACCGGCAACTAAGCCTTTCACAAGAACTCCTGGGGACTAGGTGCAAAGGCAAGGCAGGAGTGGAGCTGAGGCCAGGAAGGCACCAGTAGCATCTCCCAGTCTCGCGCAGCCTGCTCCTTCCTGGACTGGAAGCCTAGCCGCAAGGCAAGTCTGGGCAAAGCTTGCCAGGGCAGAGCAGCCTCACGCCAGCAACACTGCCAGATCGGGCCTCTGAGCAGAGCTGGATCTCTGCCGTACTGGAGGCGCACTCGGCTCTGCCAAAGCAGTGAATGCAGCCGCACACAGCAGGGCTGCCTTCGCTTCTCCGGAGGAGGCCCGCTTCCCGCATGCTGTAAACTAGAATTCCTGGCGGGGCCCCCTGTGCCTCCCACAGGTCTTGGCTCAGAGCTGCTTCACTGAGCTGGGGCTGTGGATGGGAGCCCAGAAACGCAGGGGCAGGCCCCAACCACCTGCACACGTCTCTGCCTGGGAGGAGAGCACTAGGGAAATGACGGCACTCAGGCACCTTCTGGGAGCTCCCGGAGTTCACCTCCGTTGTGTGGGGCTGCAGACACCAGCCAGGGGCCCTATGAGCCTTGTGCTCTCCGTGCTGTGCTGAGTCTGGGCGGTAAAGCAACCGCTGGAGGAGCCCTGCAGTTGCCCTCCCATTGCCTCTAATAGAGCCCTCACTGCTGGAGCGCTTGGCAGTGTGCAACCCACCGGCAACTAAGCCCTCCACAAGAACGCCTGGGGACTAGGTGCAAAGGCAAGGCAGGAGTGGAGCTGAGGCCAGGAAGGAGCCAGTAGCATCTCCCAGTTTCGCGCAGCCTGCTCCTTCCTGGACTGGAAGCCTAGCCGCGAGGCAAGTCTGGGCAAGGTTCGCCCAGGGCAGAGCAGCCTCACGCCAGCAGCTCTGCCAGATCTGGCCTTGAGCATAGCTGGAGCTCTGCCGTACTGGAGGGGCACTCGGCTCCGCCAAAGCAGTGATTGCACCGCACACAGCTGTGCTGCCTCCCCTTATCCCAAGGAGGCTCGCTTCCCGCATGCTGTAAACTGGGCTTCCATGCGGGGACCCCTGCGCCTCCCACAGGTCTTGACTGAGGAGCTGCTTCCCTGAGGTGGGGCTGTGGACGGGAGCCCAGACACGCAAGGTAGGCCCCAACCACCTGCACATATCTCTGCTGGGGAGGAGAGCACTAGGGAAATGACGTCTGTCAGGCAACTTCTGGGCGCTCACCGAGTCAGCCTCCGCGTGTGTTGGACTGCAGACCCCAGCCAGGGGCCCTGTGAGCCTTGTGCTCTCCGTGCTGTGCTGAGTCTGGGCGGTCAAGCAACCGCTGGAGGAGCCCTGAAGTTGCCCTCCCATTGCCTCTAATAGAGCGCTCACTGCTGGAGCGCTTGGCAGTGTGCAACCCACCGGTAACTAAGCCCTCCACAAGAACGACTGGGAACTAGGTGCAAAGGCAAGGCAGGAGTGGAGATGAGGCCAGGAAGGCGCCAGTAGCATCTCCCAGTCTCGCGCAGCCCCCTCCTTTCTGGACTGGAAGCCTAACGTGAGGCAAGTCTCGGCAAGACTCGCCCAGGGCACAGCAGCCTCACGAAAGCAACTCTGAGAGATCGGGCCTTTGAGCAGAGCTGGAGCTCTGCCGTACTGGAGGGGCACTCGGCTCCGCCAAAGTACTGATTGCATTCCCACGCAGCTGGGCTGCCTTCTCTTGTACTGAGGAGGCTCTCTTCTGGCATGCTGTAAACTAGGCTTCCCGGCGGGGACGCCCCGCGCCTCCTACAGGTCTTAGCTGAGGAGCTGCTTCCCTGAGCTGGGGCTGTGGAAGGGAGTCCAGACACTCAAGGGCAGGCCCCAACCACCTGAACAAGTCTCTGCTGGGGAGGAGAGCACTAGGAAAATTTCATCTGTCTGGCACCTTCTGGGGGCTCCCGGAATTCCCCTCCGGTGTGTGGGGCTGCAGACCCCAGCCAGGGGCCCTGTGAGCCTTGGGCTCTCCGTACTGTGCTGTCTGGGCGGTCAAGCAACCGCTGGAGGAGCCATGCAGTTGCCCTCCCATTGCCTCTAATAGAGCCCTCACTGCTGGAGCGCTTGGCAGTGTGCAACCCACCGGCAACTAAGCCCTCCAGAAGAACGCCTGGGGACTAGGTGCAAAGGCAAGGCAGGAGTGGACCTGAGGTCAGGAAGGCGCCAGTAGCATCTCCCAGTCTCGCGCAGCCTGCTCCTTTCTGGACAGGAAGCCTATGTGCGAGGCAAGTCTGGGCAAGGCTCCCCCAGGGCAGAGCAGCCTCACGCCAGCAACTCTGCCAGATCGGGGCTCTGAGCAGTGCTGGAGCTCTGCCGTACTGGAAGCGCACTCGGCTCCGCCCAAGCAGTGAATGCAGCCGCACGCAGCCGGCTTGGCTTCTCTTCTCCTGAGGAGGCTCGCTTCCCGCATTCTGTAAACTAGGCTTCCAGGCGGGGCCCCCTGCGCCTCCTACAGGTCTTGGCTCAGGAACTCCTTCCCTGAGCTGGGGCTGTGGACGGGAGCCCAGACACGCAGGGGCAGGCCCAAACCACCTGCACACGTCTCTGCTGGGGAGGAGAGCACTAGGGAAATGAGGTCTGTCAGGCACCTTCTGGGCGCTCACCGAGTCAGCCTCTGCGTAGGTGGGACTGCAGACCCCAGCCAGGGGCCCTGTGAGCCTTGTGCTCTCCGTGCTGTGCTGAGTCTGGGCGGTCAAGTAACTGCTGGAGGAGCCCTGCAGTTGCCCTCCCATTGCCTCTAATAGAGCCCTCACTGCTGGAGCGCTTGGCAGTGTGCAACACCCGGGCAATTAAGCCCTCCACAAGATCGCCTGGGGACTAGGTGCAAAGGCAAGGCAGGAGTGGAGCTGAGGCCAGGAAGGCGCCAGTAGCATCTCACAGTCTCGCGCAGCCCCCTCCTTTCTGGACTGGAAGCCTAGCCGCGAGGCAAGTCTGGGCAAGGCTCGCCAAGGGCAGACAGCCTCACAACAGCACTCTGCCAGATCGGGCCTCTGAGCAGAGCTGGAGCTCTCTCGTACTGGAGGCGCACTCGGCTCCGCCCAAGCAGTGATTGCAGCCGCACGCATCTGGGCTGCCTCCTCTTCTCCCAAGGAGGCTCGCTTCCCGCATGCTGTAAACTAGGCTTCCAGGCGGCGCTCCCTGCGCCTCCCACAGGTATTGGCTCAGGAGCTGCTTCCCTGAGCTGGGGCTTTGTCGGGAGCCCAGATACGCCGGGGCAGGCCCCAACTACCTGCCCACGTCTCTGCAGGCAAGGAGAGCACTAGGGAAATGACGTCTGTCAGGCACCTTCAGGGCGCTCACTGAGTCAGCCTCCACGTGTTTGGGGCTGCAGACCCCAGCCAGGGGCCCTGTGAGCCTTGTGCTCTCCGTGCTGTGCTGAGACTGGGCGGTCAAGCAACCGCTAGAGGAGCCCTGCAGTTGCCCTCCCATGGCCTCTAATAGAGCCCTCACTGCTGGAGCGCTTGGCAGTGTGCAACCCGCCGGCAACTA